>NW_023270377.1:15044258-15147612 GCF_011800145.1 Mirounga leonina
CCTGAGCCGAAGGCAGATGCTTAACGACTGAGCCACCCAGGCGCCCCGTAAAACCCTGCAATTTTAGAGGTCGATTATTTTTTTTCTTCTCTATCAAGCAGTATTTCTCATCTCCCCAGCATGTCAGATTTTATAGGTAAATATTAAATATTTATTAAAGGCCATCTCATCTTTTCATAACTTCATACATAATAAATACCAAGGATTTATTTTTGCTCCAAAACAGTACAGGAAGCTTTAGGATAAGAAGCATCTTAAATGTGTATGCCTTATATTTGCAAAACGTGGTGGTTAAACGAAAGGGGAGGGGACCCCCAGGAAATAAGGAGAAATGAAAACAGGCACTCCTGAGCTACTTTTCTTCTTCTGAAGGATGGAAAAGCACATCATCAAAAAAAAAAACCAAAACAAAAACAAAAAACAAGCTGCTGGAGGCTTTTTTTTTTTTTTTTTTTAAATAACAGAAACAGCTTAACTGGAACTTTGGGGAGGGGAAGAAAGTAAATTTACACACGAGAGTCTATAGAGTCTCTCATGGCTCTCTGATTCTTCTTAACTGGTAGTTTGGTGACAGAATCCTAGAAGGGGCAATTTTATTCTTGTCACACACAACCCACAATCTGAGCAGGAGAAGCAACCTTACTTTCATGCCCTCCAAAATATTCTGGTTTTGGAATTACTTTTATTCCTTGTGAGCTGTGAAGCCAAGGCAAAGCTCACAACTTTCCTCTGCCCTCCTGTGAGTGTACAGATGTCACCCATGCCTGGTGCCAACTAAATTGACTCCCACTCAGATGTATTTCTAGAACAGGCTCCCCTATCCCTTATGCCTTTCCCCCACCCTGTCATCTGGATTCCTTGTGGGAGCTCTGCAGCTTTTTCTTTGTAGTGAGGATTAAGTTTAAATACAACAATTTGTATAGCATATGTTTGAAAATTTCAATCATTTTGGAAACTAGGGAGCTAGGGGACATGGGGAAAACGATCTCAGATAAGACTGAATTTATAAGTCGCCATACAGCTGCTCCATCCAATATGGCAACCATATGTGGCTATTTAAATTTAAATTTAATTAGATAAAAATCTAGTTAGCTGTACTAGTCACATTTCAAGTGCTCAACAGCCCCATGTGACTAATGGCTACCAATTTGGACAGCACAGATATAGAAAGTTTCCATCGTTACAGAAAGTTCTATTGCATGTGCTGAACGGGAAGAGTTTTCCAGAGCTTTCTCTCACTCACTCTGTTGTTGGTACTGTGATTTCTTATACTGTCACATTTTTGCAACTTAAAGCAAATGATTCTTAAATTCTAAAAGTAGATAGTGGTGATATATTATCTCCAGAGCTGTACGGTTGCCTCACAGCTTTGTGAATATACGAGAAACCACTGATCTGTACATTCTAAAAGGGTGAATTTGCTGGTATGTGAGTTATTCTCAATTTAACAAGTAAAGCCTAATTGGTCAAATATCAAGTAATAATTTCATAAATCCTCCCTGTCACGTCTCCTCAGAGCAGCCAAAATGACCTTATACAAATGTAAATCCCAGAGAACCCATTCATTTGTGAAAACTAACAAAACAAACTATGGCTCCACCCCCTCCAATGGCTCCCCAATGTCCCCCCATTGCACTTGGAAGTCCAAATGCATGTTCATGGTCAAGGCTGGAGATCTGACCGCTGCACATCTTTCCTACCTCTCTAGAGGTTCACCTCCTTTTTATGCTCCAACCACTCTGGCCTTCTTTTAATACTTGCTCCTCGAGCATGTTGCAGCCTCATGGCCTTTGTACTGAGCATGGCTCTGCCTGGCTGGCTCCTTCCCATTTCTGAGAAGCCTCCCCTTAAAGATGCCTTCTCCAGCGCCCCGCTCAGTGGCTTCACGGCATGACCCTGCTCCATTCTCTTCATAGCTTATCCTACCTGGGATTCTCATTCTTGTACCTGCTTGCTTGTCTGCACTAGAGGGCAAGCTCTTTGAAGGCAGTGAGCCTCACCAATGCCTTCCTCTGGGATCCCTGGCACCCAGCAACATGGCCGTTGCTCTGCCTACCCCATAACAAGCATCCGATAAACGCTTGTTGAATGAACAGACAGAGTAATGAAGGGCGAGCCTGCCATCAGCACACACCCTGGATAGAAACGGCCGTAGAACCATCTAGAAGTTCTTAATGGCCACCCAGAGAGCTGAGGAAAACATACATGCCTGGACTTCACCCCTAGAGTCAGTCTGATCTACCAGACTGGGAGTGAGGCCCAAATTGGTTTATTTTTTAAAAGCTCCACTGTTTGATCAAATTGCCTTATTTTCAGAAGAGGTAACTGAGGCTCAGACTTGATGGAGTTTCTAGATAGTCAAACAACAAGCCTAGATACCAAGTCTGAGAAGCTCAACTATCCAGGAACAAGTCTACATGTGCTTTGGATCCCCCAGGCCCGTGAAACCTCTGTGGCTCATGGTAGGGAGAAGTCTATTCTGAATCATGGACTGGGAAGCCCTTTCTTAACAGGCCACCTCAAAGGTTATCACAAAGTAGTCACATTAGCCCCAAACTCACTCCTTTCTCTCCCACGTTCTCCTGGCATCAAGACTTTCGCCCTGGCAGAGCCACAGCCCAGGTCACCTTGGCTGCTTTTCTCCAGAGTCTGACCCCCCGAGAAGGATATAAAGCACGGGACCTCGGCAAACAGGAACAGTATCCACTGAGAGCCAGCAGGGATATATTTTTCCTTCTCTCTGTTAGAAAGATAAAAGCAACCGGGTTCTCCTCCCTTTCCCTTTAGACTCTTGGCAGGTTTAAGAGAAAACTCCCTGACTGCATTGGCAAAAAAGGCACGAGGTTGAAAAGGTTTCATTCCTGGAGGTTCCAAAGGGACCTTTATGGAAGAAAGTTAAGTAGAGCCACATGGTCACAAAATGCATGCTCTGTTTTGAAATAACCAAATGGTCTTTGGTACCCTGATCAGAAAAGGCAGGACAGCACCTTGGCTAAACACTGGGGTGTCATTCCTTCCCCTGCCACCCACCAGCGGGGTGGCCCTGGCTCTGTGCCTGGGTCCGCAACTCTAGAAACTAAAACATCAACCTTCCAGAGTTGCGAAAACGAAATGCATCAATGCGCACGAAGTGTTTAGAACAGTGTGTGCCCTGTAGAAAGTGCTGAGTGAATGTCAGTTGTTGACGATGGTAATGACCGTTCGCCCCTCCAGGCACTCAGCAACCGCTGCTAGGCACTACATCCCCACTCACCCCTGCTACCACGCTCACCGGTCGCAAGGATACAGTTTTAAAATCAATGGATCACTATTCTTTTTTTTTTTTTTTTTTTTTTAGATTTTATTTATTTGAGAGAGAGTGAGCGGGGAGGAGAGGGAGAAGCAGATTCCCCATTGAGCATGGAGCCCAACACTGGACTCGACCCCAGGACCCTGAGATCATGACCTGAGCCAAAGGCAGACGCTTAACCCACTGAGCCACCTGGGTGCCCCCATGTATCACTGTTCTTTTCCTTCTCTTCCTTCCTTTCATTCATTCATTTAGAAAGTTCCATATTCATCTTCTTTGACTTTTAGTGCCTTTGTCGGGTTATCAGTCTGAAACCTGAAGCTAAGCTGCTAAGACATGACAGTCACTGGGCGAACATAGCAGGCACTGGATTCTTTGCCCTCAGATAAGAGAAGGGGTGCTGGTTATCAGAGGGGCCAGTGCTTCCCAGGACAGCTCAGGGCTCAGCACCTCAGCCCCCCGGACATCTGTTCTGCATTTCCAAGCCAGCCACAGAAAACTCAGAGGATTTAAAGAGGCGGCTGGAGAATGCCATGTACTGTCACAGGTGTCTTCTAAATATTAGTATGACTGTCAAAGTATTCTCCACCAATGTGGTGAGGAACAGATTATACTTTCTCTTTTTTTAGGTCACATGAAGAAAATATTCTAGTCATTTTATAGGGCACTTTTCTCCCTTCAAAACATCCCCCAGATGATTGATTTCATCGGTACTCTGAAAAATTGCTTCTAGAAAGTTGTTTTAGAGCAGAGTTCTGTTTTTGTAAGTCTCTGATTCCGGCTTTTCCTCCCACTCTTCTCTTTAGTATGGTTTCTATTCATTTGCTGCTTCTTATTAGAAGAAATTGGGCAGGAGGATTCCACTTAATTATGAGAACAAGAATGCATTCTGCATTTGGTCAAAATACATTTTTTTTACGTTATGAAGAAAATACACAAAGAGGTTAATATTTGTAAATCAATTCAGGGTAAATCTTAAGTGGTTAATTAAAAAAAAAGAAGAAACATGTCACCCTATTTATCTAGAGGACTCTCAGAACTGGCTGAAGAAATCCTCCCATCAGAGTTTGAGTTCTGGGACACATGGGATGACAGGAGAGAGAAAAGCAGGGTGTTCCTCTCATGTCCCTCTTTCTGCTCTCACACAGCCAAGGGTTCAGACACGTACTCCCCACCTCCAGGAGTCCGTCTGGGTGCTGCAGGGGACACATGGCCTCAGAGGTGGACCATCCCCTCCTGGGTGGCTCAGTTGGCTAAGCCTCTGCCTTCAGCTCAGGTCATGATCCCAGCGTCCTGGGATAGAGCCCCACATCGGGATCCCTGCTCAGCAGGAAGCCTGTTCTTCCCTCTCCCATTCCCCCTGCTTGTGTTCCCTCTCTCACTGTCTCTCTGTCAAATAGATAAATAAAATCTTAAAAAAAAAGAAAAAGACAACAGTAAGCAATCTGATTTCCATCTGAACCATTGTGGGTCCTGGATCCTGGCTGCTGCTGAACTCACCCTGCTTTGGAGTGGGAATTTCTCCACCCGCCTGTGGATAACAATTGTTCTATCCTCAGGGATGTCCCATGGATTTTAAACTAATTGTATTTGTAGAAAATGGCAGCCTAGAAGTACGTGGAAGATGGGAAGAGAAGAGAAGGATGGTCTCTTCAAAAAGTCTCCACAAATGCCTCTACTATTATAAAGAGAGCTTCCACAATGGCAAAGCCATCAGTCCCGGGAAGGGCAGGCTCTCTATGTCCGCTGCCTGGCATAATGGGATGTGGATGCGGTCCATGTGACTGCTGACACCATCTTCATCTGCCAGGGCCTGGTTCGCTAGGGAACAACATGGGGCTCTGGGGTATTCTAGTCTCAGAGGAGGCTGAGATCTTGATGCTACAGGAGAGAACACGGGTTATACTGAATATCATTTTGTTAAGTGGTGAATGATTCCTTTTAGATTGAAGCCTACGAGATTGACAATATTTGATAGTTATTGATCTACAAAACAGCAATTCTTCGGGTTCAAACTGTGAATACAGAGGTTTGCATTTTGAAGGAGGTATTCTGCTGCCTTGAGGCCGTGTTTAGAAGTTGGAGAGCTGCTCATCCTTCTCCTTGCCAACAAGGCCAGGCAGAGCAGGGGTCACAGGAGAGCCCCCTACACTCAGAATTATGGCCCAGAGATATGCTCATTTTAGCCCACGTGTAACTGGCTTTTAAAAAACGAGTGGTCAGAATTTTCAGCCTCCCTACATTTTGTTCTTCTTTTGAGAATCGAAGGCTGGCAACAGGGTGAGTGAGTGCCCACAGGCCTTGTGAGGAGCATCGCCGATCCTCGTACGGGGCTGCCACGTGTCCTCCACGTTCAGCCGAGAGTCCTCGACGTGACCATCTCTGCCTCTCACCTGGCCCAGGTGGGCTTCTCAGCGCACGGTGAACTAACCCAATTTGTGTTCATGTGTCCTCCCCCGGAATACCAAAGTTGGGCTAACCAGGAGCCCCTTGTCTTTTCTGCAGACCAGCCTTCTCCTCCCGCCTCGGCTTTCAGACAAGGGTCGCTTGGTTACAAGCACCACATGGGTAGAAAGGGAGACACAGGACCAAGAGCGCAGCTGGAAGACTCAGTCAACAGCAGTCACACACACAAGAACACGTTTGCAGAATCTCCACAGCCGGGAATCCTCCGACCCCTCTCTCTAATCTGGCCCTAATATTCAGCAACCTTCACTGTCAGGAAATTTTGCCATAAATAACCCAAATCCTTCACGCAGCTTAAACCCATTTCCTCTTTACTCTCTGTTCACTGGAGATGGGGGACAGCTGGTCACCGTTCTCTCTGTACCAAGTTCTTTGTCAACGGGATGATTGGATTCTGGCTCTGGACCACTGTCATAATTAGGAGTCTGACCAGTTCCATACTGTGCCGCCTGCAAAAGCATGTCAAGCGGGGAGTTAAAATTTTGAGCATGCTGGGCTTCAGAAATGTGCCATCAGGAGAACATGATCCCTCGCCGTGCCACCAGGATGCTTGTAGTTTATAAATTTGTGACTGTGAGGTCTCTCATATGGAGAAAAAAGGATGTCTTTCTGAGGCTTACTCTGCATTGTGAGTATAACGTCGGAGGGTGCCAAGATTCTCTAGAAGCCACCACAAGTGACAGGACACCCAGTGAGTGTGTATTAAGTGCTGCCCGTGTGCCTGTTGCCTGCATTGTTTCAGGTGCTCTGTGCAGCAAGGCACTAAATTTAGTTGGAGAGAGGGCTAACTCACCCAGGTGTATGCACCTAGCAGGGCTTGTTCAAACCCAAGTAGTTGGAGTCCGGAGACTGGGATCCCTGAACCGTGTCTCCATCCTGCCCATAAACTGGTGCCGGGGCATCCAGGCAGCTCATAGCAGGGATTGCGGTCCCTTTGTTTCTACAACTGCACTTGGCCTTGGCTGGTGGAGCCCAGGAAGTCACGGCAAAAAGCGAGTTCCCAAGGCTGTGCTCTGGAGCCTGACCTGGATCAAGGTCCAGGCTCTGCCAAATACCACCCAGTCACTGTGGACAGTGGCCCGCCTACCTAGGTGTCCTCGGCGGTAAAGTGGGGTGTGGGAGGCACATCTCTCCCCTTGTCCAGCTCTGTGTGTCCTCACGGCACGATTTCTCCCTGACATGATCTGCTTCCCTGGTTGGTATTCTGCCTCCTTCACTAGTCTGTGAGCTCAGAAGTGCACGGGCTTTGCCTGCCTCATTCGCCACTGTATCCCCAGTGCCCTGCTCAGCACATGGGAAGTACTCGGTAATATTTGGAGAATGACTCCATTATCATTAGGAGGATGAAATCGTAAAATGTAACAAAGATGAGTTCTTCCCACTTCTCACAGTTGGCTTCTTCAAGCTGAATAATCTGCTCTTTAACTTTGTCCTGTGTGTCTGACTTGCCAACTGGGGCTCCTTCTGTGGTTATGCAGTGATCTTTCTGATCTTCTCTTCCACCGTGCAGCCTCAGCCTGGAAACCAGCGTTCCTCACTGCCCCCAGCAATACTTCCTGAATGTCGTAGTAACTCAGCTTTTCAAAGCATAGCATCAGAGACATCATGAATTGCTTACTAGATACTGCCCCATCCCCTTCGTCTTGTTAGCAGAACCCAAACTCAGGCTGAACCTCAGGCAATGGGGCAAGTCGATCAGGACAATTCTCCTTTCTCCTTTCTCAAACTTACTTGCAATTAGGGGTGGCCACGTCACCCACTCCAGCCAGTGAGAAGTAAGGAGGTGGGGAGGAGCTTCTGCTTTCTTTATAAAAAGGACAGAGACAGCTGTCGTTACCTCCACCTCCTCTCTAACTTGAACATGGCTAGATGCCAGGAGCAACAAAACAGCCTCCTTAGTATCATGAGACAAGAAGCCAACAAACTAAAGATGGAGGAGCTAAAAGAAGCAGCATGAGTCCTTGATATTGGGAAGCAGCTGAACAAATGTTGGCATTCACCAACCCTAGACTTACTGTTACATGAGAAAAATAAAAATTTCAAGCAACTATTATAGGGCTTACTGTTACCTATAGCAAAAAAAAAAAAAAAAAGAAATCTTGACTGATCTACTGTGTCTGTCTTCACAACTATATTTCTTCCTTTTTCCATATTTTCTCATTTATGTCAATAACACAGTCATTATGCTCCAAATTCCTCAGGCTCAGGATGCTGTTATCTTTGGATACAAAAGGTAAAGAAGGCATCCATCTCCAAGTCCTGCAAATCCATTCAGAATGTCTCAGTCAAATCCATAAGGATGTGCACACAGGCATCTGTTATAGTGTTTACATTAGCAGAAAAAATGGAAATGATCTTAATGGACTGGCAAAAAGAAATCATGACAAATAACAGATAGAAAATGGGATATTACATAGTCATTACAATATTGTGAACAAATATTTGTTGATGTGGGACAAAGTTCTAGATATGTCAACTGGAAACTCAGATTGGAAAACAGCACTTTTTTTTTAACAGTATTTTTATTAAAGATGTATATAATATATGCACAAGAAAAGTGTCTAGAAAGTTATACCCCAAAATAGTAACAGTGAATATCTCTGGGTGATCTGGGTAATGAGATTGACCATTTCATTTCAAACTTTTGGTTACTTATAGTTTCTATAGTAAATACACACTGCTCATGTAGTAAGAAAAAAAAAAAAACAAGTTTTGGTGCCTTTGACTCATTCCAGTGTCTCCCTACCCAGGTCATTACCAGAATCCAGGGAAAACACTTCAGCCACTGCCTCTAGCATCCCCCCACCTCCTGTCTCTCACCATTTCAGCCCCCAAATTAACCTCGTCATCTGCATTCTTCATCCATCCCCCTGTTTAAAGTGAACAGGGACTAGTTCTCTAGGATTAAGCCCCCGGGGTCCTCAGCCCGGTATTCAAGAATAGATCGAGCAGCCAAAGAACCAACTTTATTTTCCCCTTTCTCCCCTGTTTTTGTGGGTCTGGTTTCCTAACTGTTCCTTCCACATGGCACATTCATTCCCACATTGATCCATGGTTCCCTCCTTCTGGAATGTTCTCTACATATCCTCTGACAATCCAAATCTTCTTCATTCTTTAAAACCCAACAAATCGGGGCGCCTGGGTGGCTCAGTCGTTGGGCGTCTGCCTTCGGCTCGGGTCATGATCCCGGAGTCCTGGGATCGAGCCCCGCATCGGGCTCCCGGCTCAGCGGGAAGCCTGCTTCTCCCTCTCCCACTCCCCCTGCTTGTGTTCCCTCTCTCGCTGTGTCTCTCTCTGTCAAATGGATAAAATCTTAAAAAAAAAAAAAAACAAAAAAACCCAACAAATCCTTCCTCTCTAGTCTCAGAATGAGGCTCCTGGGCCAGTACGTGGATGAGGCAGGTGGTGGGTCCATCCAAGCCTGGTGCCGGGAAGATTCAGAAAAGCCAGAGCTCATCAGCCTTTCCACCCCCACTCCCCCCAATAGCAGTGGATTTGCACAGCCTAATCCCTCCAAAATGATTCTACTTTCTGTGCCACTTCAGAATGGCTTCCACCCTAAAATAATAATGCTCTCCTGGGCCAGGGGTTTGGCCAGGAATAGACAGGAGTCTTGACACTCACATGCTCAAAGCTTTACCATATTACTCGTGCACACATGGCTTTTCCCATTTTTAAATTCTCTTAACTTACGATACTCTAGTCTTAAGCATGAAATCTGTACATAATAAAAAAAAATCTCCAGGAGTATTTTTCCATACGACATCACATTTACTGTTGTCTAAAGTCTGAGACCGTCAGCTGTCCTAATTTTAGATTTGGTAAGTTTTGCATCCTCTTCATGGGTCCATCAGAAATCTTAGAAGCAACTTCTTTCAAAATGTTCACTTAGAGTTTTCTTAGGAGGAATGAGGAAGAATCTAGAAAGGAAGACCTTGTCCAACTGAACCTTGATAATCTTTGAGAATTTGTCCTTTCCCACCCCATGTTATGTTCATCTATTTACCTGTCTCCCAGATAGACTGACAGCTCTTCAAGAGCAGGGGAAGTGAGGCAGATCCATTGCTGAGGGCTCTAGAGTACAATCCAGGGCCTGGCACACTGTTAGGTGCTTCGTGTATTTGACTGAGCATTGATAGCATTATCTCAAAGCAAAAAAACACTCCATGATACACTTTCCATAACTCAGTAAGTTCAGAGGAGGGGGAGCAGGACCTGGGAAAGCATTTTTATGGCCAGTGATTGGATACTACAAACTGTCAGAAGGAAGAAATACAAAACTGAATATACTTCAAGACAATTCAAAGCACATTTGGCCCAAATTTTAGGGTAGAAGCCATTCTGAAGTGGCACAGAGCGTAGATTTGATGACCTGTGTGGTCCAGCATTCCTCCTGCCCCATCACAAGATAGGAAATGTATTCCAGAAAAGACCTGTTGGGAAAAAATTGCAGTAGGGGCATTAGGACTAGTAGGAGCACTGGTGGTGTAGACAGCTAGCGTTTGAGGGCTCACTTGGGGTTCCTCAGAACCCCAGGAGGTCTATGTAATTATTTCCCCCATTTCACAGATAAGGAGAGCAAGGTGGTAGAGCTTACGTCATATGCCCAAGGTGACGGGGTTTGGAAGTATAAGAAGTAAGGCACCATCTTGGTCCCTTCACTACACTGCCTCCCACCAAAGCACAGCACAGACACGGAACACACAGACCTTTTACCAGGGGCGTGTGTGGCCACGAAGGGCTCGCCACAGCCAACATCCTTGTGGCCCACGACTCAAGTCAACACCACCAAACCAATGGTGAAAAACATAAGAACAGCAGAATTATTGCGACACCTACTCCTGGCCTAGCACAGATCTCCCAGGAACCACAAGGAAGAAGAAATGGTAAGAGGGGCAGTAGGAAAGAGCATTGCTGGTTCTCCTTCCCTCCCTCTCTGCTGGCCCCTCATACAGCCTTTCTGTCAGTAATAAAATAAACTGAAATTAAAAAAAAAAAAAAGATTCACAGAGCAAAGCCAGGGATACTTTGATTTCATGATGCGGTACTTCTACTTCACAAGACAATCAGCATGCGGATGCTATATTTTCAGTTTTAATTCTGTGACTCTTTAGGGGAGAAAGCATGAACAATGTCATTTTCCTTTGAAGTGTGGGTGTTTTATAAAGGTCACTACATGCAAATGTGCCAGTTCCTTCTGAGGTGGTCCTTGGTACAATACTGTGATTCAATATTTGGTCACTCGGAGTTCAGGTTTGTTCGCCCAGGCTCCACTCCGAGGGATCTTGCTGTGCTTGTGGGAGGAGTCTTTACGGCTCTGAGCGCCACAAAACGGTGGCTGAGCTGAGGGAGGAGGAAGCGAAGGGCCCCCTGAGTCACATCTTTCCCATGTGGATTCATAAACTGCTACACACTTCAGAGTTCAAATACTAGTTCAGAAACACAGTGCAAAAAGAAACTACTTTTTAAAAAGACAGTTTGGATTCTTAGCCGAGAGACACTCGTTTTTTATGTTCCAGGATATTTACATAATTAGGCAAATTTTATGATACATATCCAATGTTCATAGACACATGAAGATGAACTGCATAATTAAGTTGTCCAGTGTTTTTCTGTGCTTATGAAAAACATCACCCAATAAAGTCAAAAAAGGTGGGAGAAGGGATTGGAGGAAGATGCTTTTAAAATACACTACTATAAAAAGTCTATTAGATAGTATTTTTATCATATTTGCTACAGTAACTATTGCTATTGATTATATCATGACAAAGACTGAGTATATTCCATCAATGGAAGTTTAGTTCAACAAAGAAAATCTCTTTTAACTTACCTTTTATAAGTTTAAAGGAGCTTAAAAAAAAAAAACAAAAAAAACTCTTGTATGATCCTCTCATTAGATACAGAAAAAAGAGTCAATACAATTTAGCCATAATTCACGAGTATATCACTGGGCAAACAAACTCTAAAAGGGAGGGAAAAACTACATCAAATATAATACTCTATGGTGAAATGTTAAAACCATTCCCTTACAATCAAGAATAAGACAAGAAAGTGGGCTATCACCCCTTTTACTTGACATAATATTGGAGGTCCTTGTCTGTGCAATAAGGTAGAAAAAAAATAAAGAAATAAAGGGAATAAGAATTGAAAAGAAAGACAAAAAAAATCTGCTTTTTGACTGTTTTCATTGCAAACACAAAGAAATGAGAGACAATTTGTTAGAATTAATAGAAGTTTGGCAAGTTTGCCCAATCAATACACAAAATTCAATTGCATTCCCACATGCCAGCAGAAAACCAATTTCAAAATATTGTTTTAATAGTAACAAAAACATAAAGTATTTAGGAATAAATCTAGCAAAAGAGGTGCAAGATTTTATGGAGATAATTATAAAACTACTGAAAGATATTTAAAAAAGACTTAAGTAAATGGGAAGTCCTAACATGTTCAGGGATTAGAAGACTCTGTATCATAAAGATGTTAATTATCTCCACATTAACCCATAGATTAAATACAACTCCAATAAAAATTACATTAAAATTAATATTATGTAAAAGTTATTTTACATTTCTTTAGGGAAGTAAAGAATTTCATTATTTTTAAAAAGAAAATATCCATTCATTTAAGTTTTTGAAATTAGTAATTATGCTTTATTTTAAAATGAAAACTGATAAATTCTTACATTATTCAATTAGGAACCACACCAAACAATGGACAACGGTGGCTGTGATGTCCCTACCCTACACTGAATCCTACGTTAGGGTCCCTTCACTTTAAACACTGTCATCAGATTAGGAGGAACCAAGTTGCAACACAAAGCATGTGCAAGATACTGCCCGCAGGTGACTTGAGAACTAAAACCACTCACAACTGTTTGGATTTACGACAATAAAAAGTGATCTTCCCAAACACCTTTTAAAGCAACAACAAAAACTACTTGCCAAAAATCGTCTGAAGGGGGAGGTGGTAACCACAGCATCTGCTTTCCTTAAGATCTTCCTGGACTCTCTAATAAGACAACTTTGGCCAAGTAGAGGAGAGATCTTTTCAAGGCCAAACTCTTTCTTTCTTTTTTTTAAAGATTTTATTTATTTATTTGACAGAGAGAGACACAGCGAGAGGGGGAATACGCAGGTGGAATGGGAGAGGGAGAAGCAGGCTTCCCACGGAGCAGGGAGCCCGATGTGGGGCTCGATCCCAGGACCCTGGGATCATGACCTGAGCTGAAGGCAGACGCTTAACGACTGAGCCACCCAGGCGCCCCAAGGCCAAACTCTGTCAGCACATTAAGGAATTCCCATGAGCTCAGAAGAACATTGTGTTTTAAGCTCCAGGCAATTCATGCGGTTGTTTGCACAAAGTAGGAAAAGGTGTACTGTAATTTCTCGTGGGGTCTTTATGCAGACATGGAGGGAGCCATTTTGTTTCATTTAAGAAAGCTTTGGAGTACTTCCAATGGTTTAATAAATATCCCCTCAAGGTAGGAACACAAGCAAAACTGCTGATATTTGGAACTTTGCTCCAGAGATGTCCATGGTAATTAAAAAAAAGTTTTATGTGGAACAACCTTAGTAATCTTAGTAACTAAAATTCCTCAAAACTATAAAACATCCTCAGGGGAAATTTTTTTCCAATAAAATGAAAATGGTTTAATTTTCTCTAAACATAATACCTTTTTATTGTATAAAATATGCAGAAAATCAAGAAAAGCATGAACAAAATAAAAAGCATAATTAAGGAAATATTTAAAGATATTCAGAAAGAACCACTGGTAACATTTGGTTCATTATTCCAGATCCTTTAAAAAAAAATACATTCAAATATATGCTTATGCAGTTTTTGAAATTTGGGTTATATTATGGATATCATTTTTAAAATTTGCTCCTTTTTTTGCATTTCCATGTCTAGAAATATATGGAATTTTAATTACTTTCAAGATCTCCTTTGGATGTCATTATTAAGTTTTTCCCTTGTAGAACACAGTTGAAAGAAACCTTTAACAGATATTTGATAAATACTTTCTAGTGACGAAAACCACCTGTGGGAGAAGGGCATCCATCTACCGAACAGATACAATGGGTTTACCACTTGCGGAATGGCTTGTTGATCTTGTGGTTGACCTTGAAACCAGAAAAGGCAGCTATTAAAATATGAGTTTGTGCTTCCACTCAGCTCCCCTGGCCATAACTTCAGCCATGGCCCATTTGGAGTACAGTTGAAATAAAGAAGAAGCTGTTTTACTTTTTGTGTGTATTCAAAGGGACTTCTCTTTTACAATTTTTAATTTAAAATGAGCTGTTCTCAGTGAAAGGACCCATGGGCAAAGGAAACCTCAAAAGTTATATCTTCCGCTAAGTAGTCTCTCCTGGTTTGATTTCACTGTAGTTTATACTGTACCAGCTGAGGCCACACTGCCAGAAAAACATGGGCGAGGAAGCCGAAAGGAGGGCAGACCTCAGATGACTCTTTGGAGATGCTTGTGGTGAAGAAAGGCAGGAATGGTAGCTGCTAGGGACACTGGGGCTGAAAGCAGATGTTCTGTGGTGTGTAAAGAGGGGGTTGAAGATTTTCAGCATGTTTTCAGATTGAGAGAAAAAAACGACAACTGGAGGAGAGACTGAAGAGGCCGTGTGCCAACTTGACCTACTGGCAACACCCACTGGAAGTGGCTTCACAGAACAAAAAACAAAAAAAATTTTAATGCAAAAAACCTGCAGCTATAAAGCAAGTGAGTTGAAATAAAGTTAAGGATAGACGTGCTTTCAGACCTGCAAATATTTCTCTGTGCTCTCCTGAGTCAGGAAGCCGGCGTCAAGGGCAGGGTTATAACCCAGCCCTGCAGTTCTGGAAACAGATGCAGCAGCATGGCTGGCTCAAAGTCAGGAAATCTCCCAAATGCTGCTTTGCGTTTCCTGGGTTTCCCGTGGGGTGCGCAAAGAGGGCCTACAGTAAAAGCCGTGAGAAGGGTGGCAGAACCAATTTTTACAAGGCAGTAGTACTGATTTTTAAAAAAATAATTACTTTGAAATAACTATAGATTCATAAGCATTTGCAAAGGTGGGGCCAAGATGTCCATATACCCTTCTCCCAATGGTTCCATCTTACATAATTATAGCGCTATATCAGCACCAGGAATCTGACATTGGGACAATGTGTGTACAGTTCTGTGCCATTTTACTACACCTGTGTGGATTCACTAGACCCATGTGACCACCACTGCCATCAAGTTACAAAACTGCCCCATCACCACAAAGATTCCCCTTGTACAACCCCTTTACAGTCATCCCCTCATTCTTAAACCCTGGCAACCACTAATCTGTCTTCCATCTTTATAATTTTGTTATTTCAAAAATGTTATATATAAATGGAATTACACACTATGTGATCTTTTGAGATAGGCTTTTTCACGCAGCAAAATACCCTTGAGATCCATCCAAATTGTTGGGTATATCAACGATCTATTCCTTTTTACTGCTGAGTAGTATTCCACAGTATGGACGTACCACAGTTTATTTAGCCTAGCAGGGAGATTTTGGTTATTTCTGGGTTTTGGCTATTACAAACACAGCTGTTATAAGCAATCATGTACAGGTTTTTGTGTCAATAAGTTTTCATATCTCTGGGATAAATTCCCAGGAGTGTAATTGTGGGCTGCAAGGTAAATGTATATTTAGTATTAACTTTTAAGTTCTTAAAGTTTAAATAAATAAGTCCATGATCTATGCATATATACCTGTCTACACCAGGAAGCACTCAGGATGAGTGTGGGAAGTCCCATTTCTATCCCTGCAGTGGTCCTAGGGAGGTAAGAAGAAATCAGGGCTAGACCATTTATAACCCAACATGTTGGAAAAATTCAGATAATTCCTTCAGGGTCAAAATTTTTGGATGATAAAATATGACTGAGGCATTGGATGGAGGCAAAATTAAGTGATCAATGGACATTAGTCCCTCCTTCCCAAAAGTAATGGTTATCAGAAATATGCTACTGAATAAATATTGGGGATAGTAATCCATTCCTTCCCTTTGAGGACATGTGTGATATAATAACTGAGCATGGCAGGAAAGCAGCCGGGAAGCCTCCTCAGGAACCATCAAGAAGGGGGAGACCCAAGGCTGGGAGGACTCAGAATTGTCTGTCACCCTCTGCAGTGCACAACCGAACTATTTCATTTCCTGCCTCACTTTCGCATCATCATAATATGGGAGAAACACCCTCTCAGCTACTGCCTTCCCTGCTGAGAGTTGTCAGGGACTGTAAGCTTTCCCTGACCCTTCCAGAACCCCCAACTCTTGCCCAAGGCTACTGAAATGTTACAAACATTTCACAGGATGGGAATAATGGGCTTTCTGGACCTGGAAGTAACAGGTAAAAGAACAAGGAAACCAAACATGACTTTTCTAAGCCCACAGATACCTAGAAGGAAGTTATTACTCCCTCTCTATCTCCCTTCTCCTCCTCAGACTCCAAAGGTTTCCTCTTTACAAGGAAAGATTAGTCACAAATTGGTTGTGAGCTTATGTTAACTGATGTATAGTGGAAGATTTTGATGTACAATGGATAAACTAAAAAAAGACCATCCAAAATCAGTAGGAAAAACACCCCCACTAAAATCACAGAGGAAAAAAGTAGATAAAGTGTCTGACCAGACCATTCACAAAAAGGGTAATACAAGTATCTGCTAAACAGAAGAAAAATACTCAACCTCATTAGAGATGAAAGAAATACAAAATTAGAATAATGAGATGCTCTCATTCTGCTATCAAATTGGCTGATCACTTTTTAAAAGATAATGTCACTAATGGATGACAAAATTTATGGATGATGAAAACATGCCAAGAAACAAGATATCTATAATGTGTCTGAATACTGGTCTACAGCATACTTTTTTTTTTTTAAACAGATTTTGTTTATTTATTTGAGAGAGAGAGCGCACAAGTACAAGCAGGGTGAGTGGCAGAGGGAGAGGGAGAAGCAGACTCCCCACTGAGGTGGGAGCCTGAGGCAGGGCTCAAACCGGGGACCCCAGGATCAGGACCTGAGCCTAACTGACTGAGCCACCCAGGTGCCCTACAGCATACTTCGTAATTACAAAGAGAAAAACATTTACCTGGAAGAAACCACTTAACACACTTTTAAAGGTGTTTGAAGTTAAAATCACTGGTAATGGAATAAATCAGCATTTTGTGCCTCTTAATATGATGCACTAAGAAGAATACAATATCTTGCCTGTGGTATCTCCCCCCGTCCCACCCCCCCCACCCCCCCACTGCCCAAAATACAGAACCTGTGTCATCATGAGGAAATATTGAACAAATCCAAATTGACATTATACAAAATAACTGGTATGGACTTTTCAGAAGTCAAGGTGAGGAAATGCAAAGAAAGACTGAAGAACTTCCAGAATGGAACAAGGTCCACAGATTGCATACTATTTCCTGAGCTGTGGTTATATATGATGCTAACATTAGGAAAACATGGGTCAAGAGTGCATAGGAATTTTTTTTTGTAGTATTTTTGCAAATTTTCAAAAATCAGAAATTACATCAAGCTGTAAAGTTAAAAAGATTTTTAAAGTAATGCTTGAGGATGCCTGGGGTGGCTCAGTCAGTTAAGCATCTGCCTTTAGCTCAAGTCCTGATCTCAGGGTCCTGGGATCGAGCCCCGCATCGGGCTCCCTGCTCAGCGGGAAGCCTGCTTCTCCCTCTCCCTCTGTCTGCCGCTCTGCCTACTTGTGCTCTCTCTCTATCTCTGTTAAATAAATAAATAAAAATCTTTATATAAAAAAAAAGCAGAAAAATTCCTTTAAAAAAGAGTTGAAAAGTGCAAAAATTAATTTCAAAATATTTGTTATCTTCCTGGCTGAAAATCCATCAAAAAGATTAAAATTCAGAAAGGAGGGGGAAAAAAAAAACCCAAACCCAACTTCTGACAGAGCCACTTTTCACTTCCTGTATCTTTGATGTCTATTTCATGGCTACTTTGTAAATCACCTTTCAAGAGAGGGTGATTTTTTTTTTTTTTTTAACTGCAAAAAAACCATGTTCACCTAAGTCCTTTCTCCACCAATTAAATCCTGGCTTCTCAGCTCCCAACACTCTATCTGAGGAACCTTCTTATTCACCACCATTCCCTCTCCCTCCTACCCATAGGAGCCCTTGGTTTGGTGGGCTATTTCCCATAAAACCCTATGGGAACAAAGATTTTGCCATTTAGAAAAATCAAAACCTACTTGGAGATTACAGAGAGGGCATTTCTCCAGCAGGCACGCATACCAAATAAACAGCATCAACAAAAGCAAGAATGAATCTGATGGTTTGTTTTGTTTTATTAAACAAATGGGTATAAAAATGCCAGCGAACATTTGGCGGCCTGGAGGCAATATTCAAAGTGGTTCAAGGAAACCATTTACTCCCTTTCCCCCCGCCCTCCTTTCGAGATCTCAGGTGGCTATTTCCTTCCTCTTCCTTCCACCCTGGCTTGCGCTTAAGGATTGCTTTCTTTGATTTTTAAAACACTTGGCTAATTCGTCCGTACTGTGTTGGAAGCAGGAGTGAGGAGAGAAAAACGTGCACCGCGGTCTCCACTGGATTTTTCAATATCTCATTTTCTTCCTATGTTCAGTGTATCTCACCAGGCAAGTAGAATAATAAAGGCCAGTGGATGCCCCCAATTTTAGCATTTTCATAGATTCCTAACACAGACAGAAACACTCTAAACGTGTTGCCAGGAAACCGTGACAGTATTTTCTCCCAGGAAAATTCTGTGCCAAACAAAATGCAAGAATGCATTTTAGAGACATAATTCTTATCAGGACAACAGAGGATTTATTAATAAAAACTGTAACAACAGAAGTGAAAGTGCCTTTTTTTTAAATTCAAAAATGTTGACATCTTAATTATAAGTCAAGGAAATTAGAATTAGACAAGGCTTGCTGTCAACAGCTTTCCTAAACATAGTAGCTTAATCACATTTTTTAAGTTGACAGGTGTCTGTTTCACCCTCACGAACTTTTATATCCCTAAACTCCCTTCACGGTGTCCAAATGAAGAAAGCAAACTAAGAAAAAAGTTATTCATTAATCAAAACCCTTCATCAATTTCCCGGATAAAAAGGAAGGAGCCAACACAGAAAAAAAAGTTAGGCTAAAAGACGACACAGCCAAGTAAAGTCGTGAGGGATAAAGTGAGCCCAGTTGTGACAGGAGCCAGCAGGTGATTATGTTTCTGCCAAGAAAGAAGAGGCTGAGTTTAGCACACCCTTACTTACTTGCTTTGTGCATAGGAGAAAGAGGGATCCGGCCCCTGCCCCCACCCCCATTCCCAACTACACAAAAGTGAGAAAAACTCATGATCTGATTGCAGTTATGGGCACTTAACATGCTTCTGCTTTCCTACTGCTTTCTCGGTCTCGTGGGTTCTGCCTGTGGCCTCCTCTCTCTCTCTCTCTGAAGTTCACCACCACTTTCCGTTTCCGTCCCTATTTGCGGGTCTTGCATTCAGACTCTCTCAGGGAGCAATGCGATGGTCCCATCACTCACTCTCCCCTGTGCAGTATCCCAACTACGGGAGGTCCTCACACCTGACCATGTCATCAGATGCTGACCAGCCTATTGAAGGCTGCCCTTGAGTAGAGGGCTGCTCCCCAATCCAGTCAGCTTGTAGCCAAAATGATGGAGTCCCAGCATGGGTCCCCTGGTCCCAAACGATGGTATGAAAGTTAGTGAAAGGAAACCTCCTTTGGAATGGAACCGGCGGCCAGCAGGGGGAGCTCTCACACCCTACCACCCCTCAGCCAATTGCAGACCCAAACCAAAACAAACTTGCAAGTCCAGACCCACCCCAGCAGGAGGAAGGTTTTCTCCTGACCCAGCAACAGCCCAGCCAATGAGAGCTGTCACAAGTCAGCCAATGAAAAGCCACTCTACTTCAAACTCCTAGTTTATTCCAATGGACTTTTTGTTTCTAACAGCCTTCCCAACTCCCCTCTTCCTTCTATAAAAGACTGTTCCTCTCCTCTGTTTTGTTGTAGTTTGTTTTTGCTGGAGTTTGCTTGTCCCGAGCTGCAATTCTTTGCTCTTCCTGAATAAACCCATTTTTGTTACAAAATTACTGACAGGTTTATCCGTAAGATTAACAAGGCAAACCCATGTCTTAAGAAACCATGAGTGGTCTCTTTCCTCCTAAGAGTTTGCGGGTGAGGGTGCCACTCAAGAGTATCACGAAGAACCCCAAACAGTTATTAAGGCTTGATTTCATGTTAGTGCTGTGTCTGCTCCTGTTTGAATAGAACATCGCCATTTCTTACATGCTTCAGCACCAGGTTCCTGTGATGCCCCCCAAAGGCATCGCCATTCAATCCCACACTTTGCTATTGGGCACAGTGACACCCCAAGAACCTTTCTTATCATGATGTCCCCATCACTAATTCTGATTCAACACATGATATAGAACTGATCTGCCATCCCTCTGTCTACAGGCTGAAAACCAAATTCGGCAGGAAGCCACATTCAGGCTCCAGCCCCAAGCTCCAGCTGGTATTACATACCACCCCAATTTCTTTATGCTACCTGGGCTGGATACTTTCCATTGTCCTTCCAGGTCCACTCTACACCCTTCTCCATGGAGGCTGACCTTTGTGTGCGGCGTCAGGCAGGCTCCCAGACTCCTTGGCTTCTGATTGAATTTGGCCCAAGGAAGGCACTGGCGGCATGTGAGAGGGCACGTGGAGAACGATTTGGAGATAGAATTCCTCTACTCCTCCTGACCGGCTGTAGCTGTGTATCTCTACTAAAGGCCTCAGCTCCTGTCAGGAGTCTCTCTCTGACAGCTAAGCGCTCACTGGGGCCAGGCTTGCCAGAACCATATCTTCTCTTGCCTTTTTAGGTTGAAAGTCATCTGCTCCAAGATGCTTATCCTCCCTTGTTGGTTTCTCCAACACCACATACACCTTTGTAAATGATCCCATCTTTGAACTCCCTTCAATTACCTACTCCCTTTTAGAAAAATTTAAATAGACTTTATTTTTTTATTTTATTCTATTTATTTATTTTAAAGATTTATATATTTGAGAGAGAGAGAGAGAGATCATGAGCAGGAGGTGGGTAGAGGGAGAAACAGGCTCCTCGCGAGCAAGGAGCCTGAAGCGGGGCTTGATCCCAGGACCTTGGGATCATGACCTGAGCCGAAGGCAGACGCTTAACCCGCTGAGCCACCCAGGTGCCCCTAGACTTTATCTTTTAGAACAGTTTTCAGTTTGCAGAAAAATTTACTGATGCATACTTTATTCCTTACTTTATTCAGACTTCCGTAGTTTTACCTTTTTTATCTATTCCAAGGTCCCATCCAGGATTCCACAGTTACCTTTAGTTGTCATGTCTTCTTAGGCTACTCCTGGCTGTGACATTTGTCAGACTTCCCTTGTTATTTATGGCCTTGGCAATTTTGAAGAACATAGGCCAGGTATTTTGCAGGATGCCCCTCAACTAGGATTTGTCTGGTGTCTTTCTCATGATTAGGCTGAAGGCTTTAAAGAAGACCACCCAGGTGAAGTGCCATGTTCAGCCTGTATCAAGAGTATATACCATCAACATGACTTACACTGTTGATGTTAACCATGATTACTTGGCCGAGGGGGTGTCTGTCAGGTTTCCATACTGTAAAATTATTCCTCTGTGTAGCCCACACTTAAGGAGAAGGACATTATGTTTCTCCTCCTTGAAGTAGAACCTACGGATATTTTTTTTTTTTTTTGAGGCAAAATGTACAGAACATAAAATTTGCCATTTTTATTTATTTATTTATTTAAAAGATTTTATTTATTTATTTGTCAGAGAGACAGAGCACAAGCAGGGGGAGTGGCAGGAAGAGGGAGAAGCAGGCTCCCTGCAGAGCAAGGAGCCCGATGCAGGACTCGATCCTAGGACCCTAAGATCATGATCTGAGCCAAAGGCAGATGCTTAACCAGATGAGCTACCCAGGTGTCCCAAAATTTGCCATTTTAACCATTTTTAAGGGTTCAATTACCCTTTAGTCTCTTTCCTGCTGGGAATCTTACTCTACCCAGGTTGAATGTTTTACTCTTCACCAAAAATGGCAAAGTGTCTTCATGTTTTATCACTTAAGATTTCTAGGTAAAGAGATTCTCATATTTTCTTTTTTTTTTTTAAGATTATTTGAGAGAGAGAGTGCAGATGTGAGCAGGGGGAGGGACAGAGGGAAAGGGAGAAAGAGAGAGAGAATCTCCAGCAGACTCCCCGCTGATACAGAGCCAGACCCTGAGATCACGACCTGAGTCAAACCTAAGAGTTGGGTGTTTAACCTGCTGAGCCACCCATGCTCCCTGGGATTCTCACATTTTCATCTATTTGATTCCTATTGCTCTTTTAGTCCCCACTCAAGACTTCATGAGCTCCTCCAGGGATGGTGAGCTACTCCTGCTATTGTCTCCCTGGCCACAAACTTATGCTGTTATTATTATCAGCCTTTTATTATTATTAGCCTACATAGTCTATCCTAGTATTTTTTGCATTGCTTCATTTTCTCTGTGACTTTCCCAGGACAGGAACTAGATCTTATTTATCTTTGTATCTTTAAGGATGAGGACTAACCCAGAATCACAGTAGCTGATTAAGAAATGTTGTTTGGCATACAATCTCATTCGTATGTGGCATTTAGGAGAGAAAACAGATGAACATAGGGGAAGGGGGAAAAGAAAAAAAGGAGAGAGGGAAACAAACCATAAGAGACTTAACACAGAGACAAACTGAAGGTGGCTGGTGGGAGGTGGGTGGGGGAGGGGCTAGATGGGTGATGGGGATGAAGGAGGGCACTTGTGATGAGCACTGGGTGTTGTATGTAAGAGATGAATCACTGATTTCTACTCCGGAAACCAACATTGCACCGGATGGTAGCAAACTAAAATTTAAATTAAAAAAAAAAAAAAAAGAAATGTTGGTTGGAAATAAAGGAAGAAAAGATGAGATAGAAGCAAAAGTGGCCTGTTAAGCACCTGGGTGGCTCAGTTGGTTAAGTGTCTGATCTCAGGGTTGTGGGATTGAGCCCCACATTGGGATCTATGCTCAGGGCAGAGTCCTCGTGAAATTCTCTGCCTCTCCTTCCGCCCCTCCCCCTGCTTGCACATGCTCTCTCACTCTCTAAAATAAATAAATAAATAAAATTAAAAAAAAAAAAAAAAGAAGCAGAGGTGGTCTATTTTTTCCAGAGATTAAAGAGGGTATTAATACCTACTAATGGCAAGGGGGTGGGAACACCCACACTCACAGTTAGATATCCTAGCACCCTGTTCTGCAGGACAGCTTGGTATTGAAAGCCATAATATGTATTTCTACCCAGCAGTTCCATGACTGGAAATTTAAATTAAAAAGACAATCAAAGACTGAAATCTGTCTTGGCAATGATTTTTTTGGATTTGACGCCCAAAGCAAAGGCAACAAAAGCAAAAATAAACAAGTGCAACTACATCAAATTAAAAAGCTTCTGCACAGCAAAGGAAAACATGAACAAAATGAAAAGGCAATCTACCAAATGGAAGAAAATATTTGCAAATCATATATCTGATAAGGGGAATTGTTTTTCAAATAATCCCATTAATGGGCAGAGGATCTGAATAGACATTTTTCCAAAGAAAACATCCAGATGGCCAACAGACATGTGAAAAGATCTGCAACATCCCTCATCACCAGGAGAATGCAAATCAAAATAATGATGACGTATCACCTTCACCTGTTAGAAGGGTTATTATCAAAAAGACAAAAAATAACAAGTGTTGGCAAGGATGTGGGGCAAAGGGAATCCTTGTGTCCTGCTGGAGGGAATGTAAGTTGGTGCAGCCACTACGGAAACAACATGGAGGTTCCCCAGAAAATGAAAAATAGGGGTGCCTGCCTGGCTCAGTCAGTAGATCATGCAACCCTTGATTTCAGGGTTGTGAGTTCAAGTCCTATGTTGGGTATAGAGATTACTTAAAAATAGAATCTTGAGGGGCGTGTGGGTGGCTCAGTCAATTAAGTGTCGACTCTTGATTTTGGCTCAGGTCATGACCTTGGGGTTGTGGGATCAGGCCCCACTTGGGGCTCCATGCTCATCAGGGCATCTGCTTGGGCTTCTCTCTCTCTCTCCCTCTCCCTCTGCCTCTCCCCCCTTGCTCTCTCTCTTTCTCTCTCTCTCATAAATGAATAAGTCTTAAAAATAAAATAAAATCTTTTAAAAAATTAAAAATAGAAATACCATATGATCTAGCAATTCCATTTCTGAGTATTTATCTGAAGAAAAAGAAAACACTAACTTGAAAAGATATCTGCTCCCCCATGTTCATTTCAGCATTATTTACAATAGCCAAGATTTGGAAACAACTTTAGTATCTATGGATGGATGGATAAAGAAAATGTGCCCCCCCCCACACACACACTGGAATATTCAGCTATTAAAAAGAAGGAAATCTTGCCGTTTATGAGAATATGGGTGGAACTTGAGGGCATTATGCTAAGTAAAATAAGTCAGAGAAAAACAAATACCGTCTGATCTCATTTATATGTGGAATATAAAACAAACAAACAAAAAACCGGAACTCATAGATTAAGAGAACAGATTGGTGGTTGCCAGAGGCATTGCGGGTGGGGGTAGGTGAAATGAAGGTGGTGACAAAATACACACTTAAAGTTACAAAATAAATAAGTCATGGGGAGGGGCGCCTGGGCGGCTCCGTCGTTAAGCCTCTGCCTTCGGCTCAGGTCATGATCCCAGGGTCCTGCTCAGCGGGAAGCCTGCTTCTCCCTCTCCCACTCCCCCTGCTTGTGTTCCTGCTCTCACTGTCTCTCTCTCTCTCTGTCAAATAAATAAATAAAATCTTTAAAAAAATAAGTCATGGGGATGTAATTACTGCATGGCAACTACAGTTGATAACGTATATTTGAAAGTTGTTAAGAAGGTAGATCTTAAAAGCTCTCATCATGGCGTGCCTGGGTGGCTGGGGCAGTTAAGCATCTGACTCTTGGTTTTGGCCCAGGTCATGATCTCAGGGTCTTGAGATTGAGCTCCTTGTAGGGCTCTGCACTCAGCTCAGCTCAGCTCAGCTCAGCTCGGAGTCTGCTTGAGATTCTCTCCCTCCCTCTTCTTCCCCCTCTGTCCCTCCCCTGGGTTGTGTGCACACACACTCTCTCTCTCTCTCACTCTAAAATAAAGAAATAAAATCTTCTAACAAAAAAGTTCTCATCACAAGAAGAAAAACTGGGTCGTGATGGATATTAACTAGACTTACTGTGATCATTTCACAATACAGTATTTACAAATATTGAATCATCATGTTGTACGCCAATAACTAATGGAATGGTATGTGTCAATTATATCTCAATTAAAAAAGACAATCAAGATATGTGGAAAGATACTTATACAAAGATGTTGTTATTTTCAATGCAAAACCAGAAAAAACCTAAAAGCCCAGCAATAGGCCAACTAAATTATAGTATATTCATGCTGTGGAGTAGGGTATAGCCACTAAAAATCAGGTTGAACATTTACTGAGTGATTACCTTTGGGCAGTGGTATAATGGCCATGGATTTAACTTTTTCTTTGTATTTTTTCAAGTTTTCCTATCTAAACAATATCTGTAACTAGAAAAAAATGATCAAAGGTACCCTTTCAAAGTGGCTTATTTTGCCATTTCAAACCTGAACATCAAAGAAAATCAAAACGTGAAGTTCGGCCTGTTGGCCAGTGGAGTTACAAACAAGCCAAAATGTCCCCCTGGCCATGACCACAGCCTCCAGCACCACCATTCTCGTCCTGAAAACACTAAGCATGGTAGGCCCCAGGAGAAGGGGATTCAGAGCTTCCCACCTCTGTTTGCCAGTTTCTCCAGACCCACTTCTCACCTGGACTCTGGACATTGGTTTTTTGTTTGTGTTTTCAAAGTTCCTCTAACAGGTGGAAAACCCACAGTTCTATTCCACTCTGCCCGTTCTGCAGATGAGACCCAGAGAGAAGTTCAAGGTGACATGGAGGTGGAGTCAGATCCAGGTTTGATTGCTAAGATGGTTCTTTGTACTGGAGCAAGCCAATAAAAGGGAGCGTGGGTTTTTGTAGATTGACAGACCTGGAGGGCCCCAAATGTTTCAAAATAGGGGTGTAAAGACTTCTCTAAATAACCTATCTTTGGTCCCTGCCTCAACTCAACTGTAGAACTATGTCTGAACAAATAGTTATCAGAAGGTTATTTATGGAGCACTGTACAATTTGGAAAGATCACTCCAGTCTAAAGTAATGACAGGGAAAGTCTCCGCAAAGTCTTTTTTTAAGATTTTATTTATTTGACAGAGAGATACACAGCAAGAGAGGGAACACAAGCAGGGGGAGTGGGAGAGGGAGAAACAGGCTTCCCACTGAGCAGGGAGCCCCATGCAGGGCTCAATCCCAGGACCCTGGGACCATGACCTGAGCCGAAGGCAGACGCTTAACCATCTGGGCCACCCAGGCGCCTGCAAAGTCTGTCTTAATGCAACTGTGTTGAGTAAGCAAAGACGATAAAAATCAAAATACCGTTCTATCCAAGGCTGGATTTACCCCAGAACAAATAAACACAATTCTAACCAGGCCTTTGCCCTCCTCCTCGGTCCCAGGATCCCTGCCTCTTGATCTTGGCTACTGCCAGGAATGTCCTCCTATGGTTATCCTTGCAAACCAGTTACCATTGCACTGAAAGCAACCTGTTCTCCTTCCACCCAACCTCTGCCAGGCTCCCAGCCAGCCCCAACACCTCACACCTTCACAGTGAGACAGATGAAACGGAACCCTGGAATTTTTCCCTGGAAGGTCCACAGAAGAAAGCAGTTTAGACTTGAGCTCAGAAGATCTGACTGTGGATATGTGGGAAGTCCTCAACAAAGCCTTTAAACCTTCAGGACTCAGACCTCTTTGTGAAAGGCATGACTACTGGGGCATTCTCGAGGTCCACTCTGATTTATTCAATGACAGTTTTGTGCAACCCCAGCCCAGCCCTGGTTTGTAAAGGATGTAGTTAATCTGTAACTTAGCAGTGCTTGGTGTTGCATGAGAATCAGTCAAGGAAGTCCTTCATCATTTCTGCATTTGTTCTGTTTTAAGGATTAAAATAAATACAGCAAATGTGGGAGGTGAGATGTATTGCATTCTAAAGCCACCCAAATGAAGAACACACTTCTCTATTGTTTGGAGGGTCTTAAATCAGTGCCCGAGTGCTGCCTGATTTCTAGGCTACGTGGAAAACATTTGATTCTCCATAGTTACTCTTCAATTTAAAAAGAATCTTTAATCTCTTATTTTGAATTTTTAGCTCTCTCTTACTTTTTCATGATCTATAGTGAGTGAAGTCGTCTTTGGGATGAGAAGGGGCAAACCCCTACCATTCTGCTTGCTGAAGCAGCAAGAAGACAAGTCTTTGCAAGAAATCTGCTTATCTTGCTTTTAAAGGGCAGATTTTATATTGCGGTCTGCACGCATTTATTCACAAAATTCACTGAGCTCCCATGTGAAGAAAATAATGAGCACACCAGGCAAGTTTCCTGCATTCTCAGAGCTTTTCACCCACTGGAGCAGATTGGCAATAATCAGATACCGCCCCCCCCCCCCAAGGCCTATTTATGCAATGTGTTAAATGTTGTAATGAAGAATCACCAGGAACAAAGAGAACCTCTAAAAGGGGGAGCGAGACTCGAAGGTGAGCAAAAGTGTCTCTTGAAGAACTGACCTTTGAAACTGAAGGATGAGTGGGGTTATTTGGAGAAAGGACAGGCAGCTCAGGCCAGCCATGGGCTGGGCAGAGGCCAGAGCCCACGGGGAAGAATAGCTTGTTGGGTCCCTGGTGCCAGTTACAAGAGACCCACTGGGCAGAACGGGGATGGGGTTTCTGCCCCGGTGCTGGTAGGGGGTGCAGTTTGTAGATCTCTCCAGGAGCAATTAAAACTGTCCCCTTAGAGTCCTATTAATTATGTGGGACAGGTATGCAATGTTTCCTTTTGAATTCTCCCTGTATTTGCAAAATATTAATCTTCCCAAGTCACCTGAAACAGACCCACCTTTAAAAACATTCATTAAGCTCTCATGTATCAAATGCTCTCCTGGGCTATTTTTCCTCCCATCATGCACCAATACGATGACTTCTTACTGTGAATTTTTAGCTTCCTCTTAGTATTTCATGGTCTGTAGTGAGTAAGGTCGTGTGTTGGATGGGAGGAGAGAAACCCCTACTATGTGGCTGAGTGCACAGGCTTTTTAAGCAGGTGGAAGTCACCTCTCTGCAAAACATCTGCTTATCTTGCTTTTAACGGGCAAGAGGATCCTTTTCCAGAACTGAGTTTCAGTACCACAGGTCATGTTTAAAACAGTCTGAAAAGTGTTAGTGGGAAAATGCACCCTGCTTCAGCTTCCTGAATTGGAGGAACAGAGGAAGAGTGTGGGGAGAGGGCATCAGAAAGCAGCCCGTGCATCTACCCGTGTGTTAAACAGCATGTACGTGCAGTGTGCACAGAAGATACTCTGCCACATTTCAGGTATGTGACTGGTTCTTAGCTCCTCACTCTGTCCCATTTTTAAGACAAGGCAAAAGGGAACTACTGGGTATTTATCCCAAAGATACAAAAGTAGGGATCCGAAGGGGTACGTGCACCCCGATGTTTATAGCAGCAATGTCCACAATAGCCAAACTGTGCAAAGAGCCAAGATGTCCATCGACAGATGAATGGATACAGAAGATGTGGTATATATATACAATGGAATATTATGCAGCCATCAAAAGGAATGAGATCTTGCCATTTGCAACGATGTGGATGGAACTGGAGGGTATTATGCTGAGCGAAATAAGTCAAACAGAGAAAGACATGTATCATATGATCTCACTGATATGAGGAATTCTTAATCGCAGGAAACAAACTGAATGTTGTTGGAGTGGGGGGTGGGGTGGGAGGGATGGGGCGACTGGGTGATGGACACTGGTGAGGGTGAGTGCTCTGGTAAGCGCTGTGAATTGTGCAAGACTGTTGAATCTCAGATCTGTACCTCTGAAACAAATAATGCAATATATGTTAAGGAAAAAAAAAAGAAGAAGAAGAAGGTAGCGGGAGGGGAAGAATGAAGCGGGGGGAAATCTGAGGGGTAGACGAACCATGAGAGACGATGGACTCTGAAAAACAAACTGAGGGTTCTAGAGGGGAGGGGGGTGGGAGGATGGGTTAGCCTGGTGATGGATATTAAAGAGGGCACGTTCTGCATGGAGCACTGGGTGTTGTGCACAAACAATGAATCATGGAACACTACATCAAAAACTAATGATGTAATGTATGGGGATTAACATAAGAATAAAAATAAATTAAAAAAAAAAAAGACAAGGCAAAAGGGAAAGGGGGTGGGCGGGTCTCAAACTCACCTAAAAGTTACTAGATGTCATGTGGAACAGAGAAGGAACAATAAAGAAAAAAAGGAACATTATAGAGGACTTCTCTAGAATGGAGCACACACCCCACCCTCACCCTCTCAAATAAATTTTGTAATTCAATGCCGGCAATATGCCATCCCACACTGAAGCCAGGTTCTTCGTAATTCCTCAGTTAGGAGATCTGGAAATCTACACGTACATGAATGCCACCTTCCTGTCACCAAAACGGCTCTTCATTCCCCCCTCCCTCAACAAAAGGAGCTGGAATCGTCAATACATTGCTTCCTTCCTCTGGTGCCACACTTTGAGCTCTCCCAGGGCAAGGGCAGCTCCTGTGGGTGGCCAGGGCCCATGCGGAGAGCCCTCCCGCAGCCCTGGCGCGCTAGCGTCTGCAGCCTGTCCCTCCCGCCCGGAGTCCCTGCACCGCGATGACAGCCAGGCCGGCTCCCCAAAGCCGCAGTGGGTTGTATAACCACCCTCCGAAAGCCTGGAGGGGAGCGCGGCGAGCTTCTCTCTCGACTGCATCTGTCAGAAGTCCCTGGTGCCAGTTACAAGAGACCCACTGGGCAGGAGGGGATGGGGTTTCTGCCCCGGTGCTGGTAGGGGGTGCAGTCTGTAGATCTCTCCAGGAGCAATTAAAACCTAAGTTCCGTCCTCAGAGCTGGAAATGCAGGACAGTGAAGGGCACAGCGAGCCCTGCTACACCCCTCGAGTGCGGATCAGGCGAAGGGGGATGGGGCGGAAACTCATGAATCCCGCGGGAGTCCTCACAATTTCTCCCCGGAGAAGCCTCTCGCGAAAACGCCAAGGACATCTCCCCTCCCCTTTTCAATTACGTAACTCTTACACATTTGGGAGAAAGCTCAGGAACATAATTTCACTTAGGAAGGGAGAAAGTCTTTAGATGCATCTAAAGCTCCGGGTGCATGTGATGTCGGAACGGACGGGGGTGCTACCTGGCAGCGGCAGAGGTGGCATCCTGGTGACTGGACTCCCCGCCCCCTCCGCCCTCCGAACCCCGCGCCCGGAGCCGGGTCGCCGCCGGGGATGGCGCTCGCCCGTCCCCGCGTCGCGGACTCCGCGGGACCCGCACGTCCGCGGCTGCGGCGCGGGCTGCCCCCTCCCCCACCCCGGCGAACACCTGGCCGCGGTTACCTGCGGGGCCGCGAGTCTCCGCAGCCCGTTGGCCGGCCCCCGGCCGCCCTTGCCGTTGGCCGCGGGGAGCTGCGCTGGCCCCCGCGCCGCACCCTCCGCCGGGCCCGCGCAGTTCTCGCGGGGGCCTTCATCCGGCGCCGGGAAGAGCCCGCAGCGGCGCTGGAAGCGGGCGACGAGCTGGGAATCCTGCAGGCTCCGCAGCAGCTCGGCCATGGTGCTCCGGGGCCGCGCGCCAACACCACCACGCCGATGCCCTCGGCTCGCACTGTCCCCGCCGCTCGGGCGCTCGCCGGGCCGGGCATTCGGGGCGGAGGGCGGGCGGGGCCCGGGGCGCCGGCCAACAGGTGCGCCGCTCGGGTCCTAGCGCCGGCCCGCGCGCGCGGCCGCCCAGGTGACCTCCTCCACCTCGCGCGGGGCACGTCCGCCCTCCTTGCCCTCCCCGCGGGCTCGGAAGGGCTCGGGCGGTCCCTGGCGTCCGGCCTGCTTGCAACTAGGCGGAGGCGCACAGGTGTCTAAACCGCGCCTCTCTTTGTGCCACCGCGCCCACCCCCCCACCCCCCGCCGGTCCCTTCGGGCTGGCGCGTAAGTGCCACTTAATGGGGAGCGGCCGAGCACGTGTAGACCAACGGGAGTCCTTCCTGCCATGCGCGGGCTGGTCCCGGAGTGACCCCACTTTCACTCTTGAGCCCAAGGTGAGGTCGGATTTCTTTCCAGCTTCCCGCACCCAGGCGTCTACTCCTGTCTTTCTTTGCCTGCTTCCTGGAAGAATGAGCCCTCTAAGGAAAATCCCCAAGTTTTTCCCAAACTGTGATGCAACGTCTCCCCGAAGCACGACCTCCTCGACCTTGCTCAAGAACCGAGGAGGTTGAAGTATACATGAATCATCCTCTGAGTCCTTGCGCCTGCTCTTGTGATTTGGCAAGTGGTGAACACTTTTAGACGGGTGTGGTGGAAACGCTACTCTTTCTCAGTTTTCTGCATTGGGAAAGATGATGCTGCCCCTCCCTTCTTTTTTTGCTCTGCCTCTGATTACAAAAGGGCACTGGAGAGGCACAACAAGGTCGTTCACGACCTTTAGACCCTAATGGAACCAGGTGAAGGGCGGGGAGGAGGATGTGACATCCCACCGCACCCCTGCCTGCTTTAAAGATCTCAGAAGGCGAGGAGCAAAGGAAACGTCCTGCAGGTGCCCTTGGTTTTCCTCCCTCCCTCCTGAATCTCCTAGGAGCGCTGAGATTCCCCCCACGAGGGTCTCTGCACTTCCTGACAAGGAGTGAGATGCACAGTCAAATTAGGAGGAGCTGATCAGCCTGCAGCAAAAGTGCAATCCTTCTCTTTCTGCCTTCAGCTGACAGCAGGAGGTTGCCTGTTACTGGTAGCTCATGCAAAGCCTACTGAGTATTTGGTTGCACAAATGGCTATGAACAAACACCTGCCACTTTCCTGTTTATCCAGCTGTCCTTTTGGATCAGGAAGTCTTTAGGATGTAGCTTTCAAGGATGGTTTGGTCTCCCTCATGCCTTAGTTTCTGCTCTCCTTCCCAATCCTGATGGAGAACAAGATCAAGGTGACAAAGAAAGCAATGACACTTGGGAGATACTTAGTTTACAAAAGAAGCGCAGGGCTGCTCTCACAATCCAGCTGTGTGACACACAGAGCTATCCTGTCCTGGAAGCAGACAGCTCTTCTCCCCAACGTCGCTGTCATTTACAGCCCCTGGGACAAAACCCTACCGTTTAGTTTTAAAAGCTAAAGTTGGACTAAGGCAGGACCTATTCTTTTTATGTGTGAAAGAAATAGGTTCTCCCATGAAGACACTTGAGGGGTGTAGCTCTGAGATTTAATGCTTTAATTTTCCTTTCTCTCAATTAGAAAAAAGAAGCAAGGGGCTCCTGGGTGGCTCAGTCGTTGGGCGTCTGCCTTTGGCTCAGGTCATGATCCCAGGGTTCTGGGGTCGAGCCCCGCATCGGGCTCCCTGCTCGGCGGGAGGCCTGCTTCTCCCTCTCCCACTCCCCCTGCTTGTGTTCCCTCTCTCGCTGTGTCTCTCTCTGTCAAATAAATAAATAAAATCTTAAAAAAAAAAAGAAAAAAGAAGCAAAGCAAGCATGGCGCATGTAACATAAGACCAAAGACTTGCACATTCAGATAATGTACTTTATCTCCTTGGAGGACCAAGTAATGGCTCCAGCCTCCAGGGACTTGTGATATCACAGTGTGCTTTGATTTTTTCCCCTGTGATAAAATAATAATCTGTGCTTCTTGTCTTGTTAAGGCTATTGTGAAAAATCTTTAGATAAGCTCTATAAGGCAACCTGGTGAGATAGCCGTAGCATTCTGTATTGGGCCAGAGCCATTCAATTTAGGAAGGAATCTTCAGGAGGATTTGGCTCTGAACAATTTGAGCGAGACTGAAAAGGCAGTGACTTCTGGCAGTGATCCGCATGCTTCCCCTGATCCTCTCTTTTAGGGCACAGGCTGATGTTCTGAACATAAACTTCACAACCAATCTAACAAAAATCAATGTCCTCGAGAAATGGTACGCTGAAGGACTGCTCTAGCATAACATTTAGTGGAGAAGTTACAAGGTAGCCTGAAGTCATGCATTTAGTAAATAAAGTTGATTCAGGAAAAATAACCTGTAGTTGTTTGGACAGTTTAACACTAGCCATGCCTGGGAGAAATAGATTTTGCTGGCTCCCCTCCTTCACCCCCAGGGCAGAAATCCAGGTATTTGTACTTTGCTTAATTGTGTATATATAATAATTACTAAGTGACATATTTTAAAGGAACGGCAATGGAAGTATTCATTAGAGTAAATGTTAAGCTACTGTAACAAAGAGACCCCAAATCTAGTGGCTTAAAGAGCACAGCTTTTTATTTCCCTTTCATATAAGAGTTCCAAGGTGAGAAGTCTGGGTTAGTAGGAGGCCCTGCTCCATGACAGTACACAGTAACTCAGATTCTTTTCAAGATGACCCTTGCCCCACCCCCCTGGGACCAAGCCCAAGGTCACTATCGTCTTCTGCATGATTGAAGCTGGGTGATGGGCACATCTGAAATCCCTGAGTGTCCTGAGCAGTGGCTTAGGTTCCATTAGTAAGAACACAGTCACATGGCCCAAGACAGGCTTGCAAATATTATCTCTAGCAGGACAGCCTATGTCCAGCTTTAACTATATTTCTGTGAAAGCAGGGAGGACAGATTTTTGGTGGACAATCAGGTATGGAAATCAAACCAATGTTGGTTTAAATGTTGTAAAATATAAATCTATGTTATAATTCCACCCGTCATCTGCCCAATTTTATCTAGGCAGTCTGTCTTTAATTTGACACATTCTAAATACTCATGTGCAGATACAATTTTTTTTTTAAAGAAAGCACTAAAAATAAGTAAATTCAAAGGGAAACCTGTCATCTCTTTGTTGAATCAAAATGAGGAATTAAAAGAAGTCGATGCCAAAATGCCTTTTAAATGAAAAACTTTGGTATTAACTGCATTATTTTAAATTCTGATTTAGAGTTCTCTCTCTACAGAGCAGGTCACTTCCACATTTCAACCAAACCATTCAGTTTTCAACTTGGCAATATTTCCTAGATCAAGACATATCCAGGGTTGGGATTCTGTATTGGTTATCTATTGCTGCATAACAAATTATCCCACAAATAGTGGCTTAAAATTGGAGCATTTATTATCTTGAAGTTTCTGTGGGGCAGGAGTCCAGGAGCATCTTAACTGGGTCCTCTGGCTCTGTGTTCCTCACAAAGTTTCCGTAATCTCAAGGCTCAGCTAAAGGGGTAGATAGATTAGCTTCCACAATCACGTAAGTGGTGGTTGGTAGATTTCCAGTCTTTGTGGGCCATTAGCCAGAGGCCACCCTCTCTTCCTTGCCATACGGGTGTCTCCATAGGACAGCTCACAACCCAGCAGCTTCCTTCATCAAATAGAGAGAATCCGAGACAGAATCAGAGCAAGACAAAGTAGCCATCTTTTATGATCTGATATTGGAGGTCACACTCTAATACTTTTGTCACCGTCTCCTTACTAGGAGCCAGTCTGTAGGTCCAGCCCACATTCAACGGGAGAGGGTATAAGACAAGAGCATGAGGGTGCCTGGGTGGCTCAGTCGTTAAGTGTCTGCCTTCGGCTCAGGTCATGATCCCAGGGTCCTGGGATCGAGTCCCACATTGGGCTCCCTGCTTGGCGGGAAGCCTGCTTCTCCCTCTCCCACTCCCCCTGCTTGTGTTCCTGCTCTCGCTATCTCTCTCTGTGTCAAATAAATAAATAAAATCTTTAAAAAAAAAAAAGACAAGAGCATGAATAGTAGGATGTATGGATTACCAGGGGCCATTTTGGACACTGCCTACTATAGGTTCTCACACCTACATTAACTTTCTAACCTCATCTCCACAATATCAATATTTATCGTCCCAAACAGATATGATACAGAGCCTTGGCCTCAAAGAGCTTCCATCTGTTGCAGAAATAAGATGCACATACACACACAAAAAATGTGCAATGACATGAGAACATGTGTAATGGAAGACCTAGGGCATCAGAAGACTAATTTCTAGTAAAAAACTACATGTACCACAGCTGTAATTCTCAAATCTGGGATCAGAATTACCTTACAAATCTGCCAGTTACAGACACCTTAAAGACAACTGAAAGCAAAAATTATTAAGTTGGAAAAGAGAAAAACAATGAAACTGATAAATAAATCCAAAAAGAGTCTTTGGAAAAAATTAACAAAATCGAAAAACCACTAGTATGACAAAGAAAGAATAAAAGGAAAAAAGATGAAAGCTTAAAATTAGAAATGCTAAGGAAAAATAATCACCAAAAGCAGAGGAAATTTTAAAAGTCTTTAGAGGGTACTTCCCATGTCCCTGTGCAAACAGATCTGAAAATGCAGATGTAATAGATAATTTTTTAGAAAGAAACAACTTACCTAAAATTGGCCCCAGTAAAGAATGTCTAACACGGCAATTATCACAGACCAAGATAAAGGGGCTCAAATTCTCCCCCATAAAAAGAACTTAGCCTAGATAGTTTCACAGGGAAATTCTACCCAACCTTTAAAGAATGGATAATCTCAAAGCTACTTATTCTAGAAGAAAGAATTTTTCAAAATTCCTGTTATTAAAGCCATTATGATATTGATCTCAAAACTGAAAGAGCACCAAAAGGAAAAAAACAGAAGACTCTCACTTGTGAGTAGGGTTCAAAAATCAAATATCAAATATCAAATATCAACAGCTGAAATCCAAAGTCCATTTAAAAAAGAATGTATTGTGGCTAAGTGAGACTGGTTCCAGTCATAACATGAACAAGCATCGTTAAATAACAAAAAAAATCCACCAATATGATCCATTGTATTAATAGTGCTAAGGAGAAAAGTCATATGATTTGTTATATATGTTGAATTGTGTCCCCTTCCCCCAAAAGATATGTTGAAGTCTTAGCACCCAGTACCTCAGAATGGGACCTTATTTGGAAATAGGGTCACAGCAGGTGTAGTTAGTTAAGATGCGGTCATACTGGAGTAGCGTAGGCCCCTGATCCAATGTGACGAGTGTGCTTCTAAGAAGATGGCCCTGTGAAGACAGGCACACAGGGAGAACACCATTGAAGATGAAGGCAGAGATTGGAGTTACGCAGCTGTAAGGAAGGCCAAAGATGGCTGGCAAACCACAAGAAACCAGGAAGAGGCAAGGAGGGACTCCCCAAAGGGGTCTGGGAAGGAGGTGGCCCTGCCAACACCCAGATCTCAGGCTTCCAGCCTCCGGAACTGTGAGTTAAAGAATTCTATTGTTTGAACCCACCCAGTTTGTAGTACTTTGTGACTGTAGCCCTGGGAAACTTGGACAAGCTCATTTGGACACATGCAGAAAAGTCATGTGACAAAAGTCAACACGCATTCTTGTCAAAACCCTTCAGTAAAATAGAAATGGCTGTTGTGTCTGGGGTCAGTGAGCACTTGTGTTTGGTTGGAGGGGAGAGTTCCCGGACTGTGTAAAGAAGTGACATGAGAAAGAGAAATTGTGTCCCTATGTAAGCAGGGGGCCCCAAATGGCAGATTATAAAGTTTGTGGTAGATGTTTGAGGTCATGAAAAGCCATTGGAAAGCAAACGAAGAACCTGAGAAAAGCTGTGTTTCCAGACAATGACTGAAGAGGCTGGCTATCAGATGAATGGTACGTGGGGGCAGGGAGAAGCTGCGCGGCGGGGGTGGGGTGGGGGAGGGTGGGGGGTGGGAGCGTCATCACAGGACCATGTCAGTAATTCAGATTTCTTAAAGGACTTTCTCAAGTGGAATTTTACTTCATTGCATAGACAAGCAAATGTGAATCTACTGTTTGTTTTTTTGAATACAAATGGTCACATTCTTTACATAATGTTCTTGGTCTTGCTTCTCTTACTTATGATATAATTAGAGATTGTTCCGTATCAGTGGAAGAGAAGCTATATTTTACCAGTCACCCACTGATGAACATTTGGGGTGCTTCCAAACAATGCTATTCTTGACTTGGATGTCATGTTCAGGCAGCTCCGGTCCAGTGTTGGCCAAGGCGCCAGACAGAGCTGATTCTGGTCCCGGAGTACCTTTGGAAGCCCACAGGACAACCATGTGGGTAGAGAAAGGGACCAAACCTGGTCTGGAAAACCTGTCCAACCGAAGGTGAACTGGGTGGGTGTGTTCTCAGAGCGGTGGAGAATCCCAGTAAAGGCAGTTATATGACGACTGCTCGCCTTGTCTACTGAGGTTATTGTAGTGAGAGCTACATTCTTAACACAAATAATGATAACCTCCATGGATTGAATAAGTACTGTGTTAGTTTCCTAGGTCTGCTGTGACCAATGACTATTAACTGGATGGCTTCAGACAACACAAATTTATCCCCTCCCAGTTCTGGAGGCCAGAAGTCGAAAATCAAGGTGTGGACAGGGTTGTTTCCTTCTTGGGGGTTCACAGGGAGGATCTGTGGTGTGCCTCTCTCCTTGTTTCTGGTGATTGCTGGCAATCCTTGGTGGCCCTTGGCTTGTGGGAGTATCGCTCCAATCTCTCTGTTGTCGCATGGGGTTCTCCCTGTGTGACAGTATGTACCTTTACTAAGAGGAGGCACTGTTTCAGGCTGGGGCCTACATAAGTTTAACAACAACAACAGAGCCCTTGGATCATGAAACTTATATTTCAGTAGGGAGCATAGCTAATAAGAAATCAAGTAAGATGTAGTTTTAGGGAGGGGTAAGTGCTGTGGTACGGAGCAAGGTGCTGGGAAGGGGGAAGGCATATTAGGTGAGAAGGTTACCTCTGAGAAGGGATATTTGTGTAAAGACCTGAAGAAAAGGAAGGAGCCTGCCCTACCAAGATCCGATAGGGCCATGTAGGCTGTTATAAGGAGTAATACTCCCACTTTACAGATGAGAAGATTGAGGCTCAGAGAGAAGAAACGTGTCCAAAGCTCACAACTGATAAGTGGCAGAAGGAGGATTCAGTGCAGGCCAATGTGACTCCAAAACATACTCTCTCTCTTACTACATTAGCATGCTAGTCCCCAAATTTGTCTTTACTATCTTTGTGTTTGTGTTAGAAAGCGTTCCCATGTGAACGAAGTGCTCACTATATACTCATTCAGTGAAAGGTGACCTAGACTAGGAGTAAAATCTCACCATTTCTAGAGCTTTCAGAGTTTACAACTCATTTTCAAATTGTTGCAGGTAAATTCTACCACTCTGAGAGGCAAGTGGTTTTCTCTCCATTTTAGGTGAGGCTCTGAGATGTGATTTTTTCCCCAAATTATAAAATGTATTAGATACTTTGTGCAGGGTCTGCGCCCAGGCTGGCTCCCCATGGGCAGGCAGAGGGATGAATTGGAGGGGAGGCCAGCAGTCATGTTTGGGCCATGTGACCTGGCCCCCCTGAGCCAGAGCCGGCTGGCCTTGGGCTGGACACTTGACCCGATTGGGACTCACCAAATGCTTCCTCTTTGGGAATTTGGATTCCAAGACCCCAGGCAGCATCTGCTGAACGAAAGAGAAGAAAACTTAGAAACCAGAGCTTACAACACGGAGCAGACAACTCCACCATGTGCTGGTGAGGAAGAAATGAGACAGGTGTGCAGGGAAGCAGGCAAGGCGAGCAACAACCCCCCCTCCCCGCCCCCGCCCAGGCAGTTCGATGGTGTCTGTTACAGTCATTGTGAGGTCCTTTCCTGTGCCATCTGCAAATCCTTGGTATTGGATTCCCCATTTCTATTACTCATGGCCTGAAGAGGCCCAACTCGGACATCCAGGAATTGACAGAACACGGAAACTGAGGCTCTCGGACTCAGACTTGAACAGTTGCCCACCTTTCTGTCCCCCGGCAGGGCATCACCATGGCCCCACCCACCTCTTGCTGCTGGAGGCGGCTTCTTGCTGCCATGGAAACCACCGGTCCCCACCCTGCTTCCCTAAACCCCCACCCCGCCCTAGCCCCCTGGGGTGTTGGAGAGGGCAACACCATCTGGGCTTCCTAAGAGATTCTGGAATTCAGTGACTCTACCAATAATATTTCCCCTCAAAATGAATCAAATTGCTTCCTGGGCTTTGCTGGAAATCTAGTCACTTTATATGGGTAATGCATTCTGAGATCCAAGCAAACTTTTGGCACACCACCCTTTCAGAATTTGCAAACTGCTACATATGAATTTGATTGCTGGCAGGGTTTTTTTTAATGCTAATGTATATCTTTGTACATACACTATGTAAAGTATGATTAATAGCCTCAGCAGACTAGAGACATAGCATTTGTTGATAAATTGACCTAAGCCCTAGGCTCCATGGGCTCTCCGGTTCAGTAACATTTTGAACCAACCATAAAGCACAGACCCCATCTTGTGTTGTTCATGGTGCTACTCTTTTCTTCTAACTAATGAAAACCATTTTCTCTGTTTGGATATTTTCAACGAATCATCAAACATAAATTCTCTTAGGAGGGGAAAAAACCCTTTCGGCCTGGGAGAAATATCAGCTTAAACCTTGCTTTAAAAGAAGACAGTTACAGGTGATGTTCCTGCAAACAGGAGGGCAGAAAGAGGGCAACCAGTAAGAAGAAGGCTAGGGTCTTGGATTTCCCCTGCAGCAGATATTTGAAGAATGGTCCCGTGCACATGCTCTCACAAGCATGAGTATTGGTTAAGAGTTTGATTTCAGTCAGGACTTCTTGGTTTGAATCCAGTTGAATCAAGCCATATCATAAAAAACACTTTTTTTTTCCTAATAAGTTTTGGTGGATTTTGAAGACTTTATGAGGAATAGTGTAAATTTTAGCATGCTATACCTACGTATAGAATCCAAAGGAAGGGAGAGATCTTTCGTACCAAGGAGGTTTCAGTCCTTCTCTTTGTTTGGCTTATGCTTTGATAAAACATGTCAAAACATCAAATAAAGAAAAGTAAGTAATTTCTTCCAATTCCATCAGGCTTGCACTGGGGTTGGTCAAGCTCATGTACTGAGTGCTCCAGCGTAAGACAAAAAAAACTGTATTTGACTCTTTACAAGTGGCATATTAGGGATGGTCATTTTTATTCCTAAAGAGTTTTCCCTATGTATATCACTCATTGTTGAATTATTTCCAATAACCAGTTTCCTGGACATTTTCTAATACGATTCAATGTACAAATTCAGCTAACATAACACTTTCTAAGACTATGTATTACATAGATCTGGGTAGAAATATCCCACTTGGTTATCAAAATTTTAAAGCCTCTAAATAAGCTTCTGAATTCAAGGAAAGCATTTTTAGTTATACTTCATGCATATATTCATGAATCATCTACAAGCTTTATAAAAGTTGGTTGGAAAACTTCACAGATACTCACCTCCAACACAGTGTCTAATAAACAAAGCAGGTCCCAGAATAATATGGAACAGTATGTACAGCATTTTGCTATTTACCCTTAAGATATTAAAATGCACAAAATACATATTTGTGTGTGTGTGCATGTGCTTGTGTGTGCACATACAAAAGAACAGAAGAAGATCGGGGATAAAAACACCCACGTGCTAATGTACACCTCCTGGCATTAGAGAGGAGCAAACAGGAACTTTCTGTTTTTACTCTATGCACCTGGGATTTGTTTCAGTTTTTCATAGCCATGAATTACTCTTGTGATTTAAAAAGATTTGTTTTTCTTTCAAAACTCTTCTAACTGGGGTGCCTGGGTGGCTCAGTCGGTTAAGCGTCTGCCTTCAGCTCAGGTCATGATCCCAGGGTCCTGGGATCAAGCCCCACATTGGGCTCCTTGCTCAGCAGGGAGTCTGCTTCTCCCTCTCCCTCTGCCTGCCATTCCCCCTGCTCATGCTCTCTCTCTTTCTCTCTGTCAAATAAATAGAATCTTAAAAAACAAAAACAAAAACCTCTTCTAACTGGTCTGGCTTGGCTAGTGAGAGAAGTGGTTTCTAAAACACTTATATAAAAGAGATTATTGTGAGTAATTATACCAAGCGGTGACAATTATGGAAAAGTGCCCACAAACCACCAGATATCACAAGCTCGTCTTTCTCACACAGGCAACCATTCCCCTGTCACACTCACCTGATTGACAATAAAAAAATTTTGAACATGAGGTCTAGAGGCTTTTGGGTTTTCAATTGGGTAATGTAATACGTCATATTGCAGAGAGAAGGACCTTGGGCAGTGAGGGGGGAAAATGGGGAGGACATAGAATCCCTCAGGCTCTCAGTGTTCTTTATTGTTGAGGGCAGCTTAATAACGATCCTTTAAACCCAAGCATCTGTATTTCTATGTCTATAGTGGGCAGGTGACCAATCTGGAACCGGCCCGAGCACACAGGACCAGCACCCACTCTCTCCAAAAGCCCCAAGCCTCAGGCTTGCCAGGATAGGTTCTCAGAATCAGGGCTATGGCCCGGCTTCAGCACAGTCTACAGAAAAAAGTCAGAGCTAAAGAAGTGAGTTCAAGAGCCTTCAGAATCTGGCCGTGATCTTAAAAATGGACTTAATCGCCAACCTTTAAAAAAATCAGATGGGGGTGCCTGGGTGGCTCAGTCGTTAAGCATCTGCCTTCGGCTCAGGTCATGATCCTAGGGTCCTGGGATCGAGCCCCGCATCGGGCTCCCTGCTCGGCGGGAAGCCTGCTTCTCCCTCTCCCATTCCCCCTACTTGTGTTCCTTCTCTCGCTTTGTATCTCTCTGTCAAATAAATAAATAAAAACTTAAAAAAAAAAAAGTGAAACTGACTTACAAGTTTAAAAAAAAATAAAAAATAAAAAATAAAAAGTAAATAAAAAAATCAGATGATTGTATGGACAATAGACATTTTTAGCCCCTCTTTAAAAACTGGAAACTCTGATATCACTGGGCCCAGATTCATTGTTGGCAACGCTTACCTGAGCTGAATATCTACTGCTCTCTCTAGATGGGGCACCATGCTGGGGTTTTCTACAGTTCTCCTCACTCTGTATTATTTTGCATCCTTTCCTCATTGCTCATTTCATTGCTAGCTTGGTCCCTGAAGCATCTGGGTTTACAGTCACTGCATGTAAATCAAGGAAGGCCAATGCTGCTCATTAACAATGCTGTCCATTGGAATACCGTCTCTCAATGGTTGATACAAAAAGAGATCCCCATCTCTTACCTGAAGGAATCTGGAATGCAGTAGAAGAGACAGGACAGGCAGCTGTGTCATTAAATCTAGTAATAAATGTGGCGCCCAAATCTTCTCGCCTTCCTTAAGCATAGCTGGTAACAAATCAGTAAGCGATCCTGTATTTGAATTTCCTTGATTGAATTTCACCCATCTGGACCTTTGTGGAACTTCACTTGAGGGTATGTTTACACGTCGGCAATTTTAATAAGGATATTGTCTTGTTCAAATAACACTTATCTCCCCAGAAAAATTAGCCAGCGTGCTAATTTATAATTTTGCTCATCATGCTTTCTCATTGCTAATAGCCTTCTTTACTGAACTCCCTCTCCTGTTGCCAGTAATTCTGGGAGGCAGAATGATCTGGCATATCCCTCGTTCAAATCCAGGCCTTTCATTTAGTCTTCGGTCAATTCTCTTAATTCTCTGAGCCCAGGTTTAACCCTCTGTAACCATGGGGAATATCATTCCATAGCCTACTTTTTTTTTTGAGCATCATAGAGTTTTCTCCGGATGCCCCAGTTTTTTCCTCTCTGCATTATCGTTGACTCAGCTTCCCCTACGTCGTCATTTGGCTAATTCGCTCTGTGAGGTGAGATTCAGAGCTTTGTTGGAATACGGCGAAATGGCCTCACGCTGACATGCCTGGCCGACGTGAGGTTCAGAAGAGCTGTCTTCGTGGTCAGTGAGGGCAATGGCAGGAGGCAGACGGAACAACCAAACACACTTTGATCTCTGAACAGTGCTTGTCACCTGTGAGTTCGAGAGTCTCAAGTACTAACCGCTTCTCCAGTGGTTTTTATCGTTGATGTTATGTCTCAGGAAAATACCAGCGTATGACTTGGGTAACAAATACCCGTGGAGGCGTCAATCCACATTCTGGTCACGAATGGAATTTATGAACCAGGGTAAATACTATTTGTAGAAATGAGGTCATTGGTAGCTGTGGGTTTGTCGAATCGTGGAAAGAATGCTGGAGAGTTCTTTCAGTTGGTTGGCGGATTGCTTCCACACCCGTGAGCTTTTAATTCATACGAGACAGGAAGTTGCCCCCCTCTTTTTGGTGGGCGCGAAATCCTCTCCCAAGCCTGGGTTAAACAGTCAACTTCCTTTTCTGGACTCGGTTAACCTTCACTTTGGTGACTAGTTTTGGGGAGTAGCAGAGCTCCCAGTGTCCGTGACCCATGAACAGTAAACATCACCCACATCTTGCGGGCTTCTAGGAGAAAGTGCCAGAGCCAGAGCCCAGGGCCAGGAGGGCCCATGGCGCCTGCCAGCACCTTCACAGCTAAAATCGTGGGCTTTTGCTGGCCTTCGCTGTGTGGAAGGAAGAAGGAGAACAATTTTTTGGTTATTGAAGTTAATATAATTTCACCTTATAGATTCATGTCTTCTCTCTGATTTTTTTTTTAAAAAGAATCCTTCTAAGCTCTCCCTTTACCACAGGGTTGGAGGCCTCAAGACAACATTTCCCAGACTCACGGTCCCTGGCAGAGGTCCAGTTTAGAGTCCTCCCGCAGGAGCTGCTGGTGTGATATTTGAAGCGGGAGTCGTCTTGCTCCCGTGGCATCAGCTGCCTAGTGTGGAAGGTTCCACAGACGACAGATATTTGGCCAGCAGCTTCTGGGTGCCTTGCTATGAATCACCCACTTCTTATGACTCACCACACAATCCTGCGATTCCAGGCGTGGATTCCTGATTACAGCTGAGGCCAGGAAAACCAGTGGTATAGTTCTGGTCTGAGTCCTAAGGCCCCAGAACCAGGAGAATCCATGGTGTAAGGTGGCACTTTACAAACATTATCTCTAATTATCACAGCAACTGAGAAGTTTAAAGAAGTTCCTACTACTCTACTTGACAGAAGAGAACACTGAGAACTGGGAAGGTTAAATGACTTGCTATAAAATAGAACTTTATTTTATTTTATTTTATTTTAAAGATTTTATTTATTTAACAGAGACAGAGATAGCGAGAGCAGGAACACAAGCAGCAGGAGTGGGAGAGGGAGAGCAGGCTTCCCGCGGAGCAGGGAGCCCCATGCGGGGCTCGATCCCAGGACCCTGGGATCATGACCTGAGCCGAAGGCAGACGCTTAACAACTGAGCCACCCAGGCGCCCGACTTGCTATAAAATAGAACTTTAATCCATTATTAACTAGCATTATCAATTCATGAGTGGCCTAACCATTGATGAACAATCCTGTGTTTTAGGGGAAAAACAAGTTTCTTTTCCATTAAGCTGCTGTTGGGGGGGTGTCCCATTTAATCCCTTTTCCCAGCAGCCACCTATGAAATCACCTGGATGGCCAACATTATGCACTGGCATGGTAAATAACTTTCAGCACAGGGTGAGGAAGGCAGGATTGGGCTAGTCCATTCTGCAGGGATGTCAGGCTGACAAATAGAAATCCGGGAAGGATACATCAGACAAAAGACAGAAGGTGCAGCACAAAGAAAAGCAGAACCAGAATGGTGTGGGAGGAAGTCAGGGAGCGATGTGAAGGGGAAAAGTTAGGTCACAGGTTGAGGGAAGAGATTAACAAAAATGGCCTGATCATGATCTACAGAGGAGGCCAGCAACAGGCCTTGTACGGATGAAGTTAAAATAACAAACCATCTAATTCTAGACAATAATTCAAATATTTTTCTGATTAATAAATTTAATTATGAGGTCAGACTGACAAAATTTTACTGAATATTAACTTACTAAGTAATTTACTAAATATTAACTTATTAACTAGAAAATATGTAGCTACTAAGTGCTAGCAGAGACATTGAACTACATGTATTTGTCTTAAAAAAATGAAAGTGAAACCAGTTGTCATCTTAAGAAGTTATAGGTCTCCATGCAGTGCTTTAATATTTTAAAGAAGAATTCCATTATGTTTAGAAGCCAGCAGCACTGGATGTTTGTCACATACACGGGGTATGTTTTTTTTTTTTTTAAGATTTTATTTATTTATTAGAGACAGAGAGCACATGAGAGGGGGGAGGGTCAGAGGGAGAAGCAGGCTCCCTGCCGAGCAGGGAGCCCGACGCAGGACTCGATCCCAGGACTCCAGGATCATGACCTGAGCCGAAGGCAGTCGCTTAACCAACTGAGCCACCCAGGCGCCCGGAGTATGTTTATTTTAATACAAGTAGTTAAATGCTGGGTTCATGACACCATTAAAGTGGATTAGGATCTTTTTTTTCCTCAGATGATTTGGATCTGCATATCTTCATTTCAAAATATAAATGGGGCACCTGGGTGGCTCAGTTGGTTAAGCATCTGCCTTCAGCTCAGGTCATGCTCCCAGAGTCCTGGCATTGGGCTCCCTGCTCAGCGGAGAGTCTGCTTCTCCCTCCCCCTGCCTGTGTGCGTGCGCTGAGTATGTGCTCAATCTCTCTCCCCATCTCAAATAAAATATTAAAAAAAAAAAGAAATATAAATGAAGAAGAAAAGATTCATGGTACCAACTTTAGGTGGACAAATATTAGATTAGTAGATCATCTACTAATATTATTTATTATTTGGGGAGATATTATTTGGTAAGACTTGTGTTGCTTTAGGAGAGGGTATAGCTTCTCTAAAAATGAGCCAAAGGAAGAAACCCGTGACTGATGACAGCAGCAGAGCTCCTATGGCAGGCTGGTCAACTAACGGGTCCTTGAATTGGCCAAGAGATCAGCTTCTGCAGATACAGGAGGAAGAATAATCATGTTGCTAAAAATACACATCAGTGTTTGGCTCTTAGATATCAAATGGCTCACCCAGTACCAAATGCATGAAGCTAAGAACACCTTGCAAAATAGCTGTGAGGAGGTGCCCAGAATAGGTAAATCTATAGAGACAGTCAGTAGATCGGGGGTTGGCTGGGACTGGAGGGCAGAGTAGACGTGGGGAATGACTACTAATGGGATTTCTTTGGGGGATGATGACAATGTTCTAAAATTAGATTGCAGTGATGTTTGCAGGACTCTGTGAATATATTATAAGGCAATGAATTGTATGCTTGCAATGGGTGAACTTTCTGGTATGTAAATTATATTCCAATAGAACTTTTTTTTTTTAATCCTTTAGAAAAGAGAAAATCACAGAGACACCAGCCCACAACCCTGATATTTAGCTGCTGAACCAGCGTCAGCAACGGTGTACCTACAAACAGCTTGTTGGGTAAAAAAATAATCCTGGCTTTAGTCAGGTTTTCTGTGTCTTGCAGTTAAAAGTATTCCTAACTAATGAACCTGAAGTTTTCATTCAACTGATATGTATTGAATGCATTCTATATGACAAATTGTGCACATAGTTGAGAAACAGATCGACAGTCACTGCGTTCCCATAATGTGCCAAAGGATTTATATACTTAGGGTCATCGGTGCCTCCTGGCAGCTCTGGAAAGAATGGGCTGTCCCCTCAAGGCACGTATAGTGTCGAGAACTGTTTCTCTCCAGTGGTCTGTGGACCCCCCACCTCCTAACTCTCCAATGGTGCTGTGGAGAAATGCAGATTCCTGGCTTCACTCTGGACTTGCTGAATCAGATCCACTAAGGATATATCACCGCTGACACTCTGCAAAGATGGCCCATTAAACACACTTGTGCCTCAGGTATGTGACAGAAATCTGCAATCACTGAAATAAACTCATCTGAACAGAACTTCAGACAGAGGGAAAACATCACAAGGACCTTGTGATAGGAAAGATAAGGAGTTGAAAAATATGTGTAAGGCCCAGCCAGTCTCTGTCCTCCAGAAGGTGTGCCGGGCAGAATTCCCAGCCCCTGATGTACACACACCTCCGAAATATCCAATCAAATGCTAACCAGGTACTGCTGGGAAGGGATCTGAAGATGTCTTTAAGGTTGCAAATCAGTTGACCTTAAGATAGGGAGGTTGTCCAGGTCTGGGCCCAAATCTGGGTCTAGAGAGACAGAGGAAGTCAGAGATTTGAAGCATGAGAGGGTTTGGGTGTGTGAGAAGTTGTCCATTGCTGGCTTGAAGATGAAAGGGGGCAAGAGATGCGGGCGGCCTCTGGGAGCTGAAAGCAACCCCTGGCTTATGACCAACAAGGAAATGGGGGCCCCAGTCCTACAAATGCAACGAATTGAATTTTGCTGGAACTGTGTGGGCAGCCCAGCTGACATCTTGATTTCAACCTTGTCAAACCCTCAGCAGAAAACTTAGTTTAGCAGTGCCTAGACTCCTGACCCACAGGAACTGTGAGGTAATGAATTGACGTTTCAGACTGCTAAGTTTGTGGTAATTTTTATGGAGTAACAGAAAACTAATGTAGAAGCAAACTTGGGGAAGACATACTATAGAGGGAAAATCAGTGAAGTCAACAACTAATGGAATACTCAAAATGAGAGAGTGGGAAGAACCAGAAATGGCTTCTCTATATTGAAGTACTTCTATGTCCTTTAATGATAAACATTTAAGGGTGGTGTCGGTAAGGAACGCTTTTGGCTGTTAAGTAAGTGGAATGCCCAGCTACTACTATTGAACACCGAGTAGCACAAGCAATTTTTCTCTCAGAGTTAGTGTGGCCACTCAGTGATGCTGGCGTAAGTCCTTTTTATCTTTCCGAGTTCCCGCCATTTTTTATTTGTTGGCTTTTTGTCCTCATGTGCCAGTGATGGTAAGATGCCTCTGGGCATCTCATGTTTTCTTGTCAGGAAGAAAAGGATGGGCAAAGGGTTTTCCCGACTGAATCTGATCTTTCATATTGAGAAAGCAAAATGTTTTCTGAAAGCCTACTTAGAAAACTCATTTACATCTGGATTACATGGCCACCCTTTGAGCAATACTGGCCAAGGGGAATGAATTCACCAGCACTGGTTTAGACCAATCACAATTCATCCCCTTGCTTTGGGAGAGAGACACCTATCACCACCAACAACAAATCAAGGTTTTCTTCACAAGAAGGGCGGAGATAAGAATGGATATTGAGTAGGCAACAAATGGTGTCTCAAAGGGCAATTCATCACTAATTCAACAAATATTTATTGAGCACTTGTTAGGGTAAGGCCCAAGGTTTACAAAGATGGTGTGTGTGCATGCCCATATATACGTGGGTGTGTGGGTGTGTGAGTTGGGGAGGGAGGAGGACACAGGCATGTAAACAATAATCACAGTGAGAACTGCTTTAATTGCAAAATGAAAAGTCTCTCCTTCTGTACTGACCATAATGTACTCCTGACCATAGATACATCGGGTGAATCACAAAAACAGCAATAATAGGACCCAAGAAAGCATCTATTGATTTGTGCTTTTAAAAAAGAGAAAATGTTTTCATTGGTAGAAAATATATTTAGAGCAAACTTCTAAGAACTATCGAACTAAGTATGAATCAATACCTTGAACTAAATCTGGCAAGAGACATAGCTCTCATTTAAAATGCAAAAGTATGAGCACATAGGTGTGCAATGCTCTCCGAATGAAGTATTGCAATCTGTCTCTTTTATGGGAACTGTAATACTGAGTTTTAATAGAATTTACACAAGATTCTCAGGTGCACCACCCCTTTTAATGTACTTTGTTTAACGATTTTATTTATTTGTCAGAGAGAGAGAGAAAGAGAGAACAAGCAGGGGGAGAAGCAGGCAGAGAGAGAAGCAGGCTCCCCGCCGAACAAGGAGCCTGATGTGGGACTCGATCCCAGGACCGTGGGACCATGACCTGAGCCCAAGGCAGACGCTTAACCAACTAAGCCATCCAGGTGTCCCAATGTACTTTGGATATATATATCTATCTTTTTAAATATCAAATACCAAAAATCTTTTTCAAATATCACTATATATATATCTTTTCCAAATATTTAGCCTTTGGTTCACCAACTTCATTCTTGTGTAATGTCTTTATGGAAACAATAATTTTTCCCAAACCATAATTTGAGGATATGGAATGTGACACTTGAGCTTACTCATATTAGAGAAACTAATTCAGTAATTACTCATTCTGACATAAACTTGACTTTAATCATGAAAACTGGTTCACACTAGCATAATTAACCAGATGGATTTTGCTCTGACATCCTAAGCCCCTACAGTGACTGGAGATGTACTCTAAGAGACATGCTAGTGTGCTTTCCTACTCCATGGTGCTCTTTAAAGAATTGTGTAGGGGCGCCTGGGTGGCTCAGTTGGTTGATTGGTTGATTGGCTGCTTTCGGCTCAGGTCACGATCCTGGAGTCCTGGGGCTTCCTGCTCAGCCGGGAGTCTGCTTCTCCCTCTGCCCTTCCCCCTCCTCATGCTCTCTCTCTCTCTCCCTCAAATAAATAAAATCTTTAAAAAAAAAAAAGAATTCTGTAAAAATAAAACTCTTTGTTAAAATAGCTGAGCTTGGGCATTGTGGTGGTGCTCTTTGGGTCTTTCTGATTTTCCACCCCGGCTATCTGCTAACTGCCCCATTCTGCCTTCTCTCCCCTGTGCTAAGCACTGCCTCACTCTCTAGGACAAGTCCTGGCTCCAAAGAGAGGAATCAGCATCAATAGCGATTCAGTTTTGCTGTTGGTTCACACATCCCCTTTGGAGACCATTTCTCGCAGTGACGCACTCTTTGGTTCTGGTGGCTCCATTGGCTGGGCTTCCAAACCCTCCTTCCTGCACCCTGTCCCAGCCTGCAGCTTCTGGCCTCTCCAGATGGAGATTCACCGGAGCGCTTGAACTTTCTCTTTTGTCAAGGTAGTAGACTGCTTCTTAAAGCGCGGGTATTTTTCGTCAGTAATGCTTGCATGTAGAAAAACAATCCCATCATTTATCTAACTAGCCCACATTGCTGGCCACCTGGAGCTGTTCCCAGCTCTCAGAAACCAGGATGCAGTGAGCATTCTATGGTATTCAGCTTGGTGCAGAGCGTCTCTTAACGTCTTCGGGATCAACTCCTGGGGGTGAACTTGCTGGGTCAAAGGGTTGTGCATTTTTAATTTTGAAAGATAGTCCAAAATTATCCTGCAGAGAGCCGTCACCAATTTCAAGGCCCTCTAAGAACATATGAAACTCCTTTCCTACTCAATCGCTGCTATTAAGCATTATCAACATTTTAAATATTTGCCTATTTGGTAGGTGAAAAGGGCATCTCATTACTTTAATTGCTTCTTTGTAATTAGAAGGGTTTATGGCCCTAACGTATCTCCTTTGTTATGAACTGTCTCATCATTTTCCTTTGCTCATTTTTTTCTATTTTTTCCATATATTTTTTTCAGTTGCTTATGGATTCTTTGTACTATCACAAAAATGGCTCTTTTTCCATAGTACGTATGGAAATTTCCCCCGTTTCATGTTTTTACTTTGATGTTATTTTTGCCATGCAGAACTTTAAAATTTTATATGGTCATGTTTAGCAATGTTTTTCCATCATGGAATTGGTTTGGGTTTTGTAATATGCTTTAAAAGGTCTTCTATATGCTCATATTATTTTTTAAAAATCCACCCACATCTTCTTCCAGCACTGTTATTATTTCAGTTTCTAAGTTTAATATGGATCCATGTGGAATTTATTTTAGTATAGGGAATGAAGTAGGGATTTGGCTCTCCCAACCCAATTTGGATTTATCTTCCATACATTTCTATTTCTTACTATCTATCAAGAGTGGGGTGGTTCCTATAAGTTAACTACCAAGGGCAGAAGCTGAGACGACTAGGATTCAACTGAATGAATGTATTAACCGGCTCCTTGTCCATCCCTCCCCCCTTCTCTTTCTCCATTCGCTTCCCATCTTCCTCCTCCCTCTCCCTCGCTGCCCCCCCTCCCTTCCTACCCCTCCCTTCCTCTTCCTCCTCTACCTCATCTCATTAGTTGCTGTCTCTAAGTGAGAACTGATTTTTCCTTTATGCTGCAAATCCATGATTCTCAAGCTGCAGTGGGTTGGAGGAAGCACACAGCCTAGAGTCTGGGTGGGACATGGCCAGATGTAGATTAGAAACAAAGTGAAGAGCTCCACCCACTGATTTCACTTGTCTCGGTCCTAAAGGAGGGATAGAAGCTTTATGTTTACAGAAGGGTGTATGACTTTCAGAAGAAACATCGCTTTCTAGAATACCTACATCACAGTATCTACCTCCGTGCTTGATTGTGTGTCGGTGGCATTCATGCAGCCTGAGTGTCGCTGGCTCTTATGTCCCCTTCCCTTTCAGCATTGTCCTCGAGCTCCCTTTCTCTATCAGCTTCTCTCCCTCTGCCTTTGAGGTTTCAAAGTTCTCCACTGCAAAAGTAAGACCTTGTGAATCCTGCTGCCTAGTTTGGTATCTTCCCAATTTCTTCCATTGTCCAGTTTCCCGATTCGATGTCCCCCTTTGCTGCTGCCTATTGACTCAGCCTGTTCTCTGTTTACCCTACACCCTGACTTCAGTGTCCACTGCCATATGAAAAGTGTTTTTATTTTCCTTACACATTCTCCTTTACCTCTTTGTTCCCAATTCCCCCCCCCTTTTTTTTAAAGATTCAGTTTTTTTGTTACCTTATACCCAAGTGGTTCTCAACAGGGAGGTGGGATTTTGCCCCCAGGGGACATTTGGCAATGCCTGGAGATATTTTTGGTTATTACAATGGGAGAGGGGTGCTCCTGACCTTGACCAAGAAGAGGCCAAGGATGCGACTAAACATCCGACAGTACACAGGATGGCCCCTAGCAACAGAGGACCCTCTAGCTCAAAATGTCAATATTGCCAAGGTTGGGAAATCCTGCCATAACCAGCAGTAGAGTGCCTGGAGGGGCATTCAAAAATGTGAGGAGCAATGGCCATCACTTTGGTGGTTACAGTGGCTGAATAACTGGAGCTAAGAATGCAAAACATCCTGGGGAGCTGCCCAGCCCAACATGCAAAGAGCACACTTTTTTTTTTTTTTTTTTTGGAAATGAGCAATCCTGTTGTACCTCTACTTGCTCTATTTCCTTTATTGGTCTTCCCCTCTTGCCAAAATTGTGAGTGTTATTCAAGCCCTCAGTTTCTCTTTCTACTTCTGCGAGCTCATCCTATCTCTTGATTTACTCCAGCTTTAACCACCTAGCAATGACGTTGGCGAGATTGGGCTTCTGTGGATGACAGCACGAGTTTGGCAGTCAAGATAAAAGCTTGCAGTTATCTTTCAGTGCCTGAAAGATGTCACTTGATTGTGTTCTGGCCTCCATTGTTTCTGGTGACGTCATCCACTATTTGTATTGTGTCCACTATTTGTATTGAATGTGATGTGTCTTTTTCTTTGCCTGCCTTTAAGATTTGCCTTCATTTTTGGTTTGGTTATGCTGTGCTTACATGTGGATTTCTTTGTACTTATTGTGCTTTGATTTTAGGATCTGTGAATTTATATCATTCATCATTTTGGAGTGTTCTTGACATCTTTTCACACATTTGTTTGCCCCATTCTATCTGCCCCCCATATCTGGGAATCACATTTCTCAGGTGTGAAGCTGAATGATATTGTCACACAGATCTTGAGATATTCTCTGTTCTGTCCTCTCCCCCCACCAGCTTTTCTGTGTTTCAGTTTGTGATTCAAATGCTCATCTCTTCCAGATACATCCTCACAAAAACATCCAGAAATAATGTTTTACCGCTATCTGGGCATTTCTCAACCCAGTCAAGCTGATGCATAAGCTGAATCAGCACATCACCACCAGACCCCATACAGTACATCTTGTGCCTCCAACACCATCAGCTCTGATAATTGGATGCTGCCTCTGGAAATTCCATACAGTTTTCCCAACTGCCTCCCCTTGCCAGGATGGACTCTGCATAGTATTCATTTATTCAGGTGACAAATATCTACTGAGCATCTATCATATGCCTCTTCTAGGGGCTGCAGAAACCCCAATAAGCAACCAAGACTCCTGCCTTTGTAGAGCATATATGCAAGCTAGATAAACAACTTGCCCAGTTTGCCTGGACTCTCCCAGTTTAGTCCCAACCCCAGGAAATCCTTCAGTTCAATGGATACCTGGAGGAAGAACGTTCTAGGCAATGGGAACAGTAATGACCTTGAGGTGACTGAGGCTCTGTTATTAGAGGAATGGCAAAGACCACAGTGTGGTTCTGGTGGACTGAGAGAGATTTATATATTATATATTAAATTAAATAATTTATAATAATAATAAATTAATAGTATCTCCAAGTTTTGGTTTCTTCATTAGTAATTTGGAAAAAATAGTCTTTTGCTAGTTCCTGAGAAGGACCAAAAGATCATTATATTCAATTACACAGAAGGCTCTTTGGAGAGATTAGGCATGTGGCTCAAGGATCCCCTTGGTCATCTCACCAGAAGCCAGGAATAGATTTGGGATCATTCAGGAAAGATTTGTGGAGGAACCTCTTGTCTAATGGAGTAAATCTCTGTGACAAATGACAGAGACCCACAATGTGGTTGAGAATGTTATACCATCACAAACACTGCCAATTTGGATTGTAAGGTATAGAGAGGACAAAAGGAAAGAACCCTGACACACTTCTCAAATTCTACAGTCAGGAAACGGACAGATAAAACATTTAAGCTACAAATATGTGTTACCTTTCATGAAAAAGGAAGGACTACTTCCAGTGCAGAGCAGTGAGCCCAGAGGGCAAAGTTGTTTTTCAGAACACTGGGGAAATGTCCAAGTTGTAACAGTGTTTTAAGAAATGAAAACAAGATATGAATACATACCTGTTGAAGGCAGAGAAAACTTTCAGCTTTAGCTAGAATAGACACATTACATTCTATGTCATAAAATCTGCAAATGAAAGTTCTCAATTTCAATAATATAATAATAAAATGTACCCCACCTTATTTTAAAAAATCCTTTTTTCTCCATAGTTTAATGTGTATGATATGCTTGCCAGAGTATAAAAAGCTGTCTAGTTGATACTCTTTTGTCTTTATTTAATAAACAAAACATTTATTCATTAATTAAAAGAGCACGTACTTTTCATCTGCCATCTTTAGTTTAAGTGGGTAGGATATGAACCTTGCTTGTAGGAATGAATAATTCCTGAAACTCTATGAAGCTGACCCTAGGACCAACTGAACTAACAAGAAGTCTTGTCCATGTTCAGTTATGACTGAATGATTTTAAAGTAGCTTCAAAATGACTACTGAAAAACATTCTGCAGGAAGAGACATCTCAAAGCCTACAAGAGAGAAGCAAGCAAGAAAACTCTAATTTTAAATATAATTTTTTGGCAGCTGGGTCTTATATCAGTTGGCTTTCTTTTAGTTATTATGGACCTCAAAAGCCAACCTAAATAAAAGATACTAAATTAATTTGAAGTGATTCATGTTTCTAATGCATATGGGATATAAAGAAACCTAATTGTCTAAGACTGGTCGAAACTACTAGGCTGCTTCTCATCGTAGGAAAAATAAAACCAACATCCTTGCAAAGAAACTTTTGGAATATGCTACTTAACTCCTCTACAACAGGAAAACACCCAATCTCTGATGAACTTTGAAAACCCTGAAATAATGCATTGCTCCAACTCACAATATTACCAGCCAAAGGGAAGAGGTTTAGGCCTTATGCTCTACAGAATATGTTAACAAGGGAGAGAAGTACAAAGAAAATAAAGAAATCCAAATCTGCTTTCCAAGGACTAAAATAGAACTTCTCCAAAAGATGGGAAGGATTTCTCCATCTCATGGAAAGGCAGTGGTCCGTGGCATTGCCGACTTTGTGGGGTTGAGGAAATAACTCTAGTTTATTTTAATGTACCGTGTAATCTGGCTCATTTCCCATATTGTTCTGTGATCTTAACTATGCAATTCAAAGGAAAAGTTGGGCCAGCGTTTCAAATGTCATCTTGATACAACCTTTCCCATTTCCAAACCCACTTCAGTAATTTATTTGCTTTCCTTTCCCCCCTTTTCTTATTGCTCTTAGAAAGTTAAGCCAATGATAATAAAATAAACAGAAACGAGCGACAATGAAATAAGTTAGCACAGTACACAAAGAGCAGGGGTTGGAAGGCAGATTCCTGGCCCTTGCGACACGCTTTCCAGTACATGAGGGGCATTTTACTGGGATTACTTCTTGTTGGTAAATGCTTCACTTCCAACTCCTTCTGCTTTTATTCTGTTTCTCCCTAGAGTGTCCAGGTGTGTTGTACCCCTTCGGTATTTGGGTGGGGTTCTCTCTGTCTCCCTCCCTCTCCCAGCCCCCACAGCAACTTCTACTGCAAAGTCTCTGGTATGAAGGTTACAGTTGACACAGTTCGGGCTCTAACGGAAGGTCATTTTCAACAAAGGAATTCTGGCTCGTGTTTGTGTACGGCAGAGCTCCACTTAGGAACATGCAAGGTTGACATAAGTTTGCCATCTGCATGGTCCTCCGTTCGGGCACAGTAAGCCTTGGCAGAAGAACACCCCAAAACCAAAAACGACTCCTGGGAATGGAGTCTATCCCAATAGGCTGTGACCTTGGCCAAGAAGGATAAGATGATCTCTAAAGCCCCCTACTGGGCATTTCTATCTATTTTAGACATAAAGAGATACCCTTAATGCGGAGAAAGGAGAACCCTCCTACACCCTTGGTGGGAATGCAAGCTGGGGCAGCCACTCTGGAGAACAGTGTGGAGGTTCCTCAAAAAGTTAGTAATAGAACTACCCTACAATCCAGCAATTGCACTACTAGGGATTTACCCAAAGGATACAAAAATACAGATTCAAAGGGGTACATGCACCCCGATGTTTATAGCAGCATTATCAACAAGAGCCAAACAAGGGAGAGAGCCCAGGTGTCCATCGACTGCTGAATGGATAAAGAAGATGTGGTGGTATACATATACAATGGACTATTACTCAACCATCAAAAAAAATGAAATCTTGCCATTTGCAATAATGTGGATGGAGCTAGAGGGTATTTTGCTAAGTGAAATAAGTCAGTCAGAGAAAGACAAATGCCATATGATCTCACTCATATGTGGAATTTAAGAAAGAAAACAGATGAACATAGGGGAAGGGAGAAAAGAAAAAAAAGGAGAGAGGGAAGCAAACCATAAGAGACTCTTAAACATAGAGAACAAACTGAGGGTGGCAGGAGGGAGGTGGGCAGGGGAGGGGCTAGATGGGTGAGGGGGATGAAGGAGGGCACTTGTGATGAGCACAGGGTGTTATGTAAGTGATGAATCACTGATTTCTACTCCGGAAACCAACATTGCCCTGGATGGTAACTAACTAAAATTTAAATTAAAAAAAAAGAGAGATACCCTCAGATGGATAAATGTCCATCCTCAGACATAAGAAATGGGGTTCTGTGGTATGAAGATAATGACTATCCCTAAGCCCCCAAACTCTTTGCATGAATCCTTGCCACAATGAAGTCAAAGCCTTTTCAACATCAACGATTTGTCTGCCATTATAATCAGGTGATTTGACAGAAATTCTCATCTCTCTTGTAGTGGTCTAGAAAATAGCGCGCTTCCAAGCTCTAAACTAAAGAAACACTTTTCTCTTAAAGAAAAGAGCCTGTATCACATGTTCTGTTTCTTCGTCAACATAAACTACAGCCCCAAATCATTTCCCATATTCGATTACAAGAGTCAGGATTTGGTCCAGCTCTAATTGACTCCAGGAATATTTCATTTTTTCATTTAAAAGATAATTTAATTCACCGCCATATGTTTGCTGGAGTCGTTCGCTGGTCTTGGCCTCAAGGACGCCTCTGTCCTCATTGCCAGGTGTCGTTCCAAGGAACTCTGAGACCCACTCTTTGCTCTGGTCTCCACAGTTTTCACTGCCTAATCTTCTCTGAACGGCATTTATTCTTCCGTGGGTTTTTTTTTTTTTCCCTCTAGTGTCTTTTGCTTTTTTTTATTTTTTATTTTTAAAGATTTTATTTATTTATTTGACAGAGAGAGACAGCGAGAGAAGGAACACAAGCAGGGGGAGTGGGAGAGGGAGAAGCAGGCTTCCTGCCGAGCAGGGAGCCCGATGCGGGGCTCGATCCCAGGACGCTGGGATCATGACCTGAGCCGAAGGCAGACGCTTAACGACTGAGCCACCCAGGCGCCCCTCTTTTGCTATTTTTTAATCATGAAAGTATCCACGCTTGAATTGAAATAGTGAAGTCAGCTTCAAATGCTTAACTCAAAATATCAGAGAGGAGCTACCAATTTCATGGTTCACAAAATAATGGTATCGATCTGTACTGTTTAAGAGATACCAGAATCTTTTGACCCAAATGCAAACTCCAGTGGCCTTGAAATAATTTTTCTCATATCTGATAACGGAGGAGTCATATTAAGGTTTTGCTTGGAATTTTCCAGGTCAATGACTATCATCACTGACCTTCATCCTTAAAGGGGTAGAATTGGGGGGTTTTAAGAGAATACTCATTTGAACCTCAGAAGATTCAGAATTACATTTTTCTGGAAAAATCAAGTGCCTTCATCCAACTTATAAGTTCATGTAACTCACTTTTGTGCAGAAATAGGTTGGCCCTCAATTAATTTAGGTGTGGGATTCATTTTCCCCTCTATATCAGTCAACTATTGTTTGTATAATAAACTATCCCAAAACTTAATGGCTTAAAACAACAATCATTTGTTACTTCTCTTGAGTCTGTAGGTTGGCTCTGTAGTTCTGCTGATCTGGGCTTGCTCATGTGTCTGTGGTCAGCTGGCTGGTCGGCCAAGGGCTGGCTGGTCTAGGATGGTCTCAGCTGATGATGGTCCCCTTGCACATCTGCTCACACTCCTGCAGCAGGCTAGCTTGGGCATGTTCTCCAGGTGGTAGCCCAAGTATGAGAAAGAGGGCTCAATTGTGCAAGAGAACAAGTGGAAACCTGCACCACTTTTCAAGCCTATGCTTTGTCAAGTTAGGTCTTGTCCCGTTAGCCAAAGAAAGTCACATGGCCAAGTCCAGGGGCAGCGTGGGAGAGTATGACCAATGGCCATGGATAGAGGAAGGCAGGAAAAGTTGGGGCTATCAATGCAATCAGCCTGTCATCCTTACCCAGATATAACTAGAGAATGACAGCCCCAAAGGCCAGATGTGCTGCTGATGTGCAGGCATGGGGGAGGAAGGCAATGGAAGTAGAGTCTAAGGATGCCAAAATAAAGACCTGGACGTCCAAGTCCAAATCAGTCGGTCAAACAAGAGGTGAAGGACAAAATTGGCGTGTGCTTCTATAACGAAGGGGTCAAAGAGACAGAAAAGCCTAGAATGGGGACATGGGAGTGTAGCCAGCCATGAGACATTTTACCTTGCCCGGGGGCAGCACATTTGGAAGAACCTAGATGCAAAACCTTCGCATATTTAAAAGCATACAGGACATAACCTACGCAAAATGGCCATTAAAAGATTCCAACACCTACAGGCGACAGAAATTGTGAAATTTCTATGCAAAGGAGTTTTTGTTTGCTTTGAAGAAATAGTTGCTACTATGCCATTTAGAATATATATTCGGTCAAAGCCACAATGTGAACCATTCTACAGGACATGTGACCAGGTTTCTTGAAGAAGTCAATGGTCCAGAACAAACAAATAAAAGTGGGAAGAGACCATTTCAGATTAAGAGTCAAGACAGATCTAAGATTATGAACAGCCAAGTACAATGAGTGGACCTTGTTTGGATCTTGAGATGTACCATTTTCTTGATATGCACAGTTTTCAAGATGTTTTTTAGCAAATAGGGGAGATTTTATTATGGCCAGGGTATTAGATAGCATTAGACATTATCATTAGCTTTATTGTGTGTGGCCATGCAATGCAGTTAAGTAGGAAACTGCTCCCTTCCTTTTTTGAGATTCGTGCTATAGTATTTAGGGCTAAAATAACCTGATGTCTGACATTTGCTTTAAAAACTTGAGAGAGGAAGGATAGAGGCAATTAGTGTGGAAATTAATGGTGGACACTGATGGCGGCTGCAGAGTCCTGGGATGATTGCATGAGTTTGTGATATTCTCTACTTCTGTGTACTTTTTGGAAGTTTATATACTACAATATAAAATTCGGCATAATTTTTTTAGTGTAATTTTGAAATATTACATAGAAAAGAGCCTAAAAGGACACAATACTTTCTTTTTTCAACTTTTTTTTTTTTTAAAGATTTTATTTATTTATTTGACAGAGAAAGACACAGCGAGAGAGGGAACACAAACGGGGAGTGGGAGAGGGAGAAGCAGACTCCCTGCCGAGCAGGAAGCCCGATGCGGGACTCGATCCCGGGACTCCAGGATCATGACCTGAGCCGAAGGCAGTCGCTCAACCAACTGAGCCACCCAGGCGCCCAACTTTTTTTTTTTTTTAAAGATTTCACTCATTTATTAGAGAGAGACACAGAGAGAGAGACACAAGCAGGGGAGCGGGAGAGGGTGAAGCAGGCTTCCCGCGGAGCAGGGAGCCCCATGTGGTGCTCGATCCCAGGACTCTGGGATCATGACCTGAGCCGAAGGCAGACGCTTAATGACTGAGCCATCCAGGCGTCCCTCTTTTTTCAACTTTCAAATATTCTTATTAACATCATTTGCTGTTTTGTTTCTAATTATGAAAGTAACATATACTCAATATTTTAAAAACGAAACAATACAACAAAAAGCAAAGAGAAGATGAAAGTTACATGAAATCATATATAGATGATTTGAGGAGAAACAAAAGAGATCACCTGAAGAAATAACCATAAATTTCCCCTCTGGTCTTTTGCAATTATTATTGTCTTTACTTGTTTAAAGAAGTAGCTTTGGGGTCAGCTATGTGTCTAATAAATTTTCTTTTACTCATGGGTGGGTTCTATTCAACGACAAGCCGTTGGCATTTGATAAGAACCTCAAATGTTGGATCATTTCAGTGATGTGGCTTCCCCACTGTAGCAACTGGGACCATTTCCAACAAGAGGCCCAGAACATTACAGATGATCAATAAAAATGCTTTCATTCTTCTACTTCTTCTCTTCACTTTCTTTAACTTTTCTTATTCAATTTCAGCTTTTTTTTTTTTTTTTTAAAGAGATTTATTTATTTGAGAGAGAGGGAGAGGGAGTGCACGAGCGGGGGTAGGGGCAGAGGGAGCAAATCCTCAAGCAGACTCCCCGCTGAGCACGGAGCCCACTACAGAGCTCCATCCCATGACCCTGAGATCATGACCTGAGCCCAAATCAATAGTCAGTTGCTCAACCGACTGAGATACCCGGGCACCCCATCAGTTTCAGCTTCTGATTAAAACAATGCCATAATTTAGTAATTTCTTTGCAAGTGGTAATGGGTGGAAGCGCTCCTTTTATTTTGTATTAAGTAACTACCTACTTCTTTAAAATGGGGAAGAATGGAGTAGTTACCAATTTGGTCAGCAGAAGTTATATATTAGCTTGATTCTGCCTATACAGAAGGCTACTGACACAACTCCAAAGCTGGGTAGAGCAAAGTCGTCAGACTGATGATACCTGTTAGTGTTAAAATTTAGAACAGACATATGTGGCTGTAATTTGGTGAGATAATCTCCCCGCAACCAATGTGGGTGCTGCTGGTGGGTGTTGGTCAGTCTGAACATGAGGGAAGGTACCACTTACTACCCATAGTGTCTTACAAACCCTGACGGCTGAAGGGTGACCTGACATTAAAATCCACGGGAGATAGCACCTTGAGGGATCCCCTTAGCAGGAATCTGTCTTCTTAATCCACATTTAATCAGGTTCAAAAGTCAGCCCTCTATTGACGTGATGGGCTTTCTGTTGTCGCTGTTTTTTTTAAAAGATTTTATTTATTTATTTGACAGCAAGAGACAGGGCACAAGCAGGGGGAGTGGGAGAGGGAGAAGCAGGCTTCCCGCGGAGCAGGGAGCCCGATGTGGGGCTTGATGCCAGGACCCCGGGATCATGACCTGAGCCGGAGGCAGGCGCTCAACCGACTGAGCCACCCAGGCGCCCCAGGGCTTTGTGTTATCATGTGATGGAAGTACCCAGCATCGTCTATGAAGTTTTCTTGCCAAAACATGTAACCTGAATTTAATCAAGCCTCTATATCTGCATTACCTGCTTTTGCTGCAGAACAGATCAGCCCAAAACTTAGTGGTTTAGAATAACCATTTATTATTTCCTATTGTTCTTTGGATCAGAGAGATGATTCTGGGCTGAGCCAGCCCGATAGCTGAGGATGGCTTCACGCTCGACGTTGGCAAGGGGTATGGAGATGTTAGCACACGCCGCCCTCAGCCAGCAGGCTGGCCCACTCAGTCCCAGGGCCCCCAAGGGCAGCAAGGACTGGCAAGTCCTGCCGCACAAGCACATTTCAAGTCTCTGCTCCTGTCACATTTGCTTGGACAAAGCAAGTCACATGGCTGGGCCTGGAATCAAGGGGAGGAGAAAGAGACTCTAAGATGTAATAGAAAAAATACTGTCAGTTCTACAATCTAACCACATCTAACTTCTATTTATATAAACAGAGTCTGGAGAGGAACAAGTTAAATTAGATCATAAGGAAATAATTGGTCAAATCTAAAATGTGAAGCATTCTATAGACAACCTGCCAGTGTTTTCAAAAAATTAGTGCTATATGGGGGGTGGGGCAGGGAACAAAAATGCGATGGGTGGCAGGGCAGGATAGACTATTCTAGATGTTTTTTTTTTTCTTTTCAGATTTTATTTATTTGAGAGAGAGAGAGAGAGAGAAAAAGCACGAGCAGGAAGGAAGGGCAGAGGCAGAGGGAGAAGCAGGCTTCCTGCCAAGCAGGGAGCCTGATGTGGGGCTCCATCCCAGGACCCTGGGATCACGACCTGAGACGAAGGCAGACGCTTAACGACTGAGCCACCTAGGCGCCCCAAGACTATTCTAGATTTTAAAAGACTAAAAGGACATAAAAACCAAATTCAAGTATGAATCTTATTGGATCATTATCTAGGAAAATAAAAAACAGTCGTAAAAATTCTCTGGATAATTGGGGAAAATCAATATGGATTAAATACATAGAATATTTTAAATTTTCTCAAGTGTGATAATGGTATTAAGGTTACATAAAAACCCAACATTCTTATTCTCAAGAGATGCAAAGTGATATATTTAGGGGGCACCTGGGTGGTGCAGCTGGTTGAATGTCCGACTCATGGTTTCAGCTCGGGTTGTGACCTCAGGGTCATGAGATAGAGCCCCTTGTCTGGCTCTAAGCTCAGTACAGAGTCTGTTTAGTATTCTCTCTCCTTCTGCCCCCCTCCCTCCCCACCGCCCCGCTCAAATAAATAAATCTTTTTAAAAAGTGACGTAAGGGTGCTTGGGTGGTTAAGTGTCTGCCTTTGGCTTAGGTCATGATCCCAGGGTCCTGGGATCGAATCCTGCATCGGGCTCCCTGCTTGGCAGAGAGACTGCTTCTCCCTCTCCTTCTACTGCTCCCCATGCTTGTGCTCTCTCTCTCTGTTAAATAAATAAGTAAAATCTTAAAAAAAAAAAAAGTAATGTATTTAGGAGTGAGACGTCATAATGTCTGTTACAGATTTCAAGTGGATCATCAAATCAATACATCTATATATTTATATATGATAGGAAGAAGTGGGCTGAATTATGACCCCCCACCAAAATTCATATGTTGACATCCTCACTCCTAGTACCTCAGAATATGACTGTATTTAAAAATAGAGCCTTTAGGGGCACCTGGGTGGCTCAGTCGGTTAAGTGCCTGCCTTCAGCTCAGGTCATGATCCCAGGGTCCTGGGATCAAGCCCCATATTGGGCTCCCCACGCAGCGGAAAGTCTGCTTCTCCCTCTGCCTCTCCCCCTGGCTTGTGCTCTCTCTCTCGATCACTCTCTAATAAATAAATAAAATCTTTAAAAAAAAAATAGAGCCTTTAGGGGTGCCTGGGTGGTTCAGTCGGTTGAGCTTCCAACTCTTGGTTTCAGCTCAGGTCTTGATCTCAGGGTCATGAGATCAAAGGCCCATGAAGGGCTCACGCTCAGCCCCTCCTTCTCCCTCCCTTTCTGCTCCTCCCTGCCCTACACTCTCTCACGCTCTCTTTCTAAAACAAATAAAATAAAATCTTTAAAATAAATAAATAAAATAAAAATACGGTCTTTGAAGAGGTGCTTAAGTCAAAATGAGGCCCTTAGAGCAGGCTCTAATCCAATCTGACTAGTGTCGTTATAAGAAGAGATTAGGATACAGACATATCCAGAGAGAAGGTCAAGTGAAGACACAGGGAATATGGCCATCCATACAAGCCAAGGAGAATGGCCTCAGAAGAAACCAACTCTGTCCACACCTTGATCTTGAACTTCTAGCCTCTGGAATTGTGAAAAAATAAGTCCCTGTTGTCTGAGTCACCCAGTTATGCCAACCCTCGCACACTGATAGTCACAACAAAATGCCGTCAATTGTTCAATCTGAATGTGGGATACACAGATCTTTGTTGTGCTACTTTTTTCAACTTTTCTGCATGTTTGAAAAATTTATGTATTAAAAAGCTGGAAGGACAAAACCTTCTAGGACATTGTCTTTAGTCAACTGGCTCTTAAGAAAACATTTTCAGTCAATTATGATTGAATTCTGAAATATAGAGGTTTGGCTGCAACTTTGCTTATAGAAGAGCTGAGGGGTTGGAAGTCTGACAAATTAAATGGGAAAGCCATTTCTCCCCAGTAGCAGTTCCATTGTTTCAGATTTCAGGCCATTATATCCAGAGAGACACCTAGTGAGATGATAGATTTGGGAAATTATTTTATGCATCAGAAGAAAAGCAGTGGTAGCTTTGAGTTCCAGCTCCAAGTTCTTCCAGAATAGGAGCAATGGTAGCCAGCAAACCCTGGGACACGGTGACATGGATAAACGTCAAGGCTGGAATTATCCAACGGGTGCATTAACTCCGTCAGTCGGCCAGCAGCTCAAATATTTCCTGATAAAGTTTTATTGCTTCTTGAGTAAACACTTTGGAGGTCTTGGTCATCAGATTTGATCGAAGCAAAAAAGCAGTTCATTTTGTATATGAAGCCTGTACTTTTTCTTTTTTTTTTCTTCCCTGCACCTTCCAACAATTGCCCAGACGCCCATTGTCCTGGCTATTTCGTTTCTCCTTGGGATCAATGAAATGTAGAAGGTGTTATTATTATATATTATTATATATATTATTAGCATGCTATTATATATTTAGGTGTTACTATTCTCGATGGGTGTTGGCTTGCTTAACAGAAGGGTTCTCGACTCTGGCTGCACATTAGAATCACCTGGAGGATTTAAACAAAACAAAATACCAAACAAAGACAATGATGCTAAGACAGACCCCTAAATATTCTGGTTTAATAGTTCTGAGGCAGGACCTTGGTATCAGGATTTGTTGTAAAACTTCCCAGGTGATAACAACGGACAGCCATTCTCTAACCTATAGAGAATTCCTAAACACAAATCCAGGCACTTCTTGGGGAGCTCTGAGGAACCTTTGCAGGGTTCTTTAAATCTTCTCCAAAATGATTTTTCTTTGATTTTAAAATTCATTTTGAAAAAAAAAAGTTATGCCTAAGTATGCTATTAAAGTAGAAATTCACTCAAAACAATTTTAGAGTATTTGCCAGCCTGGGATGCTGTTGTGCATAAAAGGGTAAAAAAGGTCTAATGACTGTAGTTGCCAGGCTATAACATCTAAAATATTTTTCCCCATTGACAATGTAGACTTCTAGAGAGCCCAGACTTTGATTTGTAAATAATATTTTCTACTAAAGGGAAGCAGGACTTCTTAGAGAAATGAGCCATTTCAGGTCTGGAGCATGGAAAGTACATGGCAAGGCGAACATCTGTTTGCCCTAAGGCAAGAAAGCGCTCAAAGTCTAATGGGGATGTTTCAAAAGGGCCCCAAAGCCAGAATGAAGGAGCTAAATTTAGGACAACTGGAGCATCAGAAGGAATAATGACTATACAGTGATGGTAAAAGTAAATAAATAAAAATCCCTGGTCCATATGACATTCAAACTTAAAAAGAAGGAAAAGAACAGGGTAAAAAAGAAGAAATTCATTTAACACTATTGGAGGTGATTATTAATCATAAGGCTTTATTCTGGGAGGAGAGGAAGAGACTGTAACTCTTACCTTATAGAAGGAACAGAGGCTCATCTCCAGGTGATGAAAGAAAGCTCTTCTTTATAGAGAGATGCTACCTAATAAAGAAGAAATGGAGAAATTGTCAGCTATGCCCTTAGCAGGACCTACCATGGGATCACTTTTTGATTTTCCTCCCTTGTGTTGCACTACCACCATCAAAGAATACCTTTTATAATCCCCTTTTAGATATGCAGAGACCACTGATAACTTTAGAATGGAATCTGCAAAGTAAAACTGCCACTAGAAAAACCATCTCAATATTCTCTATAGAGATGGAGCTCTGTGATGCTTTGCAGAACATCTATACCTCCAGCTTTGGAGAAGAAATGTATGTGCTTCATGGCTTTCTACCTAGGCAAACACTGATGGCAAAGAAAACTGCGAACTTTCCCGTGTTAAGCCTGGTGGCCCATTTTCATGGAAGACATCCACTTCAGATCCTCAAACCACCACTTCTTGAGGAGTTAGTTTGAAACAAGAAGGGCAGCAGAAAATAATGTACTTTTCTTATATACAGAAATTTGCTGGCTTTCTAGAAGACAGGTCTTCAGCACCTGAATGATCTTCAGGAAAACAAATATGTTACAAGTAAAGGAATATTTACTTAGGACAACTGGACATGGATGACTTTATTCATGGCTTATTGGTGGATACTTCTAATCAAATCAACGAGGTCATTCTTTCCATTCAAATCCTTACATTCTATTAGGAAAGCTGCTAACCCTCTCTTCCATGCAAACTGCTCCTCTGGAAAAGAAGGCAGGAAGAGGCAATCACATTGAATTTTCAATGCTAGAAAAAAGTATTTCTTTAGGCTGAAATAGAGAGTGATTTTTTTTCCCAATTTTTCTGCAGGCAAAAATCTGTAGGCACCTGGAACCCTACAGAATCCTTTTGATGGTTATTTCTGCTCCAGTGATCTTGAAATTAAATGTGTGTTCATGACCCTTAACTTGCTGACATCAAGCATGCAGGCAATGCCAAAAATGACCTCACAAAGGAACAGATGCTACATGGATTAACCCAAAGAGTCCTGGAAAAATCTGCCTCAAGCCTGCCCTTGTCTCAAAAAGCGTGCTGTGGGAGCTCTGATTCTATTACTGCGTTAGTGAACTATATTTGTGAACAAGAGTTTTTCATCACTTGTCGGCCAAATCAAAAGCTAGAAACCACTGAATGTCAAAGATGGCATTTCTGTTTTATCACATAGCACTCCACAATTTCATCCTCTCATTCAAGCTCAACAGCAGCAACTTTGCTGTTAAATTCACTTTGAACAGATGAAAGAGTATCTTTTATTTGTCTGTATGGAACACTTCACATTTGCATATCTTTGTAACAATTTTGCCTCTTTTTCAAAAAATGGCCATTAATTTCTGCCTGAAAAATGGCAGTGAAGTACAAGCATAAAGATTGTTTTTATATTCTGTACGAGCGTAAAAAATAAATTTCCTTTGTTGCAAATGGTGTGAAACATGCTTTTTCCTCGGATGCATCCCACTCCTTCCCTTAGTTTCTGAAGTGATGCTATAACCTGAGGCAGTAAGGAACTCTGCTAAAGGAATGGAGCTCTGACTGGAATTCCAGGCATTGGGCAGTAGCCAGGACAGAATTCGTCAAGGACCCAGCTCTTTCCAGTGGCCTAAAATCTCACCATTAAGGGGGTCTTCTCCATCATCTCTTGCACAGTGTACTTCAAGAAATTAACAAAGAAAGAATATGGAAAGCCAACAGCTGATCGTTAAAAAAAAGAAAAAAAATCCAAATGTAACCCCTTGCAAAAGTGACTTAGAAATACTATGTTTGGGGCACGTGGGTGGCTCAGTCAGTTAAGCATTTGCCTTTGGCCCAGGTCAGAGCCTGGGGTCCTGGGATCGAGCCCCACATTGGGCTCCCTGCTCAGCCAGGAGTCTGCTTCTCCCTCTCCCTCTGTCCTTCCTCCTGCTCATGTGTTCTCTCTCTCTCAAATAAATAAATCAAATCTTAAAAAAGAAGATTTAGGGGTGCCTAGGTGGCTGAGTCAGTTACGCGTCTGCCTTCAGCTCAGGTTATGATTCCAGGGTCTTGGGATCAAGCCCGTGTCAGGCTCCCTGCTCAGCGGGGAGCCTGCTTCTCCCTTTCCCTCCCCCTGCTCCTGCTCTCGCTTGCTCGCTCTCTCACTCAAATAAATAAATAAAATCTGTTTAAAAAAAAGAAGGCCAAGAGGCTGATAATGTTCTTTTGGAAGTAATAAGAGAAATTGGTAATGTGATTAGGTACAAGATAAATATATGAAAAACCCAGAATAATAATTGTATCTATAATAGCAATAACCAGTTAGGAGTAGAAATGGAAAAAAAAATTCCATTGATATTAGCCAAACCAAACCAACAAAACAAAAGCCCACAACACAAGAAGGGCATAGGACCTGTATTTGGAAAACTATAATTTTTGTTTAGGGGTATAAAACAAAACATGAACTAATAGAGAAACATTTCCTGATTCCGTGTGGGCAGTCTTAATATTAAAAAGGCCAATCATTTCCCGATGGTTACAATAATTTAATGCAAATGCAATCATAATACCGATGTTTTAAAACCAGGCAAAATGAACATAAAGTTTATATGGAGGGATAAGTATCTGAGAATAGGCAATAATTTTAAAGGAAGATGTGTGTATGCGTGCATGAACAGGTGCACACGCATACATGAGCAGAGCATGGGTACCATCTTGCCTTGCTAAACATTAAAATTTATTACAAAGCTACTGTGATAAAATGGTATTCCTGCCCATTAGCTTAAAACATTTTATATTTTAATGTCTATGGGGCAATACCGAAAGAATGGAAGAACACTATGTTCATAGTAAACAAGTCAACATAATTATTTTAATTTACTTACTCCAATAGAGAACACTAGCATGATATATCATAGTTGAGGTCTTACTAAAGCAACGAAATAAAATAGAGACAACAGGAACAAATCCAAAGATAGGTAGTAGCTTGATATATAACCAAGCTGACATTTCAATTCAGGGTAATGTATGACTATTTGAATAAATAGTCTTGGCACAATTTACTTTCCATCTGAAATACACCTCCCAAACAATAAAGTTCCATACTTAGTTTTTTAATTATGTGAGAAAAGATATAATAAATTAAGTTGAAAAGCAAATGGTAGATTGGTACAAAATAATTGGCATAGTGTGTGACAGGGCAAGTGTCATTTCCCCTAATGTACAAATTCTTCCTATTAATTCATAAGAAAACAAACAACCCAGCAAAAGGATGGGCAAAGATATGAACAGGGTATTCACAGACAAAATGCAATCATCAACAAACACCTGAAAATATACATAACTCTATTAATAGTATGGAAATGCAAGTTAAGCAGGACAATGTTTCAAGTTCAGATTGTCATTTATTAAGAGCAACTGAATTTGATGTTATTGAGGGTGGAGCTGCAACTGGCAATTTCACACATAGCTGTCAATTGCTACAATCTTTTGTGAAATTAATCTGGAAATATCTCCTGAAAATTGAAATATCCATATGCTTTAGGGATTCCACTTAGAAGAATGTAGCCCATAGAAATAAAAAAGCAATGTATAAGAATATATGTTGAAGAATCTTTATTATGGCATTATTTGTAATGTAAAAAAATCTACCTCTAAATGCCCTGAATGTACACTATTAGGAACAGTTGAATAAACTGCTATACCCATACCATGTACTATTACGCAGCAAGTAGAAAGGGTGTTAGGTGTATATTATTGCTTTGGAGATACCCATGATATATATATTACTAAGTGAAAAAAGACATTGTAGAATAATGTATGTGGTGTAATGATATTTTTTATTTTTTTTTAAAGATTTTATTTATTTATTTGAGAGAGAGAGAAAGAGATTCAGAGAGCACAAGAGGGAAGAGGGTCAGAGGGAGAAGCAGACCCCCAGCTGAGCAGGGAGCCCGATGCGGGACTCGATCCCGGGACTCCAGGATCACGACCTGAGCCGAAGGCAGTCACTTAACCAACTGAGCCACCCAGGCGCCCTGTAATGATATTTTTAAATAACAAAATATCCCAAGCTCCCCCTGTGTATGTGTGTGTTTATGTATATATATCACATATCACTAAAGGATCATGGTTATATACATAAACATGAGCATAAAGACACAGAAGGTTACACAGCAAACTGTTACATTTATCTTGGGGGGCAGGAGTAGAGGGCAGATTGTTACATTTCTTAAATGTTTCTGTATTATATGACTTGTTAAATCATGTCACTTTTGTTATTTAAAAAATCTAATAGGGGCACCGGGGTGACTCAGTTGGTTAAGTATTCGACTCTTGACTTCAGCTCAGGTCATGATCTCAGGGTTGTGAGATTGAGCCCCGTGCCCAGTTCTGTGCTGGGTGTGGAGTCTGCTTACAATTCTCTCTCTCCTTCTCCCTCTGTCCCTCCCCCCCTAAAAAAATCTAATAAAGTTCAAGCAAAACACCAATAAGGAAAATATTCCAAATATTACACTGAATCACTTTACCCAGACAGTTCTCAGAGAAATGCCTCCAAAAACCAAAATACATTAGCATTAGTGACTGAGTCCCTGAGAATATGATCACAGAGACTCTAGGAACTCCCAAACTGTCTTCAAACAAACTAGAAAAACTCAGAGGAGTGACTCTTTAGCATTTTTTTTTTTTAGTAAATTCCTTTGCGTCTTAAGTATAAATATCTAAATTTCCTATGAATTAAAAAGATCTATCATGAGTGACTCTTTGAAACAACTAAGCAGATTTAAACAAGTAAAATACAGATACTAGAAAGATGCTCCTACATTCTAACAAAAACTTACTTTAAAATATTCAAAGAATAAGCATTAAAATTATTTGGAAAGAACTTAAATTTCCACTTCCAGATGATAAAGTTAATGTACAATGAAAAACTGTGTTAATAATGAATTACATTTAGGAAGACCTCATGAAAATTTGGAAAACGCTAGAGATATTATATTATCTTTAAAAAGTACAAAATTCTATATGCTTACAATCACAATCAAGGAAAATGACAGCAACAATAATACAACTTTCGTGTAGAAAATAGATCAAAAGGAAATAGACTAACACATCAAGAAGTGATAGTTTTTGGGAGTTGTGTAATATGGGATTTTCTGTCTCTTTTTCTATCCTCTTTTTTTTTTGGATGTTTCATCCTGAAGCCTTTTTTTTTTTTTTTAAGATTTTATTTATTTATTTGACAGAGAGATAGTGAGAGCAGGAACACAAGCAGGGGGAGTGGGAGAGGGAGAAGCCCGCTTCCTGCCGAGCAGGGAGCCCGACGCGGGACTCGATCCCAGGACCCTGGGATCATGACCTGAGCCGAAGGCAGACGCTTAACCACTGAGCCACCCAGGCGCCCCTCTTTTTCTATTTTCTATATTTTCCAAATATTCTGAAATAATTATTATATAGCACTTTATTTTTATAAGTGTATGAGAGCTTTATTTTCAAGTATTTATGTATGTGTATTTATATATTTATTACTACATCTAGCTTGTTTTATACCTAAATAATACTAATTATTAGTAATAAGTGATTAGTTGCTAGGACTACTAGTACAAAGTACTAACACTACTATGTACTAGTAATTAGATAGGAGTAAAGTGTTATATATTGTAATACAATGAACAGTATATGAAATGTAGATAGTAGATATTTGAATCAGCATAGTAAGTTCTATATGATATGTATAAATAATGACTTTATTTATAATAATTATTATTACATGTAGTACTTTACTCCTTAAAACTAGTAATAGTTATTTAGTAAATAATAATTATTGAGGGATAAAGAGCTAAATATTATAAGGCAATAAATAATATTTGGACAGTTAATTTTTTTTTAATTTGGACAGTTAATTTAACCTTGTAATTGTATAAGAGATTTACTTCCTAGAGCTCAAGGCTGAGACCTCATAGGTAATTTGCTTCAGCTCTTAAATATCACGCTTCATTAGCAGTGTGGAATTTCAGCTTCCATTCACTAAGCCCTGCAGGTTCTGTGCCCAACATTCCTGTGCCTTAGCTTAAAGCAGTTTCTGTCAACAGTGTTCAAGACTTTGGAAAAAGTCATATTAATAGCGATTAAAGAAGGGCCATTATGTTAATCCAGCGTAGCACACCCCAGCAGGACAGGTCATTGCAAAGAGGCTATATGGTACCGAATAACGGCCACAATAGAGAAGAGAGTTGGGGGAAAATGGGCATTTGTCTCTTGCAATCTTACTGGACCCTCACTTAGCATCCTGGAGCCTTTGTCCTCCAAACTGTCAACAGGTTTCATGTCTCTAAGTGATCATGTTAGTTAGAGGAATAATGATATATCAATATAGAATATTCCTATTTCTGGGGCACCTGGCTAGCTCAGTCAGAGGAGCATGTAATTCTTGATCTTGCGGTCATGAGTTCGAGCCCCATGTAGGGTGTAGAGATTACTTAAAATTTTTTTAAAAAAAGAATATGCCTATTTCTGACTCTTCCTTTCTGTACCTACTTGAATGTTGGTGCTGCCCTCATCATGTCCATTTGCCAACCAGCAAACTTGGTAGCATTAAACAAATGGGGGAGGTAATGATGCCAAGGATCAAAGTCCCATACCACTAACTCCCCCTAAATGTTCCTTTTTTGGGAGGATCACCAGAATAAGAGACACTGATACTGGTATGATGTTTTGACTCTCACTAGCTTCAAGGAAAGAGTTTCCACCCTGAGTCAACAGGAAACCCAGGAAAGTTATGAACTCCAAAGGAAACTGTTTTTCAGCATCCACTATGCACCAGGCTCTTCTCTTGAGTTGTAAGGCATGGAAACCCATTTAACCAAGAGTGGGTACAATGGGGAGGGAGGTGGCAAAAATTTAGGGTATCAGGGAAATCTCCCAGAGCCAAAGGGTCATCGGTGTGCGTGAGTCTAGAAACAGAATCAGTCCTAATCAAGGCCTTGCCCCCATCTGGCACCTGTTTCTCACTCATGTTGGCTCCGGTTCTCACTCTCTCCCTCATCTCCCTCCTTCTGCATCCTTATCTCCTGCTTGGCCCAATTTAGCTGTCTCAGCCTTGTTCTAAATGACCTTTCAGCCTCCCATGGATTAAAATTTCCCCTGGGTCTTAATTCAGATTCTGGACAGAGGGAATGTGAACACTGAATCCATGACTGAATACAGTCATGAATGAATCGATCAATAAATTAGTAAATTCAGCATTCCTCTCCTTTGAGTTAGAACCTTTATAAACAATCTGCTGAACTCACTTATTTGCCCAAAACATCCACAGGTAGAAATTTGCAAAGATGACTCCAGGTAAGCATGTTAAGCCATGCATTTCATCAGGAAGGAAATTTTGTATTTAATATTTTGATGTTTCTGTTAAAGTCCCTTGTATTTATGCTCCCAAACTGTATCTATTAAAATAGCATCATGTTGAATAATTTCCATTAAAATGTAACAAAAAATCTTGTATCTTATAAGTCAGGCACTTATCAAGTACTTTATTTCATTTAATATTTATAACACCTAAAGAATAGGTACGATTATTAGGCCCCTGAATGAAGAAATTTAGGCTCAGAGTGTTTAGAAATCATTTTCACGCTGTCAGAGCAGAGGTAGGATTCCCTTAGGTCTCTCTGACTGTAGCTCGTGTGCTTAGCCATTGCCCTATGAATTCTACTTTTTACTCCTCGGTGAAAAAAGACGTTTAAGCCCTGTATTACATAAATCTACTTAATACAGACATTTTGCTAAACTTTTAGCAGTCAAGCATTGTGACTAGTCAGCAGCTAATTTGAAAATATAGTAGAGTTGGAAAAATGAAAAGCTGATATTTGTCATCTTTAAAGTTTCTTTTAAGCACTTGAGATGTTCTAAACACTGGCAATTGATTCAGAACTCTGCATTTTGCAGAGTTCTGATGTTCATATCAGCCCCCACACTGTTATCGGTCAGCATTAGTAGGACAGAGCTGAAGTTATTCCTTATTCACAGTGAAGGTATCCTGTGGAATTGTTCCTGACTTGCAAAGTTTAAAATAGCATTTCTAGATTCCAACTCTAATTGCCGTATCATTTAAAAATCATTAGCTTCTACTTTAAAATGGACATAAATTCACATAATTTAAAAAGCCAAATCCAATATATCATGTTTTATGTGTACTTTCCTTCGGACTGTGATTATTATATATTTTGGTGCTCTCAAGTATATACTACTCTGCTGTTTATCACCAATAAACCACCATGTCACTGTGTATCCAATTCTGCGTTACTGTAAAGTAAGATGTCCTTGGCCTTATTACATGAGATCACAGCAGCTCATCTTCAGTGCATCCTCTTGGCTCCATATAGCACTTTTACCCATCATGGCCCAAAGACCATCTTACCAGTCGTCTAAATCTCCAACAAAGAAAGATGTGCCTTTGTTATCTACACAATGGCCTCAATTCTCCCTTGCCCTCTGGGTATAAACATTGTCTGAAACGGCTTTACATCAACTGGAATTTCATGTTTCATTTCTTCAGTAAGTTGAGCTCTAGATGCTGCATAGGGGCTGGTGGAAGGTTCTAGTAAGCCATACTTCAGTTCTCCTTTCGTTCTGCTTTTCTGCCCTGCTAGGATCTTGACTCTAAGGGTCATATTCAGGTCTAGCCTCTCATATCATCATGGTATCTTACACCACTGAAGTTTTCTTCTCTCTCATAAAGATGATTTCATTGGCCAATATTATCTGGGCATGAATCTGGCTCTAATACCTTTCCCAGGCTTACAGGTTCTTTTATTAACCTTGCTTAAATTTCAAGTATACCTTGAGTTTTGTAGAGCTATTTCAGAGAGAAATCAAAGGCAAATGTGGCTTAAATATCTGAATACAGGGCAGAGGTTTTTGCAAAATTGTCACTGGTTTGCCTGCCTGCTTGCCTTCCTCCCTCCCTCCCTTCCCTCATTTTTAACCTTCTGATCCCCTTCTCCTACTAAAAAAAAATTGGGGGGCGCCTGGGTGGCTCAGTCGTTAAGCATCTGCCTTCGGCTCAGGTCATCATCTCAGGGTCCTGGGATTGAACCCCGCATCAGGCTCCCTGCTGGGCGGGAAGCCTGCTTCTCCCTCTCTCACTCCCCCTGCTTGTGCTCCCTCTCTTGCTGTGTCTCTCTCTGTCAAATAAATAAATAAAATCTTTAAAAAAAAAAAATTTGGCAGAATGCAGGCAGAACTCATCTGAATTCATCATTCAAATCTTTCCATTCCAATCAACTGCAACACAAATCTATTTTGCCAAGAATTTCCCTTTTTTTCTTTGAATAGCACAGGCAAAATACCAATACTCAGCCCATAAAGCACAAAAAGAGAAATCTTAAAGATTAATTGGCTCAGTAGAAAAAGATATATTGAGGAAAATAATATTAGCTGATAACATTTCCCCTAGGTTAGGTGTTTCTATCAACTTGCTAAGAAGAGAAAATCAGAGCTAGAGGACCTTTGTGAGGGCTCTGTACTTCCTTGCTACTGTACCTATCTCAAGGTTTCTAGAGATGGCAATTTCACTTCCAGCAATTAATTAAAACAATAATTAAAATAACGAGACAAGCTATATCCCTTGTTCCTGACTCCCTTGCAAATTGTACCATATGAAGCAGTGGCTCTTTGCATTTGCCTCACTGCATTCTGACTCCCCCACATACGTCAGTTATCCTATAAATTAGGAACCAGCCATAACCATTAAGCACTACATTGTTATTCCTTATTTTGATTAATTCTCTTCCTCCAGAGCACATGTCGAGATGATGTGCATCTGTTCTGAAGAGCTTCCATCTGGAGAGCTACAGTTCTCATTTCTTTCCATCTGCATATGTACAATTCATTGTCATGAAATGGGTTTTTAAAAATAGTATTAAATATTTGATTTAATTAACCCGCAGAAAATGTCAGTCTTTTAAAACTTCAAACTGAGGAAAGGAAACATGAGATTAGTATAATTAAAGCAGTTCCATCCTTTAAAAAAAAAAAAATCACATGCCTAATGCTGTCAGTATGGTTTGGATTTGTAGCAATAATTGATTAATGCAGGGTGCATATGCTGCCCTTCCCAGAGTGGAATCCTACTACTATGGGTGTTCAATAATGTACATTGTAATTAATGATTTTTTTTCTCCGAAACTGAAATGCCAGTATGATTGTAGTGCATTTGCTGAGGACAGAGTTCAGCAGAGCCTCTCAAGAAGAGAACTAAAATAAAGGACAACAGCCTGCTTACCACAAAAGACTTGTGGGTCAATTAAACCTGCTCCCTCGGAATGTTCAGTCTTAGGCAGAGAGAAGAGTACCTTCTCCTCACAAAGAATTTCTGGTCACCTTTGTTGTACACATGGACTGTGGCCACAATCAATGGAACTAGATATTTAGGGTCTGTATTTTATGCTCAGAAGTTGCTTCTGTTGGCATCCTTCATACTTTGTATCAGCCTATGCCCCCTCATAGGCAACATGCACCGTGTAGGAAGCAGACGGAACTAGGTTTTGAAACTGAATTGCCACTCGCTAGTTGTGTGGCCTTGTGTAAACTGCTGGACTGGGCCTCAGTTTCTCCATCTGTAAAATGAGCATTCAAGGAGGCAGTACCTGTCAGGTATTAGACACAAGGAGTTCTCATTCATAATGAGAACTTAATTGTTTTATATTCAAATATATATATATATATATATGAGGAAGTTTATCCTTATATATAAGGAAGTTTATCCTTACAGGGTCCTCAGGAGAAACATGTCATAAACTGGCTAGCTTTTCTACACGTCTATAAGTTTTTCAATGAGGGCAGAATGGAAAATCCTTACTTTTTTTTTTTTTTGATTCATGATGGCATCTACCTGCTGAGCACATATTTTTGATTCTCTGTAGAAATCCCATTAAAATAATAGTACAGGAATAAAAACAGGAATAAAAGCAAGCTATTCAGAGGGTGACCTTGCAGATGACAGATGTAAGCAAATTTCTGGAAGACAGCAACAGATAGAAGTTTAATAGCTGAGGAGGTGGCAGTTTAGAATATTCTAGGAGGAAGCTGCGGTGGAGAAGGGAACCAATCTTCTCAACAGAGCTCCAGAGTGGTTCTGGGTTCAGGTATGACAGACAGGTATGAGAGAGGAGCTAAAAATATAGGGATGGGGCGCCTGGGTGGTTCAGTCAGTTAAGTGTCTGACTGGCTCAGGTCATGATCTCGGGGTCCTGGGATTGAGCCCCATGTGGGGCTCTCTGCTCAGTGGGGAGTCTGCTTCTCTCTCTCCCTCTTCCCCTCCCCCAGCTCATTCTCTCTCTCTCTCTCTTTTTTAAAGATTTTATTTATTTGAGAGAGAGAATGAGATAGAGAGAGAGCATGAGACGGGGGAGGGGAAGAGGGAGAAGCAGACTCCCTGCTGAGCAGCGAGCCCAATGCGGGACTCGATCCTGGGACTCCAGAATCATGACCTGAGCCGAAGGCAGTCACTTAACCAACTGAGCCACCCAGGTGCTCTCTCTCTCTCTCTCCTTCAAATAAATAAATAAAATCTTTCAAAGAAAGACATAGTACTCATAGAAAGTACTTATATAAGGGGACCCTCAGAAAGCAAGAATGAAACTTCAGGTCATAGGCTAAGTACTGGGGATGCAATATACAGCATGGTGACTATAGTTTACAACATTGTATTGTGTAATCTTCAAGTTGCTAAGAGAGTAAATCTTAAAAGAAATCATCATAAGAAAAAAATTGTAAGTATGTGGTGACAGACGTTACCTGAACTTATTGTGGTGATCATTTTGCAACACATACATATATCAAATCATTATGTTGTACACTGTAAACTAATATAGCATTATATATCAGTTATATCTCAATCTAAAAAAAGAAAACAAGAATCAGCTCTTTGAAATAAGAAAATTTGGTAATAAAAAATTTAAAATCAAAGGAATAATTGGAAGATAAAGTCAGAGAATTTTCCCTCCCAAGAAATAACAGTAACAACAAATCCTCAAAGAAATAGATAATAGGGGGTGCCTGGGTAGCTCAGTCGTTAAGCGTCTGCCTTCGGCTCAGGTCATGGTCCCAGGGTCCTGGGATTGAGCCCTGCATCAGGCTCTGTGCTCTGCTGGGAGCCTGCTTCTCCCTCTCCCACTCCCCCTGCTTGTGTTCCCTCTCTTGCTGTCTCTCTCTGTCAAATAAATAAATAAAATCTTAAAAAAAAAAAAGAGAGATAATAGGAGAAAAAAAAGAGACACAGAGGATCAATCCATTCCACTAATAAAAATTCTAATAAGGGGGACCTTCGCAAGCCAAGGAGACTAAATGAAAAAAGGCATGTCCAGTGTTTTATTTCCATTATATTATTCTTTATGCCCCTTCATATGTCTTAAATATTTCCTAATTTTTAAAGACCCAGGCTCAGATATATCACTGTGAAATTTCGGGGCACCAAGAATAAAAGAATATTCTAAATCTTCCAGAGAACAACAACAGGTCACCCTCGGGAAATAAAACTCAACTGCATTAGCCTTCTCAGCAGCTAATTTCTGAGGAAAAATAGTTTTGAATCAAGGGTACCATACAAACTCTATCAACTTAGAATGGGAAATGGTCATTTTCTTTTTATGACATGCAAGAACTCACAGAGTTTAGGTTACACTATTTCTGAAGAATTTACCTGAAGGTGAACACCAAGACAAAGAATGATAAGGGATCTAAGAAACCATGTCACTAACCAGGCATCTAATGAAAGCACACTTCAAGGTGACACTTGAGCAGCTATTCTGAAAAAAAAAAATCAGTCCATGTTAGAATGTGAAACCAGAGCACTCCAAGGGGACACTCTCCAAGATATAGGAGAAGGAGAAGAAAAAATTCAATCAACAGAATCAATAAGATATGCAAATAACAGTGAATAAAGCCCATTATTTTTCATTCGCCAGCAACAATAAGAGAGAAAGCAATCAGAAAGTAGGAAAAAAATCAATTAAAAAATCACAATTCAGGGGCACTGGGGTGGCTCAGTCGGTTAAGCGTCTGCCTTGGGCTCAGGTCATGATCCCAGGCTCCTGGGATGGAGGCCGCATCGGGCTCCCTGCTCAGCAGGGAGTCTGCTTCTCCCTCTCCCTCTGCCCCTCCACCCTGGCTTTTGTGCTCTCTCTCTCTCTCAAATAAATAAAATCTTAAAAAAAAAAAACACAATTCAAATCTACAGCAACTAAACTGGAGTGTGGTTCTGAATAACTGACAGAATATAAGAAAGGAGAAGACATTTGACCTTGATGCCTAGAACATTTCCCTTGGGGAGGTTCAAGTTTCATGACAATGAAACCACAAGGAGGTATGTTCGAAGCACATGACATGGGTCTCTGATAAACCAGTCATGACTCATAGAAGAGGGAACGCTGTTTTTTTCCATTTCAATACGTAGAACCAACCTTTAGACAAAGTTAATTATGATTACCACAGAATAGAAATTTATCAACATTGACATAAAGGTTAGAGAACAGTGAACAGAGGTCAGGAAATAAGGGAGGGAAGAGATGAGGAAGAAAGGATAAGGGTGTTAATATTCTCATCATAAAAGGAGCAATCACAAGAGCCTTTGAAAACCAATGGAATAAGACATAGTTTTTAGCATATTATTTACAGTTACAAAGAAACTAAAAATAGAAATACAAAAATACAAATTGGGACAATGGAGGAACTAAATCTTTACCCACGATAGCAGAAAATCCATATTTAATATCCAGAGTTGACAGATCAAGAAGTGGCGATGTAAGTATGTAATTTAGAGATGCATTAGGTAACCACTAACAGAACTTACAACGTAAATGATTAACAGGGCTGCTTCAGGAGAGACAGGCTGGAAGTGAGGAGCACTGATGTGGGGGGTCTTTTCTCATAATAAGTTGTTCTGAGCTATTTCAATTTTTTAGCTGTGTGCTTTATGGCTTGGATTAAAAAAATACATTTTAAGGGCGCCTGGGTGGCTCAGATGGTTAAGCGTCTGCCTTCGGCTCGGGTCATGATCTCAGGGTCCTGGGATCGAGTCCCGCATCGGGCTTCCTGCTCCTTGGGAGCCTGCTTCTCCCTCTGCCTCTCTCTCTCTGTCTCTCTCTCATGAATAAATAAGTGAAATCTTTAAAAAAAAAATACATTTTAAGAGTCTAAATTATGATATTTTACTCCCTTTTCAGAAAATAATTTAACAGGGACTCTAAAAACTCTAGGCCTCTACTAAGTACATACTCTCCACAGCTGTAATGAAATAAAACCGAGGTTCAAAATCATTCGTATCATTGTTTTGAGATACCGATATGCCTTTGTGAATGAAAAATAACACTGTGTTCTATGGGCGCCTGGGTGGCTCAGATGGTTGAGCGTCTGCCTTCGGCTCAGGTCATGGGATCGAGTCCCGCATCGGGCTTCCCGCTCCTTGGGAGCCTGCTTCTCCCTCTGTTTCTCTCTGTCTCTCATGAATAAATAAATAAAATCTTAAAAAAAAAAAAAAAGAAAAGAAAAATAACACTGTGTTCTAAACAGTCTCAATGTTGAGTTTAATCTTATTTTTATTAAAAAAAAACATTTTATTTATTTATTTGACAGAGAGAGAGAGAGAGCACAAGCAGGGGAATGGCAGAGGGAGAGGGAGAAGCAGGCTCCCCACTGAGCAGGGAGCCCCACATGGGGCTCAATCCCAGGACCCTGGGATCATGACCTGAGCCGAAGGCAGACGCTTAACCGACTGAGCCACCCCAGCACCCCCTTATTTTAATTTTTAAAATTTTTGATTGAAAACATCTGACGAAGACAATGACTCCTTCCTACCCAAATATTTAATTAAACTAGAAGATCTTTTTCCTTACACAACTTCTTGTGAATTTACAAGGTCCTCAAAGTTTGGCAAAATCAAAGAAAATGTTTCACTCTGATTCTTAAGAGAGGCTAATAAAAAGAACTGAGGGGGGAATCTGCACTTTTTATTTATTTATTTATTTATTTATTTATTTATTTATTTATTTATTTATTTATTAAATAGGGAAGGCTTCATGAATTTACGTGTCATCTGCCGCAGGGGCCATGCTAATCTTCTCTATATCGTTCCAGAAATCCTCACTTAAAAAAAAAAAGTTATATAAGAACTACCAACTTAGAAAAAGCATTCTATTTGATTATTATGCAAATACATGGTTTAGTTTTTTCAATGTGATATCCATATTTTAAAATTTTTTAAAAATCCCTGTATAATTAAGTGTTGTATTAGTTTCAGGTGTCACAATATCTTGTTTTTTTAAGGGAGAGAGAAGGAGTCCTAGGTCTTTTTTTTTTTTTTTTATGAATTAAAACGTAGTTTGCAAGTTGCAGGTTTCTTCTTACTTCAAATAGGCCGATTAAAATGTAACCTAATGATACTTATCACAGGGTGGGTTTTCCAGAAGCAGATACTGAAACCAAGTCTGGGGTTCAAGATGTTCACTGGGGATCGATATTGGTGAAAGCTTGTGGGAAGAACTGGGCAGAGGGGGAAAAGGAGCTGCAGGCCTTATAAAGCCCCTGGACGGGTGGAGAGCTACAGAGCAAGCAACGGCTATTAAAGTTGTCCCTCAGCGGACTGAACTAGCCGGGCCTTCATACTCCATATCTAGATGCAGGCTGCCTAGGGCGGGCATGATCTCAGACCCAGCTGCTGTTGGCTGCCCAGGTAGGCCCTGAAGGAGCCATCAGCTGAGATCTGTGCCGTGACAGACCTCTCCACAGCTCAACAGTGAACCTTCCTTGAGGGGGATATGGGTGGCCCATCTCTGGGTCTGCCTTCCCACTGACTTGTGATAGTGTGATAGTTAATGCAAAAAAGCACCTATCTCATTACGGAGAAACATGTTTGGTGAGCGGATCGTGGGGTTAGCTGTTCTGGGCCCCCCAACAGCTGCAGGAGATGGCCTTGCCAGTTGTTCTAGCTGTCCTTGCTTCTGTTCCAAAATTACCTTCTCGCATGCACACCTCCATGTACTTTGGAAACATCCTGTTGTCAACCTCTGTTGACTTTGCCTCCTTTGGCTTTGGATCTTGACTCCACCTCTCCGCTTAGTCTCCTCTGATTCACAACCTCATTTTGGACTGTTGCAAAACTGCTTGCAGGCACCTCACCCAAACAGGAGGTAGACAGCCGCAGATCAGCAGACAGGTTCCAGAGCACCCCTCCCCATCGCCCCATGGCCCCAGTTGTCAGGAACAGGGCATTAGACGTGCACGGCACTGGAGCTGGGCAAGTCTGAGGCCTGAGCAAAGACAAAGCAAGTCTGCCTTTAGTTGGAAGTGGCTCCAGAGGTCACTGAGCCAACCACCCATTCATCAGTTGTTTCTGCCTGCAACCCTGATTTTCCTTATAGGAACAACCACCCCCGTTCTCAGGTCCCATGGGTCAGTGAGGCTGACCAACCCTGAAGGCCTGAGGTGGTCCTCTGGCTCAGGTCTGGCCAGTCAGATGGTCTGGATGTAGCGATTGGGTCAGAAATAGACACTTGATCCAGCCAGGGCAATAAAACTCTCTTCCAAGACTCATTATTGAAAGGGGTGCTTTCTCTCCATAGGAAATGCTCTGCGGAAGGCTATGTGAAACCTCAATTCAGCCACGCCTGAAAGGGACACTGGCCACAGGAGCCCATAAGTTCCTTTCGATGCCTAAACTAGTTTGAAATTGGAATTTCTATTTGCACCCAAAAGAGTCTGAGCTAATATAAAACCTATGACAATCTCCTTACTAACTGCTGGTGCAGTTGACTTGATGGTGAACTCACCACTCTTGCTTGCACCAAACCAAAAGCCTCTTTGTAAGTTCACCCTTTATTTTGTACCATGGAACTGTGGCAGGCAGAGGCATTCACCCAAATATTGTGTCTACATCAGTGGTTCTCAAACTTGGCAGCACATCAGAATCAGCTGGGAAACCTGAAAATTGGAGATTCCTAGGCCTCACCCTGGGTCTACTGAATTAGAATTTCTGGGTGTATTGTGTATTGTATTTTTAAAAAGCTACAGAGATGATTTTAACCTCAGATTTAAGAGCTACTGATCCCATAATGCCAAGTAATTGTTCTATTAAATGTAATAAATTGGCCAGCTGAAATACGGCCATGTGCACTTCTCCTACACGGTTGTGTCATATTTTTGACAGATCTGGTCCTTCGGTTCAACAAGCAAACATGCATCCTTTCTAAAGAACCTACAGCAGCTCCACCAAAGAAAATTGGAGTGGACAAAAATGAAGAAGTGGATTTACCATGAAACCAATAAAGCTTAAGTTTCATGGCTCCTCAAGGGGAGCACTTGTAAGTGCTTCCATGGCCATGTGTTCTTATGAAATTTATAGGAGTACAATATTTTGGCCCCACAAATGGCTGGGGCCACTGTTTCTTTCCCACTGCAGCTTCTCCTCATAGTTCCCTTTGTGTTGGGTTCTATAGGAGGAGCCATGGGCATTTTTGGATCATGACTAAGGAAGTTGATGGGTTACATCTAGTTTTGGTTTAGTAGGACATTTATGTGGTTCACAGACTCTTCTGTGTATAGGTTAGTTATTTCTAGCTGCACCCCCTACAGGAACAATTGTTAGTAATGGTTCTAACACCCACTCTACCAACACAGTCCACCATGATAAATGAAAGTGCAGGGTCTGACGTGACCCTCATAATATGCCACAACATTAGGGATCCCGAAGACAAGCTGACCCATGAGTGTTACCAATTCAGAAAGTATTTAAGATTCACTTCTGCAACAACCAACCTCTGAAATGCCTTGAAATCATACAGCTCGTCTGTGAAAGACACTTGAGAGAAGTTTTCCTAAAATTGATAACAATCCTAAAAATTGTACCAAGAGTAAGTTGTGAAGCCAAAAGAAATCTTTCCACACAATCAATAATAAAAAAACATCCTTTCACCCATGGCAACAAAACAAAACAAAAATATCACTTCATCCACCATCGTGATTCACCACCAATCCATTACTGGATTGATCCAATCAGAGGAAAGTCTGATTTCTCCTTCTATTCTCTCCATAGAAAGCAGGACAAAATCACTGTTGCAGGAATAGGCGATCAAGCATATGCAGACAAGAATTTTATTGAGTCGTGTATCAGATAGCTAAATATTAAATATGTGGTTTTTTTCCTAAATTTTGAGATCTTTCCAGAGTTCGTCAGCTTCAAGTATTTTGTTGTTATGGTGGTCATTTACATGATGATTCTAAGTGAATATTCAATGTAGTGTCTAATAATTTGAATTATTTAAAAAGGGCCCCCAAAAGTGTCTGAGCTGCAGGCCCACACATGTTCCCCTGGTTTGAAGTTAGCACCTCGCCCCTGCATGCTGGTAATGGATGTGATACCACCTCATGGGTCTGTCCTCTACAGCCACCTGAGTCTCCCGAAAACCAAATCTGCTGATTATTAAGTCAGCAAATGTGCCATTGATGGATTTAATGACTCTGTAGGAATGAGTCAGTAATGACTCCAAAGGAATCTGTGTGGCCAGAGAGATAAATAATACATCATTTAAAGGTTTTTGGACTCTTAGTGTTTTGGAAGAAGCCATTCTTTCAAAGAAATTAGGAAGGAGAATATATCATGGCCAGGGAGAGAAATATATAAACAATCAATATGATTAATCATGCTGGATGAAAGGTAATTTATTTTGCTCTATAGGAAATACTCCAAATCATCATCATGTGAAGAGGGATTAAGTAGATCCCATCTAACAGATCTCGTCTGGCCTGGCTCAATATAACTTCAGAATCCATTTGCTCTTTTTCAGCAAGGGTATTGCTGCAAATAGGATGGTACACCCTTTCATGTGTATAGCGTATGGAAGAAATGGTCCAGTTTCTTTATGACAAACACACCCAGGTCTCCATGCATGCCAACTGTCACCCCCAGCTTTAGCTCCTTCTAGGCATGAAGGAAGAAATCAGTCCTGTGCTGACTGATGTGCTCCCTTGTCCTGTGCATGAAATAAGAATTTCCTGTACCACTGTGAACAAACTCAATATTTGCAATGCAGCATTTAAAAACTGTTCATTTAGGGGTACCTGGGTGGCTCAGTCGGTTAAACGTCTGCCTTCAGCTCAGGTCCTGATCTCGGGGTCCTGAGATCAAGCCCCATGTTGGGCTCCCTGCTAAGTGGGGAGCCTGCTTCTCCCTCACCCTGTGCCACTCCCACTGCTTGTGTTCTCTCTCTCTCACACTCTCTCAAATAAATAAAATCTTTTAATAAATAAATAAATAAATAAATAAATAAAAACTGTTCATTTAAATTCTCTGCTCTGAGTGCCTTTAGTCATACCTTACATTCATGGGACATTAACAAAGTTTACTAAAAAAAAAAATTGTAGCCATAACAGTTTGGTAAACACTGGTTTATATAAAACTGAACTGATTTCTTTATATATCTGCAGCAGGACTTCTCATAGCTTTTAACAATGAATCCCTAAGTGCAGAGTATAAAAGAATGTAGTTTGCAATGATTCCCAGGAACCAGTATTCCAGGGATCATAACTTTGGGACATGCTGCTTTGGACTAAAATAAAATGATATAATGAACTATAATGCTTTATATAAAATAAATGCTAAACAAATTATATGATCATGGCAATCACTACTATTATTGTTATTATTAAAATTACTATGTTCTTGGGATGCCTGGGTGGCGTAGTTGGTTAAGCGCCCGACTCTTGGTTTCAGCTCAGGTTGTGATCTCAGGGTCATGAGATCAAGCCCCGCACATCAGGCTCTGCTCAGTGCAGAGTATGCTTGAGATTTTTTCTCCCTCTCCTTCTACCCCTCCTCCACTGCTCACTTGCTCTCTCTCTCTCTAAAATAAATAAATCTTAAAAAAAAATTACTGCTCAAAGGAAACAACTGATTCTCTCTTCCCTTTCTCCTAAGGACCCCCATTTAATTTGTAGAGATCTGAGAAAAAGACATACTAAGACAAATACATTTACTGGTATAATTTTCCGCTGTGATAGTTTTATTTTACAAAGAGGTTGAGAAAATTATACATGCTTCTAGCTATCAAGCTTCTGTCTGCTGCCTTGGTAACTTTCACCACTTTTTTTGAGATTCTCCATTGCATTTATTAAAGAACAATGACTGTCAGGGCAATTTCTATCAAAAATCCCAGGGGCATTTTTTGAAGATATAGGAAAATTCATCCTAATGGATGGAATCTTAAGGAACTCTGAATAGCCAAAACAATTTTAAAAAAAGAAGAAGACAACTGGAGGACCCACACCTTCTGATTTAAAAAAAAATTACAGGGGTGCCTGGGTGGCTCAGTCGGTTGAGCATCTGACTCTTGATCTTGGGTCAGGTTTTGATCTCAGGGTCATGAGCTCAAGCCCCGTGTTGGGCTCCATGCTGGGGTTTATTTATTTTACTTAAAAATAAAAAAATTTTAAAAATTACAAAGCTACAGTAATCAAAGCAGTGTGGTACTGGCATAAAGACAGACCAATAGACTAATGCAATCGAATATAGAGCTCATAGGGGTGCCTCGGTGGGTTCAGATGGTTAAGCATCTGCTCTCAGCTCAGGTCATGATCTCAGGGTCCTGGGATTGAGCCCTGCATCAGGCTCCCTGCTCAGCAGGGAGTCTGCTTTCCCTCTTCCTCTGCCTCTCCCCATTGCTCATGCTCTCTCTCTCTCAAATAAATTAAAGAAAAAAAAATTTTTTTTTTTAATTCAGAGCTCAGAAACGAATCCTCACATATATGGTCAAATGACCTTCAACAAGGGTGCCAAGATCATCCAATGGGGAAAGGACAGTCTCTTCAACAAATGGCGTTAGAAAACTGGATATGCACATACAAAAGAATAGAGTTGGACTCTTATTTTGCACCCTATATAAAAATTAAATAAAAATGGATTGAATCGTTAAACATAAGACCTAAAACTACAAAACTCCTGGAAGAAAATGAAGGGAGAAAGCTTCATGATATTGGATGTCACAAGGATTTCTTGGATATCACACCAAAAGCACAGAGAACAAAAGCAAAATAGACAAATGACACTACATCAAACTTAGAAACTTGTGCATCAAAGGACACAATCAGCAGAGTGAAAAGGCAACCTACAGAACGAGAGAAAATATTTGCAAATCATATATCTGAAAAGGGATTCATATCCAGCGTATATAAAGAACATCCATGAGGCACTTGGGTGGCTCAGTCAGTTAAGTGTCCAACTCTTGATTTTAAGTCTTGACCTCAGGGTCGTGAGTTGAAGCCCCATGTTGGGCTCCACACTGGGCATGGAGCCTACTTAAAAAAATAAATAGATTTGTAAAAAAACCCCCAAAAATATGCACAACTCAACAACAGGAATCAACCAATTAAAAAATAGACAAAAGACATGAATAAACATTTCTCCAAAGATGACCGTATAAAAATGGTCAACAAGAATGTGAAAAGATGCTCAACATCACTAATCATCAGAGAAATGCAAATCAAAAAAATAAGATATCATTTCATACCCATTAGGATGGCTACTATCAAAGAAAAAAAACCACCAGAACATAACAAATGTTAGTGAGTGTGTGGGGAAATTGGAACCCTTGTGTACTGTTGTGTGTGTGTGTGGGGGGGGGGTTGTAAAATGGTATAACTGCTATGGAACACAGATTAAATTTAAAAATTAAAAAGAGAACTACCATATGAGCCAGCTATCCCACTTCTGGTTTATATCTATAGAATGGAAAGCAGGATCTTGAAGAGATATTTGCACATCCATGTTCATAGCAGCACTATTTACAATAGCCAAGATGTGGAAGCAACCCAAATATCCATTGACAGATGAAATAGATATACAAAATGTGGTATATCGGGACACCTGGGTGGCTCAGTCGGTTAAGCTGCGGCCTTCAGCTCAGGTCATGATTCAGCTGGGATCGAGGGTCCTGGGATCAAGTCCCGCATCGGGCTCCTTGCTCAGCTGGGAGCCTGCTTCTCCCTCTGCCTGCTGCTCCCCCCACTTGTGCTCTCTCTCTCTCTCTGACACATAAATAAATAAAATCTTTAAAAACAAATGAACAAACAAAAAACCCCACAAAAAAACAAAAAACCAAAAAATCAAAATGTGGTATATACATACAATGGATTGTTATTCAATCTTAAAAGGGAAAGAAATCTTGTCTATGCTACAACATGGATGAATCTTGAGGATGTTATGCTAAGTGAAATAAGCCAGTCACAAAAATACATATACTGTATGATTCCACTAGTATGAGGTATCTAAAGTAGTTAAATCCATAGAAATTGCAAGTAGAATGGTGGTTACCAGGAGCTGGGGGGAGGGAGCAGAGGGAGAGCTGTCTAATGGGTATAGAGTTTCAGTTTTGCAAGATGAAAAATTTCTGGAGATCTGTTTCACAACAATGTGAATATTCTGAAAACTACTAAGCTGGACACTTAAAAATGGCTAAGATGGTAAACTGTGTGTTACGTACTTTTTGCCACACAAACACAAAAGAACAGCGACTGTCCTAGGACTACTCACAGATGAATCGAAGTCATTTACATCCGACATTTTTCGTGCTTCTTCTGTTCACCTTTATTTTTGTTCTAACCAAAGGTAGAAGATCTTTTTAAAAATTTGTCTTGGAGTCAGAAGACTTAAGAGATTATAAATTGACTATACAGGTATGCAAAACAAAAGAGCTCAAGAGTGAGAATTTCACAGTGGGTCTGAAATTCTTTTAATTCAATTTAATTTAATTTAAATTCAATTAATTAACATATAGTGTATAATTAGTTTCAGAGGTAGAGTTCAGTGATTCATCAGTTGTATATATTACCCAGTGCTTATCACATCACGTGCCCTCCTGAATGCCCATCCCCCAGTTGCCCCATCCCCCACCTCCCTCCCCACCAGCAACCCTCAGTTTGTTTCCTATAGTTAAGAGTCTCTTATGGTTTGTCTCTCTCTCTCCAATTTCATCTTATTTTTCCCTCCCTTCCCCTATGATCCTCTGTGTTGTTTCTTAAATTCCACATATTTTCATTTGAAATCCCCTTTCCTTTTAAATTTTGCAGTTGGAGATTAATCACATCAAGGAGCTGCTTGGCCATCCAGCGTCTGGGAAGACTTTCACTACCCAGGACTCTGCAAAGAATTCAAGACACTAGAGTCTCAGAGGCTGGGCCATCTCCTCAACACCTGTGGTCCACTAGCACCCACAATCCCTCTTCTTCCAGTTGAAGGTATGGTTAGATATTTTGTGTACAGCCTTATATCATCTTTGGCCTTTATTCTCTCTAGAGGTCAAGACAACCCCTGGTGTCAGGCTGGGAACTCCATTGCCTTATATTTTCCCGCATTTGGGCAGCCTTTAGTTTTGGGATTCATAGCAGCGATAGAAGCATCCGCACAGACACCAGTCAGAAATGCAATACAAGGGACGCCTGGGTGGCTCAGTCGGTTAAGCGTCTGCCTTCGGCTCAGGTCATGATCCCAGGGTCCTGGGATCGAGTCCCGCATCGGGCTCCCTGCTCCGCGGGGAGTCTGCTTCTCCCTCTGCCTCTGCCTCTCTCTCTCTATCTCTCATGAATAAATAAATAAAATCTTTAAAAAAAAATGCAATACAATCGCAGCTGTCTTTTCTCCTGTGTGGCATCCAAGAAGCTGCTTATCTTTGTATTAAAAATACTGCACTTGGTTTTTGCCTCTCAAAGAGAAGATTCATAGCTCAAGGAGAAGAGATTTTCTATCTTTAAAACACATTTTCTACCTAATTATTTTTATAGCATCTAATCAAAGGGCAGATTTAACAAGAGGGGAAAATTTTTTTCTCCATCAACCATACAGACTTGATTAAAAGGGTCAGGCTGCAAAAAGGCCTTTTGGAGAAATGTACATTGCATGCATGTCCAGTTAATTTTGCCTTTGTCATACAAAGGATACCAAATGATTGGAGCATGGAGAAGCTGGACTAGAACTGAGCCTGCAGCTGGTTGGCACATGAGGCACGATCTCTTGGCTCCCAGAGATGAAGGTGGGGCAATTTTAGCCTCATAGACTTTCCGAGGTGAGGAGAGGACCCAACTGCAAGACCTGCATCTCTCTGAATCTTTTAAAAGATCTGAGTAACAGGGCGCCTGGGTGGCTCAGTTGGTTAAGCGACTGCCTTCGGCTCAGGTCATGATCCTGGAGTCCCGGGATCGAGTCCCGCATCGGGCTCCCTGCTCGGCAGGGAGTCTGCTTCTCCCTCGGACCCTCCCCCCTCTCATGTGCTCTCTTTCTCATTCTCTCTCTCTCAAATAAATGAATAAAATCTTTAAAAAAAAAAAAGATCTGAGTAACAAAGAGCAACACAGACCATATATGGTCACTGCTTAGGAAGCTCTAGTTTTTCCATTCTGCTCATATAGCATTCATTGATAACCTCCTACACATCCTCTTCGTCTCCCTTGATCCACTCATTCCGGGTTTTGGAGCAATGACTCAGAGATATCTGGAATGATAAGGGTAGGGCTCTGGGCTCTAGTGATGCCTGAGCAGCCTGTGGGAGAAAAGATAGGAGAGAAGAACCCATAGGACTTGCACTGGGCAGTGATCCCGTAAAGACTTGGTTTGACATCCGGGTTCCCCAACCCTCCCCTTAGCTCTTCCTTGATTTCTTAATGAAGGCTGAGAAAAGAGTCAAGAAAAAATAATGAATGAAAGAGCTGAATTCAAGATGATTTTCTCTAGTCCCTTAAACCAAAGTGCTAGTGGGACCTTCAAAGATGTGAGCCATATTAGGGCTATTTTAATAAGAATGCTGCCAAATTTGAGTCTGTCTCTAAGATTAACAACTGATAGGAACATTTTCAAATATCACAAAAGAAAGTAGTATAATTAATACCTGAATTCCTATCATCCAGCTTGAACAATTTTTATACATGGTGACAATCTTATTTCTTCTATTCTCTCACTTTAATTTTTTTTTTAAGATTTTATTTGTTTATTTGAGAGAGAGAGAGCACAAGCAAGGGGAGGAGCAGAAGGAGAGGGACAAGCAGACTCCGTCCTGAGCACGGAGCCCCACACGGGACTTGATCCCTTGACCCTGAGATCATGACTTGAGCCAAAATCAAGAGTTGGACGCTTAACCGACTGAGCCACCCAGGTGTCCCTCTCCCACTTTTAAATGTATTTATCTATATATTTATTTTTGCTGGGGTATATTAAAGCAAATTAAAGATATCATACTCTTTCTCCTATATCACTAGACAGAGAAGATAAGAACTTTTTTCATAATCCCACTGTTATTATTATACCAAACAAAATCAACAATAATCCCCTCATATCACCTAATAACAAGTTCTGAGGCTCCACCTCACCTGTTGGGGTTCATTGGCCAGAAGGAGGGAGCCGAGACACATTTGTCTGACACCTTAGTCTCCTGTCCCTTCTCTCTGCAGACCCTCCCAGGCTAGCCTTACCTGAGCTCTTCATGAGGCCTCTTTCCCAACGTGGTACTGACCCATCCACTTCCTTAGAGCCATAAGGGCATAGCAGTTCAGGGGAACGTGTGTGTGTGTGTGTGTATGCACTTGTGTGTGAACATTGAAAAATAAATTGGTTTTAGTTTAATACGTTTATGTTATTCCATATTATCCAGTTAACCTGTGTTTTCCTAGGGTTACTTTCATGGTGCCACATGAACGGTGGACCACAGTTAAAACACATAATGGGAAATGAAATATCTTCTCCAGTGGCAGGTGTAATATTATATGCTCCTGAATTATAACCCCCCCCCAATTTTTCTTGAGTAATAGCAAAAGAACAAACTTAATTTTGCCAAAAATTTGGTCACTTCTTTTCCAGTTTACAAATCACCTTTTTGGGGTAATGGTTCAGTCAGTTCAGGACTGTGGCCTTCTCTCTCCTCTTACTCTGGATGGCATCTGGGGCCAAGGAGGGCAGAGGCAGGAGGTGGGGAGGCACAAGTGGGTCCTTGCTGGCCTTTGCTCAGGTGACCATCATCCCATCTTGGTCCCTGGTGCACCTGATGCTCTGTTGCTGGGACCTCCCCTCTCAGGTCCATCTGCCTCTTCCCTCTCCCAACCACGACCTACCTCTGGACTGTCTCAGACACATCTGCTCCCCACTCAGGCTCAGGAGGCTTTGTGTGCTCTCCTGGAGTGCACTGGGGCATCAGGAGACTCGAAACTGGGTGGTGGAACGAACTGGGTCTAATTCTCTCCCCATGGAACTGCCCCTACCGCATTGCTACAATGTACTCTGAACCTTTGGGGTGCTTCTCTCAGCGGCTTGGAATCACCCCAGGACACGCTCTAGAAGTGAGAGACAAATATTCACATCCTGGAATCCCCTAAAATATATCTATGGGTTACTATTACCCCCACTCCAGTTTTTAGTTCAAGAAAAGTTCAACAAGAAAAGCTTCTGCAAACGTGTCTGAGCATTTTTTTTCTGCTCTCCCTTCTTTTCAAAGCTTTTCCCCACATCCTAACTGGAGTTCTTCCAGAATAGGTGATCCCAAGGGAACACCAATTAGGGAGGTAAGAACAGGAAGCAGGAAAGGGAAGACAGCCACTGAAGGGCACCCTGTCAAGCCAGCTCCCACTGTGAATGTCTGGAGCTTAATTCTGCTGGGGAAACTCTGAGAGCAAGGAGAAAACACGTGCCCCAGAATTCACTTGCCTGAGGAGGGATGAGGGAGCTGGGATATGAATACACCAGCTCTCATTAGTCCTTGGTTGAGGGCTACTCCTGGGGGCATTAATTCCTCAATACTCCAGGCAGCAAAGGGGACTCTCGTTGCAGGAGAAAGTTCTCAGGGATGGAAATGTGGGTGCTGGCACTCCTATGACAAAAAAATCTGCTTTTACATGATTATATTTTATAGAAAAGTTTCCTAATTGGTCTACTGCAGCCCACTGGTGGGCCATAATGGGCTGAGAAATATTGCTTCTCTCAGCTCTTTTACAAATGAGTAGGCGCTGGGGCAGATGCACCATAAGGACTAGTCACCAGCTGTGAGCAGCCTTATTGGGGCCGCAGAGCTTATATGGTCAAGAAAATAATGGCCCCTAAAGATGTCCACATCCGCATCCTAAGAACCTATGAATATCTTACTTTACATACCTGCAAAAGGGACTTTGCCAACGTGATTAAGTTACAGATTTTGAGATAGGATGGTATCCTGGATTATCTAGGAGGGCCCAGTGCAATCATGGGGTCCTTTGTGAGGGGGAAGCAGGAGGGTCAGAGTCAGAGTTAGAGGAGATGTAAGCTTGGAGTGAGGTGGCCATGAGGCAAGGAATGCAGGCATCTTCCAGAAGCTGGAAAAGGCAAGGAAACGAATTCTCCCCTACAGCCTTCAGAGAAATATAGCTTTGGATTTTAGCTGAATTTACCCCATGGCCTTGGGTAAATGATTTGGACCTTCATGGTCTATATTAGCACCGTTATTGTAAAATGGAAGTAGAAAAACAAAGAAATTGCAAAATATTGCTGATCTACAAATTTAAGAGCAGAAAAGCATTTTTCAAATTCCTTACATAAAAGAAAAAAAAACATTTTAAGACACAAGGGTCTATGATGCTCTGACTTATCTCCCATCTTGTTTAGGCCTGATTCTGTTTTGCGCTGGGGTGTAGACACTTGACAAGCCTTGGTGACAGCCAGCTGACATAGAAACCAACCACAGTACCAATCACTCCACCAGCTGGGATAAGCTCTGGGACATGAAACACTTCATAGGTTTGCATAAGCAATGGCAAAGACATGGGATTCTGAACCCCGGAAGCCCCAAGCTTCTCTCTTTTGGTGGGCAACTCGAATAATTAAAGAAAGTGAAAACTCTTAAAAGCAACTACAAATAGTCCCTGGGGAGCATAACAGACATGCATCTTCTTACATAAACTAGAGTTTAAGCAGAGTATTAAAACACCAAAAATCAGGGCGCCTGGGTGGCTCAGTTGGTTAAGCCACTGCCTTCAGCTCAGGTCATGATCCTGGAGTCCCAGGATCGAGTCCTGCATTGGGCTCCCTGCTCAGCGGGGAGCCTGCTTCACCCTCTGACCCTCCCCCTCTCATGCTCTCTCTCTCTATCTCATTCTTTCTCTCAAATAAATAAATAAAATCTTAAAAAAAAAAAAAACACCAAAAATCCGACGAGACAAGAAAATATATGAGGAAATGGGATGAATTTATTATGTTAACTACAAAATCTATCTGATTATTCCTTCTTTACTCATATCTTGCTGAAACAAAATTAAAGCAAGCAATAGGACAAGATATGGTTTTATACTTGCACTAAAGTTCTTGAAGAGAAAAAAGTTATTCTTTTTGAAAAAAAACTCTTCCTTTCATAAACAGATATTAACAGAATGAAAGCATTTTCTCAGGTGATAAAATGTGTTTCTAAATAACAAGTCAAATTGTCAAGGATAATTAATGCTTAATATGATGTAAAGTCATCCAGCCAACACATTTTGCAAACTGCATTTTTCAAGGACAATGGTCTATAAAAATTTCACTTCTGAGAATCAGTCTTAGAGAATTAATCCAAAATATAGCAAAGGCTATATGATGAAGATTTTAATTGCCACATGATCTATAGTAGCAAAATATTCCACCCAAATACCCACTGATGAAAGAATGCTCAAGAAAATTATGGTAGAGGGGCACCTGGGTGGCTCAGTGGATTAAGCATCCGACTTTTGATCTCAGCTCAGGTCTCGATCTCAGGGTTGGGAGTTCAAACCCCACATTGGGCTCTATACTGGGTCTGGAGCCTATTGTAAAAAAAAAAAATTTATGTGAGAGTAATTGGGTAAAATGTTAATCAGCCATTTGAAATCACTTATTCCTGGGGCATAGGTGGTTAAGTGTCTGCCTTCGGCTCAGGTCAAGATCCCAGGGTTCTGGGACTGAGCCCTGTGGGAGGCTCCTTGCTCAGCAGGGAGTGTGCTTCTCCCTCTGCCTCTCCCCTTCCCCCAGCTCGTGCTCTCTCTCTTGCACTCTCTATCTCTCTCTCAAATAAATAAATAGAATCTTAAAAAAAACATAAAATCACTTATTCATTCAAAAATATTTTTTGAGTGTCAGTTATGTGCTAGGTGCTATTCTAGCCATTGTGATAGGGCAGGGAACAAAACACAAGAACCTTATCCTCCACAGACTTATGTGAATATGAGGAGGGACAGACAGTAAACAAAACAGCTAGTTAAACATAGGACATGTGTATGCAGGGCTGGCTTCTCAGGTTTGTGACAGGGCCCTGTACTCAGAAGGGCCTCCCACTTGCGTTAATGCTCTGCTGGCAAACTTCTTGAAATTCTTTTTTTTAAAAGGTTTTATTTATTTATTTGAGAGAGAGAGCCAGAGTGGGGAGGAACAGAGGGGGAGGAAGAAAGAATCTGAGCAGACTCTGAACTGAGCACAGAGCCCGATGTGGGGCTCTATCCCCTGACCACGGACGAGATCATGACCTGAGCAGAAACCAAGAGTCGGAAGCTTAACCAACTGAGCGACCCAGGCGCCCTAAGCTTCTTGAAATTCTTTTTTTTTTTTTTTTAAAGATTTTATTTATTTATTTGACAGAGAGAGAGAGACAGCTAGAGAGGGAACACAAGCAGGGGGAGTGGGAGAGGGAGAAGCAGGCTCCTGGCCGAGCAGGGAGCCTGATGCGAGGCTCGATCCCAGGACCCTGGGGATCATGACCTGAGCCGAAGGCAAACGCTTAACAACTGAGCCACCCAGGCGTCCCAGCTTCTTGAAATTCTTAATAATTTTTTAACGAGTGTTCCACATTTTCAGTTTGCATTGGGTCCCGACAATTGTAGCTACAGAATGAAATTCAGCAGGGTAAGAAGGACAGGAAGTGGGGAGGAGGTTGCAATTTTGGATTGGATGGTCAGCATCAAGCATCACTCTTACTATATTTGAACAAGGAAATGAAGGATGTCCTGATTATAAAAAGTATTAATATCATGGAAAAATGCTTATTCCATAGTTGTTAAATTAATGATTGCTATTGACTAAAACATGTAAGCTGGAGTTTTTGGATTTGGGACAAAAGCCCTGGAAGCCTCCTTGGAAACTGATCTCAGTCCCTCACTCCCCACATCAGCGAGTACTGTCAGCCTTCTGTTCACGTACAGAATCCAAGCAGTCCCAGAGAATCTGAGCACCTTCCTCTCTCTAGTTTGCTACTCAGAGCCACCTACCCAGGTTACCTGTTTCTAAACTTGCCCTCTAATCTATTCTTCACCCAGTAGCTATAGTGATTCTTTTGAAACCTAAAGCAGATCCTGTACTTCTCTGCTCGAAACCCTTCAATGGCTTCTCATTTCATTCTAATTAAAAACCAAAAATCATTAAAATGGTGTGCAAGACCCTATATGATCAGCTCTACTCTGACACCTACTGTGACCTCATCTCCTATCCCCTCCCCTACCTCACTCTGCTCCTGCCATTGGCTTCCTTGCTGTTCCTGGAACACGTCAAGTATGCTCTTACCTCAGGACCTTTGAACGTGCTCTTTACTTTGCTGGGGCACTCTTGGAGTACCACATGGTTCTGTCCCTCACTTCCTTAATGTCTGTGCTCAAATATCACTTTATCTGATGGGCTTGCCTGGCCTCTTCATTTAAAATAGCAAGCTAGGGGCGCCTGGGTGGCTCAGTCGTTAAGCATCTGCCTTCGGCTCAGGTCGTGATCCCAGGGTCCTGGGATCGAGCCCCGCATCGGGCTCCCTGCTTGGCGGGAAGTCTGCTTCTCCCTCCCCCACTCCCCCTGCTTGTGTTCCCTCTCTCGCTGTGTCTCTCTCTGTCAAAGTAAATAAATAAAATATTTTTAAAAAATTGTCTTTCCTGAGGCACCTGGATGGCTCAGTGGGTAGAGCATTTGACTCTTGATCTTGGGGTTGTAAGTTCGAGCCCCATGTTGGGTGTAGAGATTACTTAAAAACAACAACAACAAAATCTTTAAAAAAAAATAATACGATGGACTCTGAAAAACAAACTGAGGGTTCTAGAGGGGAGGGGGGTGGGAGGATGGGTTAGCCTGGTGGTGGGTATTGAGGAGGGCACATTCTGCATGGAGCACTGGGTGTTATGCACAAACAATGAATCATGGAACACTACATCTAAAACTAACGATGTAATGTATGGGGATTAACATAAGAATTAAAAAAAAAAGAAAAAAAAGAATAATAAAATTCTCTTTCCTGAATTTTCTTCAAAGTAGTTGAACAATTTCTATACATTTTTAAAAATTACTATTATTTGCACATTGTAAAAAGTATTAAGATACTCTAATGGAATAAATACTAAATCAAATGTTTCCTTGGAAGGTTTTCCAAATCTTGCTTACTGGATTTTACTTGAAGTGATATAAATGCACAGTAAGCAGATACGTCTTAATCCTAAGGAACGTTAGTGGCCTTGTGATTGCAAGTTCCCATGAATTGGCCACATTTAAAAAAAATAAACTTTTCATTTTAGAATAGTTTTAGATTTACAGAAAAATTACAACTATAACATAGAGAGTTCCCATATACTCCTTACTCAGTTTCCCCTATTATTCACATCTTATGTTAATAGGCCACATTTATCATAACTAATGTGTCAATATTGATACATGATAACACTAAAGTCCATGCTTTATTCAGATTTCCTTAGTTTTCGCCTAACGTCTTTTTTTTTTTTTTTTTAAGATTTATTTATTTATTTGACAGAGAGAGACAGCAAGAGAGGGAACACAAGCAAGGGGAGTGTGAGAGGGAGAAGCAGGCTTCCCGCTGAGCAGGGAGCCCGATGCGGGGCTTGATCCCAAGACTTGGGATCATGACCTGAGCCGAAGGCAAACCCTTAACTGCTGAGCCACCCAGGCGCCCCCATTTTCGCCAAATGTCTTTGTTGTTGTTCTTATACCAGTCTCCCATTCAGGATCTCCCCTCACATTTAGTTGTCCTGGCTCCTTACGCTCCTTTTGGCTGTGACAGTTTCTCAGGCTGTCCCTGTTTTTTGTTTTTTTTTTTAAGATTTTATTTATTTATTTGAGAGAGAGAATGAGAGAGAGAGAGCACATGAGAGGGGGGAGGGTCAGAGGGAGAGCAGACTCCCTGCTGAGCAGGGAGCCTGATGCGGGACTTGATCCCGGGACTCCAGGATCATGACCTGAGCTGAAGGCAGTCGCTTAACCAACTGAGCTACCCAGGTGCCCTAGGCTGTCCCTGTTTTTGATGACCCTGACAGTCTGGGGACATCCTGGTCAAGTGTTTTGTAGAATATCCTTCTATTGGGATTTGTCTGATGTTTTCCCATGTTTAAACTGGGGCTACAGGTTTTTGAGAGGACTATCACAGAAAGTGCCATTCTCCATACATATCAAGGGTACACGTGATCAGCTTGACTCACCACTATGGAAGTTAACTTTGATCACCTGGCTGAGAGAGTTTTCCTTATGAATTATTTTTATTTACCAAAAAAGAAATGATAATTCTCCTAGAAAAAGAATCTTTTGGGTCTTTTTAAAGATTTTTAAAAATTTATTTACTTATTGGGGCGCCTGGGTGGCTCAGTCAGTTAAGCATCTGCCTTCAGCTCAGGTCATGATCCCAGACTCCTGGGATCGAGCCCCTCATCTGGCTCCCTGCTCCGCGGGAAGCCTGCTTCTCCCTCTCCCACTCCCCCTGCCTGTGTTCCCTCTCTCACTGTGTCTCTCTCTGTCAAATAAATAAATAAAATATTTAAAAAAATAAATTTATTTACTTATTTATTTATTCTTTATTTTAGAGAGAAACAGAGAGAGCATGCGCGCATGCTCAGAAGCAAGTGGGGGAGGGGCAAGGGAGGGAGGGAGAAGAACAAGCAGACTTCACGCTGAGCCCCAAGCCTGAAGACCTTGAGATCATGACCTGAGCCGAAATCAAGAGTCAGATGCTTAACCCACTGAGCCACCCAGGTGCCCCAGAAAAAGCATCTTTTGAATCACTGCAGATTGGGCCTGTTTGGTTAGCTTCTTTTCTTACCATGTACTAGGTAGGCACTGTTTGAAGCTGAACAAATATTAACTCATTCTGACCCTACAACAACCCTCTGAAGTAGAGAACACTCTCTCATTTTACAGGAGAGAAAACTGAGGCACAGAAAGGTTAAGTAACTTTTCCAGGACTACACAGCTAGTAAGCAGCTACTAGTATTCTTAACCACTAGACCATACTGTCTCTACACAATGGCAGAAAACTTACCACCATAAATGGAATACATTAATTCTTTTAGAAGTTATATCTTTGCAGGATAGAGCAATGAGATCTAGTGCCTAAAGTAACTTTTTAATTGATATGTACCACTCCCAAGCTCAACCTCTCACGGACACTCCTGCCCTATGCTGACCTTCGACCATCCAGCTGTCTACAGAATTAAGCCCAACCCTCCTAGTACAGTGTTCTCAGTTTCCCCTGACACTGTCCTACACACTGCATGCTCTCTCTGAAGCAGGCCACCTGCCATGCCCTCAACACACCGCTTTCCCTGCGCCTGCCTTGAATGTCTTTCTCTCTGCATTTTCCCAAATCCTCTACAATTCACTGACCATGAGTCTGTGGAAACTTCTTACCTCCCCAGAGCAGAAATAACTTCTCTCTCCTCTTTATTCCCACCAGACCTTGTCCCTGGACCACAAACTTGCCTCATTCTGCCTCCGAGTTTTGCACAAATGTTTAATATCCTCTATTAAAGTCTTCGTTTCTGGAGGCCAGGTACCTTAGCACACAGCAATAACGCCTGCCAGAGTAGGACCTCAATAAATGTCTCATTGAATCAACCCAGTTTCTATTTTTAAATGTCAACTTTTTGATTGACTCATTTACTACTTGCTTCTGAGTGGCATTATCTGACTATACATCTATTCTTCCAATATTACCAATGAGACTTCACTTTGTCCTCGTATTTTATACAGGGCTTTATTTATTATGGCTAACAGATCAATAACACGTGGTTAGATTCCTAGGTCAGGGCTCCTCCTCCTTGTCTTTCTGACTGAGATGCTAAATGTGTCTCTATCTCTGAAATAGTGGAAGACCTGGGTTAGAACCGCTCTGTCCCTATTGGCTTGTCACCTTGGGCTGGTGACACAAACCTTCTGGGCTTCTCTCATAGGGCATTTGTGAGGACTGCTGAGGTCAGGAATAGAAATGCCTGACAGAAACAATATTGAGCGTTAACAGAGGGCGGGAACTCTGTGTGTTATGTGTAGAATATATTCAATCTTCACAACAGACTTAGGTCACTACTCATTCCCATTTTAAAGTTTGGAAAACTGAGGCACAGAGAAGCTAACTAGCATATCTAATGCTATAGAGGAGGTGAGGAGGAGACCTAGCGTTTGGACGCAGGACAATTAACCCTAAAACTAAACATTCTCTCTCTTTAGACAGTCGAAGGAGGAGATATATATAAAAGATTTACCCGAGACCACTGGTGTCTTTCATTTACTCGAAAAGAGTCTTCAAAAAGAAAACAATTCAGCCAATATTGAGTACCGAATATATTCAAGGCTTGAGCAGGATTCATGAGCAAAGCCAGTTCAAACCCTGATGTGAATATTGAGTTCCTTGTTTCTGACTTAAGAATCCCTTTCAACACAGTTTTCACCACAAGGAAAGCCTAATTCCTACACGAATGACCAAGCTTCACTACTTACTGCTGCAGACGACACTGTGAGCGCTGGGCCTTACAGCTCATCAGGGCGGACACCTGTGGCCTGCGGCACCCGAACTCACACTCTTCAGGCACGTCATGGCTCCTCACTGCACTCTCAAAAACCCCCATGTGACACCTTTATGAGTCCTAAAAATGAGTGACTGGCCCTAGGATATAAATGATTGGAGATGCTAGGTCCTTTTAAAAGCCATCCACACACAGAGAGTGAATTCCAGCATTGCTAACTGAATCCTGGCAATTGTTTATGATCCCACCAATAGAAAGTATGGACCTCTCAAAGAGGGTGCTAGGGTATTGAAGCGACCATGAGCTGTAGAAACAATGCTGGTAGCGACTAAATAATTACTTCTGACTACCAAGGCTATCTTTGCTTGTACCAATTAAAAGCTGGGAAATGTTTTTGCTTTTGGTTTCCCCATAACTAAATCTGTGACTTTGGTAGAGACCTGTGATTCTCCAGCAGGGGTAAGTATACCCCCCGGGTGGGCTTACCCCCCCCCCCCATGTCACCACTGGGGAAAGGGTTGAGACTGACAAGTGGGTAGAGGCCAGGGATGTCACTAAACATCTGACAATGCACAGATTAGCACTACAACAAAGAATTATTCAGCTCAAGATGTCAATAGTGCTGAGGCTGAGAAACTCCGCTTTAGCCCCATGCTCCATTTCTCCATTCTTCCATCCAATACTGAGAATCCATAATCGAGTGAAAATTCAAAACCTTCAATTGTTTTGCCCAGCGCAGACATGTGGACTTTCAGAACTCTTTTTCCATCCCCTTTTGGCATGGAAGCTGCATATGTCCTAGGAACTGGGTGGATGGGAAGGACAAGACATAAATACACGCTAGCTCTCCTATTTTTGTGCTTTTTTCCCCATGCCCTGTTTTTAAATGTTTCCTACATCAGCTTTATGTCTCTTCTCAGTAAGGGCCAATCAAGGCTTAAGTAGAAAAGGGGCGCCTGGGTGGCTCAGTCAGTTGAGCATCTGTCTTTGGCTCAGGGTATGATTCCAGGGTCCTGGGGTGAACCTGAGTTGGGCTCCCTGCTCAGTGGGGAGTCTGCTTCTCCCTCTGCCTCTCCCCCTGCTCGTTCTCGTTCTCTCTTAAATAAATAAAATCTTAAGAAAATAAGAAATAAAAAATTTTAAAAGGGCTTAATTAGAAGAACTCGGTTTAAAACTGCAATAAAATGCATGATTCCAGGCTATTCACAATCATACAGCTCAAGGAAAGAAAGAGAAGGACAGGCAGCCAGTTCCTTCACTGAGAGGCTGGTATGCATAACTTTGTAATATTCCAAGGCCAGATGAGGGCCTTCTCCTGATGTCCATCACCTTGCCCTCTGCTCATCACAGCCCCTATCACAAAATGACATACTTTAAGAAGAAAGAGTATTACCCCAAATCATATTTATAAAATTTGAAACTAGGAAATGGAAAGCTAAAGGGGTCTCTAATGAGTTTTCCTAAGATCCCTCACACTTAAGACATCTATCACATTCACTAGTCACCGACAATAAAAAGTAAATTTACTTTCAAATGTCATAGAAACTTACTAGTTGTTTATGACAATTCCTGCATTGGTGGCTTCTCCGTTTCTTTCTGTCCTTTTCCTTCAGCTGCTTTCCCGTTCATTCATCCTTTCCACAAACATTCTCTGGAGCATCTTACTGCCTTCTGCAGAGAACCCAGAGAAAAAGTGGAAACATTCCCATCTCATGGGAACCCAGAGAACCATCCTCTTCCTCTCCCTTGTTGTGGTTCTCTCTTCATGGGGGAACGTCCAACCTGGAGAAAAACAAGGGAACAGAACTTTGTGGTTAGGAATATCTGAACAGCACCTTTTGGATGGTCCCCCAAAACCACTAGTCCTGTATTCTACTGGGTGTTCCTTCAAGAAGTGCTGCTTCTTGCTAACCTGCCCAGTGGGGCTTCCATTAGTTTTCATAAATCAGGAAGATCTGTCCTAGGTTACTCACGGAATTTTTGGCTCTCTACATTTGCGTATTAAAAGTTTAAGTGGAGGAAGGTGGTGAATGGTGCCAGGGGCTAGTTTAAGCCGGACTTTGAAATGGCGTGAACCTGTCTGACGATAACATTTCCCCCTGCTGCCTCTGTAAACGCCTGCGCACCAACGAAATAGCTACCTCCTCCCTTGTGGTCAGCGCCAGAAAATCAGCCAGACCTGGCTAGGAGTCTGTGTCTTCGTGCCTCCATAAATCTCAGCAGGAAATATTTCAAGGGGAAAGAAAGATACTGTTTAGCTCCAAAATTTCCTCCAGATGGTGAAATGAAAATGCCAGCCCTCCGCTTCCAGCCTGTGAATGAATGCCGCAGGGTTACCTGGGCTTTGCTAACGCAAGTGGAAAGTGTAAATGGCTGGGTGATCACTGGCTTTCGCCCTTGGACGGAGAAATGAGATCACGATTTTCACGAAGGACAGGAACCCGCGCTGCTCATCAGCTGCCCAGGCTGCCGCTGCCCCTCCCTGCGCGGGTCCCGCATTACATCACCGGTGAGCTCTTGCTGGTGGGGGGAGAGGAGGCTCCGCCAGGGACTCAGCCCCAGACCAAGGGCAGTAAGCGCGGAATAACAAGGATAAAGGGAAGTAGGGCGAGGGAGAGGAACAAGGAAAAAGCAGGACCAGGATTCCGACCACCAGCCCCTGCCTGTTTGCCGGGAAGGGGGAGGGTGTGTGCGCAAGGGCTCCACATCCTTAAGCAGCCGCACCCCAAATTTCGTTCCCGCACCGCCCCCCAACATCCCTCCACTTCCAGTTCCAAGTCCAACAAAAACCGACATCCAAAGGGGCCAGTACAGTGGCCTTGAGAGGCTCAAGGGGGACCGCAGAGAAACGCCAGGGGACTGGGAGGGACCCAGGCGCCCGCGCCTTGGGGCAGCGGCGGGGGGGGGGGGGGGGGGGGGGGGGGGAGGCGGTCGACGCTGCGCCCCCGCCCGGCCCAGCTAGCGGTGCCTCCCCCGCCAGGCGACAGCAGCCCGAGGGGGGGAGGCAGAAGCGCCTCCTCCCCGGCGGGAGCCGAGGCGGCGACCGAGGGGGAGGAAGGCGCCTCACCTTGCCCCCGATGAGGGGCGGATCATGCCATGGCAGCGCCGGCGAGCGACAGCGGCGGCGGCGAGCGGAGCCCAAGCAGCAGCCCCGGGAGCTCGACAGGAGCCGGGGTCCCCGCGGCGGGAGCCCGGGACAGCGGGGACGCGGGAGCTCGGAGCGCCGCGGTGACGGTCCCCGGCCTCCCTCCGCTCGAGGACTACGAATGCAAAATCTGTTACAACTACTTCGACGCGGACCGGCGCGCGCCCAAGCTGCTGGCGTGCCTGCACACCTTCTGCCAGGAGTGCCTGAGCCAGCTGCAGCTCCGCGCCGCCGCCGCCGCCGCCGCCGCCGCCAGCGCCGCGCCTGAGCGCCCGCTGCGCCCGCAGCCCTGGCACGGCCCGCTCGGCACCATCGCGTGCCCCGTGTGCCGCCACCGCACGCCGCTGCCCGACAGCCGCGTGCACGGCCTGCCCAACAACACCAAGCTCGCCGAGGCCTTCCCGCTGGCCCTGCGCGCCGCGCACGACCCGCTGCCCCAGGACCGCCTCCCGCCGCTGCCGGCGCGCCGCTCCGCGCCCGCCGCCGCCCCGCCGCCCTCCCCGGCTCCGGCC
>NW_023270377.1:15148012-15226719 GCF_011800145.1 Mirounga leonina
CCCCGGCTCCGGCCCCGCGGCCGCCGCCCGCCGAGGACGCCGCCCGCGGGTCCCGCGCCCGCGCCGGCCTGCGCGCCCCGGGCGCCTACGAGAGCTGCCAGAACTGCAAGCGCGCCGCGCTCACCGCCGGCTGCGTGTGCGTCGTCTTCTCCTTCCTCTCCATGGTGGTGCTGCTCTTCACCGGCCTCATCTTCGTCAACCACTACGGCGGCGGCGGCGGCGGACCTCCCGGCGGCGGGGCGCCCCCTGGCGCTGCCCCGGCAACCGGGTCGCCCTCGCCTTCGCCCGTGGGGCCCATCTGCCTGTCGGTGGCCAGCATCCTGGCGCTCTTCTCGGTCGTCGTCACTTGGGTCATCTGCTGGCTCAAGTACCGGCCCGAGGGTGCGGCCGCGAGCTCCGCTGGGGGCGGCGGGGGTGGCCCGAGGGCGCGGGCGGCGGCCGGCGGCGGCACGCGGAGGAGCGACACGTAGCGCGGCCGCAAGCCGGGCCTCCGCCAGCACCTCCAGCCCCGCGCCGCCGGGGAGGAGGGGGTCTCCGGCTCCGCGGGCTCGAGCTTCGCCCTCTCCGTGCGGCCCCCGGACGCCCGGCCACCGCCGGGCCGGGGTGTTGCGCTCTCCGGCCTCCCACGCCCCGCCTGCCCCGCCTGCCCCGCGCGGGGTCGGAGAGGGAAACCGAGGAGCCGGGGATGCTGCTGGGGAGTCCCGTCTGCACAGACTGTGCAAGGTCAACCGCCGCTTCACGCACCACCCTCGTCCTCGCCAGAGTGCACGACCGCCCCTCCCCAGAGTCCGAGGATTTGCAAAGAGAAGGGGAAGAGGAGTGGGACCCCCGCCGCCCCGCCTGAGAGCTGGTTTTCTGGCGGCCGCGACCGAGAGTTTGAGGGGAGAGGTGCGCGCGCACCGCTGCAGCAGTCGTGGAAGGACTTGAATTGTCCAGAGCAAGGATGAATGAGATGTCAACGTGAGAGAAGCCTTTCCCTGCTTCCTGGCGGTCCTGAAAGGCGACGGAGCCGGGGCGCTGAGGGTGACGTCCACCGCCCGGGGGCAGCGGTGTCGGGGAGTGGGGCGGTGGCGGGGGGGGGGGGGGGGGCGGCGGGAGCCAACCGCGCGCAGCTGGGCGCCACCGGCAGGTGCGCAGCGCGCGTGCGCGCCCGGGCTGCCCCGGACTCCGCGGAGTGAAGAGGTGGCGGCGCGCGCGAGGCGGTGGATCCTGAGGCTCCCAGCCCGGCGGAGCGCGGAAGTCCCATCTCCTGGAAACTTACGGTGGTTTTATTCAGTGTTACTACTAAGAAGTCATTTCATCTTCTGTAACTAGACTCAGGGAGCTTAAATAGCCGGTTCTCTCTTCTCCTCTCAAAACTGACTTACTGTTGCCCCCACCTGGAAGATTTTGAAAGCTTTTCACGCAGAATATAAGCTGTAGGCTTCCTCCGCCTTTTTTCTTCATTTCATTTTTTAAAAAATAATTTATTTTAGGATGTATAAATCTGGAAACTTTGTGCGTTGAAATTTCCAGGGAAGTGTTTGATAAGCAGTAATATTTCTCCCATACCTCCAGTCCAAGTACATTTCAAAGTTAGGAGCAGAAAATAAAGGCGTGTTGGTAATTGATTCAAGATTTTATACTGTGAAACAACTACTGACTTTCAGTAATCTGATAAAATAGAAAGTAGCTCCCAAAGACGAAACTGACAAGTCTTAACCGACAAGTCTTTCTTCCTTTGATTATAAATATATATCACACTTATCAGGAAAATATTAGTTTGAATTTAACTGTTTGGTATTGTTGGAAATCACTGAAATGTTCACATCAGTCACATTAGATGAAAAAGAATACATATCTACCTGATTTTGTAACTAAAAAGCTGAGTTGTGAGTGTATGTTGCAGGTGGATTAGATGCCTTTTTAAAGGAAAAAAAAAAAGCCTCACTGTTCCAAATGTATTTTATATGAAAACATTCCTTATTCCATCTTTTGAAATTTGGAATAGGACAGAGTTTTCATGTCTAAAATTCACAGAAGCTATTGAGAGTATGCTATTATTCCTCCTGTATTTATGCAAGCTGTCTGCATGATATCCTGTGATATCCTGACACTATTCTATTAACTGAACTTGAATGGAGCATTTGTATCTATCCTAGAGTGAAGTAATTTATTGGTCATCAATAAGTGGTATGTCTGCAATTTAGGAACTGCAATATGGTGTGTTTTATGTCTGCACTGTCTTAATAAAAACAAGAAGCATTTATAGAAAAACCTGTTTTCATGCTCCGAGTTATTTGTATGGCACTTTTCTTGAAATACACATCCCCATCCAAATCCTAATTTCACATTTTGAATGGGGCTGAGAGAAATAACTCCCACATGGGAGGAATGTCCATTGCTAGGGTGGGCATTTTATGGAATTATCTCTAGGGTTTAACAGGACTCCTGAAGGCCAAGAGAGATCTGTTGTATTTTGAAGGGAGAAGCAGCTTACCCACCCACTAGTATAACATCCACTAAAACTAAACTCTGTTGTTAGATTTTGTTCTCAGTTTCTGCTAAATGTTTTCAGGGTCCTAATGGTTTAATGTTCCCAATACTAAGAGTCACATTTCAGAGACTAGTTTTGAGTTGTTTATACCTCCAACAAGTAACTTGTGTTACTTCTGTATTCATTTTTCTTTTACTTTTTGTTTACTTCCAGTGCTGACATTGTTTGTATTCACAACTGTTTAGTTGCACAAGTCTATCTGCACATGTATGTGTGGCATGTGTGCTAGTAGCAGAACTTGACTTTGTGGATGTAACAATGTGTACATATGTGCACACACATGTTTGTTATTTCACTCCCTCAAATTGCCAACCTGGAAGTCTGTCTAAAGTTACTTGGGGTCCAGCTTGCTTCTTAGAGAGTTTATTTATGTTCCTTGGAGGGAGGTACACCAATGACCTAAAGTGAATTATTCCTCATAAATGAGAAAGATATCTGAATTGCCTCAGTCACAGGCACATTTTGCTTCTTTCATAGGTTGCACATGTAAATTTCTTGTAATGAGAAATTTGAGTTAGACTACTTTAAAATAGATACAATTAGTAGTTCAGTACCTAAACTGGGTGAGGGGTTTTGTTTGTTTGTTTTTTGTTTTTCTTGGCTGACTTTGTATTACTGCTAATTTCTGACTTCCTTATCAGGAATTAAGTGACGGGATAGAGTAATGGAAAACTTTTGTTTGATTTCCATTGGTTTTCAAGTGTCCCCCGTCTTGTGGATGTGCTTTTCATTCCTACATCATGTGGGAAGTCCTGGTACACCAGCGCCTTAGATAGACAAAACAGGAGTTTAAAAAGTAATTGTTGACATGGTCAGTGAGTTGTAGAGAGGGCTCGTGGTGACAGTGGAGGGCTTTTCTCCCTTCTCGTGGAAATTCTCATCTTCTTGTAAGAGCTTTACTCAATTCTGGACTCATCTCCAGCTCAGTGTTAACTGCCAATAAAGTCACTGTAAAAAGCCAGCCCTGGTCTGGTTTGCACACCTGCTCAAGAACTCAGGGTTTCCATAGCCCAGGTTCTGCTTAGGTTCTGGAGCTGAAGGTTAGAGTTATCATCGTGATTCTATAGAGTCTAAATTTCAAGTGAAAGAAACTCATCTTGCAGGCAATAAATTAAATACTCAGCCGCTGAATGCAATACGATTTGGCAAACGGTGTCCATATCTAGAAAGAACCTTGATGTGGGGTCTAAAGACTAGTAATGGCACCCAGGAGATGTGAATCAATATGGGCTCTCTCCTTTCTGGGAAAGACCTTGGCAATAATTTAACCTCTTTGAGCCTCAGACTCGTCGGCTACAAGATGGGAACACCAAGTATCAGCCCTGCTTTACTTTATGAGGTGAGTTCCAGGACTTGTACACACAAGAGGGCATATAAGTGAAAATGCTTTGGAAACTGAAGTCCTGTGTGGATCTATGGCCTTGTTTTCCTTCAGATTTCCAAGGGTCTAATATCACCTCCCAAGAGAGGTCTGCCCCGACCACTCTATTGCAAGGGACTATCTACCAGTTTTATTTTCTTCTTAGCATTTATTACTGTCTGCAGAGGTCTCATTTCATTGTTACATGCTTTATCTCAATCTCCCGCAAGCAGAATACAAAAAAAAAATGAGAGCAGAAACCTAATCTGGTCACAGACTTTACCCACAAAACCTTGGTCAGCCCTCAGCATATGGTAAGTGGCAGATAACTAGTCTGTTGAGTTGGCTGAATGGGAGCCCCTGGACTAGAATGTTAAGCAACTTGGCTCCCCTTGCTCATACTACCACTTAATAACTCCCAAGAGCCTGGGGGGCTTAGGTAAACAGTTGCTTTTCCTGACTTCATAAGGATTTTTGAAAGGTGAAAAAATATACCAGAAAACCACTTTGATTTTTGAGAAAAAATCAGTTCATCACAGTGAATATCTTCAGTGCATTATATTTAGTGACAGAAGGCACTGGAGAGACTGAAGGGCATCTGGCCTTGATTTCCATTCATTTTATGCATTTTGAGTTTTTGAGGTACGACTCCTTTTGGCTTCCTTTCTTTACGAACATGACTATACAATCTCTTCCAAAGCTAGCAGCACCTGCTTTGGTGGGACACGTTTATATTGCAGTGAAATTTCCCACGACATTGAATTTAAATTTCTCATCATTTGTTGCTTTCCGTTTTAATTCTTCAGTCTTTGCCATTTTAAATAACTTACCCTTCATAGACTTGCTAAATTTATAATCTAAATAGCTGAGTAATCCCCCATTATTCTGTGATCCAGTTCATCCTCTTTAATCATTTATTTCCCATTAGCTAATATTTTTGTGTTTTAAATTTCTGCTATGATACAAAGTTGATTAAATTCATATCTTAGGCAATGAACTGCATCCTGCTAAGCATGCATTTACATTTTTTCCCTTTGAAACAATGTGTTTTTATTGTATGCGTTACAGTGTAAGTTTGGGGGATATCTAATATTCACTCCAGGAACTATTTCTGTCTAATGAAATAAATGTTAAAAATGAGTGCAGCCAGATCTTAGTTTGAAGTCCTATGAGTGAAGAAAGTGTGAGAGAGATTTTATCTATCTTTTGCTAGATCTCTTTTGATTGTCCATTTAAGAAAAGCTTGGTATGGGGCACCTGGGTGGCTCAGTCGTTAAGGGTCTGCCTTCAGCTCAGGTCATGATCCCAGGGTCCTGGGATGGAGCCCCGCATCGGCGCCCTGCTCTGTGGGAAGCCTGCTTCTCCCTCTCCCACTTCTCCTGCTTGTGTCCCCTCTCTCGCTGGGTCTCTCTCTGTCAAATAAATAAATAAAATCTTTCTTTAAAAAAGGAAAAGAAAAGCTTGGTATGTATACCATAAGCATGTTTCTCTCCATCAATCAAACTTGGGGCTTCTGTTCTTTTATGCAAAACTAAAATGTGCAAGTTTTTCCTGTGATAAATTTACCACCATTCCTGATTATAAAACATATTCGGGGAAGTAAAAGTGTTCAATATCCAGTTTCCAAGAATATTCCTAGGAGCTCAGGAAGAATGTGCACACTTCCTTTAGGAAAAAAAAATGTCTTTGCATGTAAAATTGGATTATCTTTGGTTTAGAAATACCACATCTCCATGGGGTGGAGTGAGGGAATGTTGAAGTAAGAAGAAAGAGGATAGAAAGGATATGCAGAAAGCTTCTCCTAGCTCCTAATATTTAAAAAAAATTTTTTTCAAAATAAAGAGGAAAGTGTTTAATCACTGCAACAACAGAACACTATTATTTCGACAGTTACTATTTCAAAAACCACAGCAATTCCTGGGCAGCTCAGCTATCTCTTACAACAATGACAGAGTAATCCACATCATATAGAAATAACACATTTATATGTCTACTGTGTGTGCATTTGAAAATATTTTATAGTCAAACTTGAGTGGTAGAGAACAATTGCGCCTGACTTGTAGTTTGGAGGAAGGATTAACTCCAAGTGAGAAGTAGACAATTACTGCTTAGGAAGAATGTTTGGGACCAATCTCTGCAAGGCAAATGATTTGTCCATAGAGTCCATTTCTTGTTAAATTCACACACAGCAAACTTATTGCCTGATGGGAACCTTAGCAGAAGTTCTCAACTCTGACTGCAGGTTAGAATTACCTGGAACTTGAAAAAAAGAAAAACAAAAACAAAAACCCAAGCACCCGACCAGCCCCCAGAGACATATATTTAATTGGCAGGGAGGGGAGGCACATCAGTATTTTTAAAAGGCACCCCAGGTGATTATACTATGCAGCAAGATTTGAAAGCCATTGTATTTCACAAGGTTTTTATTGAAATGCGACCTTCTCCCTAATCTCACTTTAATGAACTAAACCCCACCAGGTTTCTTAGAAACTGGGAGATCATGGAGAAATGCTTGGATTTCCAAGTGGTCATAATTTAGATAACTAGTTTGGATAACTATGCAATCGTTGCTTTGGTCGCTGACTCTCCCCCCCCCCCCCCCCCCACTCCTGTGGACTTTGTGTTCCTTGGAAAGTTAAGTAAATATTTGCATCCCCATTTGGAGTGCTGTGATCTCTCCTAACGAGTGCAGGGTGACGGCTGCCCCTCCCGGCCATGCAGGACTCATCTGTGAGCTCCCCTCCTCCCTGCAATATAGGTAAGTGCTTTCCAAGTCCCCAGAGTCATGGAAATTCAGTGACAATGTGGGGATTTGGGGGCGGATTATGTGGATAACCAGGAAAGTCGCGAGGTTAAATTATCAAAACCTTGCCCGTGACAGCTGTAGATGTCACCGCCAGTGACAGCTGAAGGAGAATCTGCTGGTCGCCAATAGGACGGATGCGCAAGCAGATCTAGCAAGAGTCATGTTTTAAAACATTCACTAGGAGAACTATTAAATGCTTTTAAAGGACCCTTCTGAGCAGCCGTTCAGCGTGCAGATTAATTCCATGCTCTTGGATCCAGGTGTAAATGGATTTGCTCTGAGACCCAGTTTGCCCAATGTAGGTGGAAGGCGCGGGATCACCTCGATTTCTCTTCCTCTGGACGCGGACGCCCGCGGTGGCTCCCTACTGAGCCAAAGGACTCTCAGGGGAAAAGCGGGTTCCTGGGAGCGCTGATGGCTGTCCCGGCTTACTCCGCAAGGACCGCCCGGAGCCCGCCACCAAGACAAGTTTCCCTGCGGGTGGCTCCCGGGGCGGCAGGTGGAATCCCGCCTCCTGGGGCTGGCCTATGTCCCTTATCTTCCGCAGCCTCCTGGGTTGGAGGGAACTTGAGGCAGCTGCTCGGGTGGCAGGCTGATCCCCTGACGGCTGGGACTGTCCCCTTCGCGGTCCCTTGCCCAGTCCTCCGCCCTGCAACCCGCGCACTTGTGACCCAGAAGGGCAGGCACCGGCCGGGGTGGAAATCGAAGGCGCAAGGACGCTCTCACATGGCCCACTTGTGTGGCGTGGGTGGGATGGGGACCAGCTTGCACGGCATCTTGTCAACCTCACCCCGGCACCCAACATCTCCGCTCAGCTTGTTTTGTTTTGAGTTTGTCTGGAACCTGGTCTTCAGCCCTGACGCCCTGGATTTTGTGACTACTTCGCCCCCCCCCCCCCCGCCCCAGGGTCTGTGATTTATGATCCGATGGTGTATTTACAGTCCCTGGGTGCCCACGGGACTCTCCCCGCGCCCGCCTCAAAGCTCTGAGTTCTCAACTATTCTTATTTTTTAAAAAAATTTTAAAAAGATTTTATTTATTTGACAGAGAGAGACAGAGAGAGAGGGAACACAAGCAGGGGGAGTGGGAGAGGGAGAAGCAGGCTCCCCGCGAAGCAGGAAGCCCGATGCGGGGCTCGATGCGGGGCTCGATGCGGGGCTCGATGCGGGGCTCGATGCGGGGCTCGATCCCAGGACTCTGGGATCATGACCCCAGCCGAGGCAGACGCTTAACGACTGAGCCACCCGGGCGCCCCTGCAACTATTCTTAAAAAGAGCGGAGAAGCCCCAAATACAGAGGTAAAGAAGAAAAGAGACGCAGAGTGCGGTGGCTGTCGCAGCCTGCGGGGGATGCGGAGTCACTTTAGTTCAGCCCTTCCTTCTTTCTGTGCTTTCAGGGATCTGGAAACCCCAACTCCCCCCCCCCCTTTCAAAGACACAAAAAGTGTCCAGACAAACCCTGCCCTTGTCCGGGCGGTGCGCCAGCTCAAAGTGGACTGGAGCGGGGCGGGGGGGGGGGGGGGGGGGATTGGAAGTACCTTAGGAGTCCCTAGCTTTCCCTTGTCAATTCCTTGGAGTTCCCCTGCAGGCACCCGGCCAGCTTCCCACCCCAGACCTTCCAGGACCACCTGTCCAGCAGAAGGTCAGGTTTGCCACTGGGCTAGACACCTGGTAGGACTTCAAGAAACCCCAACGATGATATGTTCCAGAGATAGAGCCAATCTTCAGGGAGTCAAGAAGATTTGGATTCTTTCTGCAAATCTTCAGCTGGCCTACGACTTATCCAGCCAGAATTAGAGGCGGATGGATGATGCCAACCTGTCTCAGGTTCTTTTCTGCATGGAATATGGGCTAATAAATTCCCCACAGGGGGTAAAAAAAAGGGCGGTTTGTTTAGAATAAGCAAAAATTTAAAAGTGGGATTATATCGTTGAGTGTGGTTTAAAGGGGGGACTGAGGAGGAGTAAATTTCCAAATTCTTTTCAGTAGAGATAAGATAGATCAGTGCCTTCCAGAAACATTAAAGGTAACTTTAGTGGAAATTTATTTACAACCAGAACAAAGCAAACAACGGGGAGATGAAGTATTTGGGCAGCTCCTGGATCTCTAATCAGAGTGGTGGAAACCTAGGGCTTTTTTTTTATTTTAATGTTATTTTTTAAAAAGTAAACTCTACCCCTAAGGTGGAGTTCAACCTCACCACTGGGAAATCAAGAGTCACATTCTCTACCCTCTGAGCCAGGTAAGCAACCCAGAAACCTAGGGCTTTCTAACTGAACAGGACTGGCGATATAATGTCCTGGGTTTAAATCTTAGCTCTGGGGGCACATGGGTGGCTCAGTTGGTTAAGTGTCTGCCTTCAGCTCAGGTGGTGATCCCAGGGTTCTGGGATGGAGCCCTGAGCTCCAAATGGGGTCCCTGCTCAGTGGGGAGTCTGCTTCTCCCTCTACCGCTCCCCCTTGCTCATGACCTCTCTCTCTTGCTCTCTCTCTCAAATAAATAAAATCTTTAAAAAATGTTTAAGAAATAAATCTTAGCCCTACTGCTTCCTAACTGTGTGACTAGGGCAAATTAATTAACCTCTCTGTGCCCCCTTTCCCTCATTTTAACTAGATATAATCTGGTTGTTTGGAGAAGTAAGTAAATTGTAAAATTGTAAAGTGCTTTGAACGGTGCCAGCACCTTCAAACTGCTCAATAAATATATGCTATTACTATTATATAATACATATATAACATTAGATAACATATAATAATACTCTCCTATTGTGGTAATATAATAACCATAAAATAGTAACCTAATGTGATTATGTAATATTACTATTATATATTCATGTGATGATAATATGCCAGTGTCACTGGTCATAATCGACTTATGTTTTCCCAAATATTTGCAATTCTCCCAAAATAGCTTATTCAAGATTGGGAATCCAAGCAGCTGGCTCAAGGTACACCAAGCCTTCTGAGCTCTCATACTGCCAATCCCAGGACACTGGACATGTCTTCAGAGAAGTCTCCTGGAAAGTGTGGTCTGAATCCTGGGAGGGAGACTGAGAGATGGCATAGCTACGTGTGGTGGTATGTGGAGGAGGTGGAATCCCTTTCTCTGATTGCCCCACCCTGGACTTTAAAAGGGTTTATCTCAAGGGTTGATTTTATTTATATCCATCCTTTCTTCCATCACCCTGAACTTCTTCAGTGTATAAGCTGGCAAAATCCAACTTCTATTTCATTTATTTTTAACATAAATGAAATTGAAAACCTTGAGAGCAAACCACATAGAATTATTAAGTCAATATTAAGTAAAGGTATACGTGCCATTCTGGCACACGGTAGGGTTACAACTATTGTATTTTCCATCCTAATGTCCTTTTCTTCCTCTCAATCCCCTATATCCTGCTATCCCCCAATATACAAGTATGTCCTCCAGGCCCACATATTCTGGAACCTGTGAAATGGGGATTCAGATTACTTCCAGTACAAATGTGTCCTTCAAATCAGAAACAGTCATTCACTGTTGTCTAGTATGGACCCACCTTGACTGACATCAACTAGGTTTCATTTTTTTCAGAAATATCTTAGTCATACTGTTTCTTCTGTATTTGGTCATATTCTTTTTCTCCCTCCCTCCCTCCCTCCCTTTCTATCCCTCCTCTCCTCTTGTCAGTTTTAAAGCAATCCTCTCTCTTTCCAGGAGTTTTCATTTTCATTTTCATTTTATTTTATTTTTTCTGCCCCAAACCTTTCATTCTGGTGGCACTTCCTTCTTTTTGAGCTCCAAAAGCTTCTTTCATTTCTCCCTCCCAGGGTGACCTGCCACTCTGTTCCTGAATGCCCCAGGGTCTGGCTCCTGCCTTCCTGGGTCATCCATCCCTATGAAACCACACTGTTTACTCTTCTGAAATTGGGGCTTCCTCACCAATCAGAGGAGTAGAGTGCAACCCCTGCCCTCGCCCCAGGGAAATGTGACCTTGTTCTGAGGGACCTGAAAGTATCATTTCTATTCCAGGGGTGACTCTTATGACCCCATCATGACAGGGCAGCCTGGGCTTTCTGAGAACCTTCTCAGCCAGCTTTGGAGATAGAGAACTCAGGTCTGGAGATGCCGTTGGGATTCCCTTTCCCATGAGCCTGCTCACCTCGGCCACAGCTACACAGTTTCTGTTTTCTCTTCGGCTAAGGAGCTCCAACGTCTCGTCCAGTTTCGTCCAGTTTCGTTTTGTCAGTAGTTTTTGTGACAAGTGAGAACTGCTCCCTTTGGCTGGGCAGTGCATCTGTACGCTGTTCTGAGAGAGCCCTGGCCTCTTTTCAAGCCCCCAGTGCAGGGCAACTGGCTGTCGCCTCCACATTAGGTGTTGGGTCCTGGTCTCCAATCTCCTCAGGGAAAATGTTTTCAAAGCCTTTGTATTAGTAATTTGTGGAGCCTTGTGAAGACACTCTCTCCTGAATGTCCCTGCTTTCTTTTCCATTTATCTCACAAGAGCCACCAGCTGGAAAGTGATGACTAGTTCTCTAGGATCTGGAAGTCCCAATCCCCTGACCTCCTACGGTGACATCTGCCTTACTCCCAGAGGCAGAGAGACGGTTGGTCTCTAAGAAGCCTCCAGGTGTTCCTGAGAAGACTCAGTCCCCCTGTCACTAGTTTGGTACCCGGAAGGAAGTGTCTTCAGAAGGAGGACAGTGGGAGAACATCCAGAGGGACGCTGAGCCTCAAGAAGACCCCAAAACTGCCTCTTTCCTGGCAGAGCATATCTGTAGGTTTGGCTGGCCAGGGCCTGCCCCAGTTTGCCAGGACTTCAGGATGTCCAGTGGACAGTTGTCTCTCACTACTGTAGTCAATGTATATGGCTCCTTCACTCCATCCCTTTGGACTTCTCCACTGGACGCTCCTTCCTGCCCTCCCCTCTCTTCAGTAAGCTACCTCAGAGGAGCTGCCCAGACTTCTCTGGCTGAAATAGCAACCCGCCCCCGACTCCAGCTGTCCATGCCCACTCCTCCCCCTCTCCTCCTCCCCCCAAGTCCTTCAGCTTCTCCAGAGCTGAGCCTCATCCTTGCAACCAATCTCCTGACCTGTGGCATTTATATTCTTTTTAGGTATTTTCTGGACCATCCCCTCTGCCAGGAGGAGGATTTTGGTCTGTTTCCTTTACTAGTGCAGCCCCAGCTCTTGGAACAGCACATAGTAGGAGCTTAATAAGTATGTGTGGAAGGAATGAAAGTCTTTGCGGGCCAGCCCTGTGATCTGCTCTGAGGACACAGCAGAGGGCAACTGACCATTTGGTTGGAGATAAGGGCTAGAATAAAATAATCAAAACTTGCCCAGGGAAAGGCTTCAAGAGCCAGCTTTGCAGGTGTCTCAGGCCCTGGAGGTGACCACCGAGCAAAGGAGCCTCAGCATTTAATGAGAATTTTCCGAGGGGTTAAAGGATGATCGAGTGGGATAATGTTGGACACCAGAGTGTGCCCAGCTTGAGCATGAAGGATGCCGTGGGGAACAGGGCGATGCTCCAGGCGCTGCGAAAGCCAGAGGGAGGGTGGTGCTAGCCCTCCACTAGCTCCCACACCTCTTGGCTGGGCCACAACGGCCCAACACAGCGAAACAGGTCAGGCCTCTCTGCAGGCCATTGGGTCCCAGGGCTAATGTGACTTTCCACTTCCAGGGGAGACTTCCTTGGGCCAAGGGTGTCCAAGGATGCAAGGGTGGTCAGGCCAGTGCTTTGGGGCCCAGTCGACTGAGGGCCCGACCTCCGATGCCAGGCTTGACACAGCATTTATTTATTTATTTATTTATTTATTTATTTATTTATTTTTAAAGATTTTATTTATTTATTTGTGAGAGAGAATGAGAGACAGAGAGCACGAGAGGGAGGAGGGTCAGAGGGAGAAGCAGACTCCCCGCCGAGCAGGGAGCCCGATGCGGGACTCGATCCCGGGACTCCAGGATCATGACCTGAGCCGAAGGCAGTCGCTTAACCAACTGAGCCACCCAGGCGCCCATTGACACAGCATTTATAATTGGGCAGCAAAACCAAGAAAGGTAACTAGGAATGGACCCATTGTCCCTCCAGGTCCGATCCTTGCTGTCAGAGCCCAGAGGGCTCAGAAAACCCATGAAGAGGCTTGCGCAGCTCCTAACTCATCTGCTACCGCCTCAGAAATCACTGTCCCATTAGATTTGTATCCCAAAATGCCCACTTTTTTTTTTTTTTAATCCAGGAGAATCTCTTTAAGGGGATCCATTGGAAGAATCCCAGCCCCCGATTGTCCAGATTCAAGGTACAGAGAGGGCAGGACTCGCAAGTTGGCGTTGGAGGGATGGGGGTGAGAAGAGGGGCTCTTGGCTGAGACCAATCCCGGGCCACCTCGGGAGGGGTGGTTGCACAAGACACCCCTTCCTAGGGCGCTCTGCAGAGTGAGCACAGCGTCCTTGCCCTCAGAGGGGGCTGCCGGGAAGGAACCTGAATTAGTCGACCCCCATCTCCAGTGAGCTTTCCTACACATGGTCTGGAGGCTTCGAGCTTTCCGGGGTTTCTCTGCCAAGGACTGGAGTTTTGATATCCCACCCCCGCCCCACCTGCGCAACGCAAGCGTCCTGTGGCACCCTTGGTATCCAGGAGTAGTGGACCACCTTGAAGGGCTTCTAAGATCTTCCCCACTGTGCCCTCAGGACATCCTCCGTCCTCGGGGTCACTGGACTGGGTTTTCTGTCCCCCACCCCTGTCGCCTCCACGCAGGAGTAAACTGATGGCCCCAGGATTGCTGCTCAGCGGGGATCTGGGCTCCGCAGAATCGAGTTTTGTCCGGCTCCTCCTCGGAGCGTCAGAGGGAGGAGGGTGGGGAACCGTGTGGGCCTGGCTAGGAAGTGCAGGCTGAGGGCGGAGAAAAGCAGCCCTGGGGCGGGTTGGCACCAGTACGAGTCAATTTCCGTGCGTGTATACGAGTGAGTGCCCGGATGAGGGAGGGCAGGCGTGGGGGACGTTCGGGCGGGTCCGGGCTCTGGGAGCCGTCGGGCTCGCGCGCAGCGGGCTCTGGGTTCAGGGAAAGACCATCTCACGCGGATCAGCGAGCCGCCACTGCAACGCGGAAGGTGGACGTGGCGGAGGAAACGCCAGCTTCTCAGCTCCGTCTCCAAAGGCGCTCTGTGAAGGGATTAGGCGCCCCCTGTACTTTCGCTTTGGGCGTGATTGATGCAAACGGCGCTCTGAGGGCTGCGTAATTAATAAAGATTACGCCCGTTTTGTCGAAACGTCCCTCTTAATTAACGGAGAGAAGGGCGCGAAGGGTGATGTATTTGCATTTGCCAAATGCTTTCGGCCGCACGGGCTTCGCGGTGGGGGCGGCTGCTGGGACCTAGGACTAACTGGCAGCCACCCAGTTGAGGCTGTTTAGTTCCGGATCGAAATATCCCCCATCCTGCTCCCCTCGCCTCGCCGTCGACGGGACCTAGGGACCTACTCCCTGCACCTTATACCTCCACACCCTAACTCCGTCGGAAACCACCCTAGCTCTGGGTGCGCTTGCATCCCCTCAAAGGACGAGGGGGGCCATGGCGGGCACTCCCGGCCCCGCACGCTCCTCACTGCGCCTTTTTATCCCCCCCCCCTTCTAGCACCAGAGGGGACCTCCAGGAGATGTGATCGCCGACCCCTGAGCGCACCCCGGCTCCAGCGGTGCTGTCGGGGAGGGGGTGCGTGATGGAAAGAGGCGCTAGCTCCGCGTCCCTAAAGCCAAAGGCTCTCAGGAAACGCTGGGAACCTACCCCCTGCATGTGAATGTATGTGTGATCTTGTGTCTGAAAGTGTGTGTGAACGTGTGTGACTGTGTATGTCCCTATGTGAGTCTTATGTGTCCGTGTTTCTAAGTATGTGAGGGGAGAGTTTTACTAAAACACAGCTCTCTCCGGTCTTGCTGTCCACCTGTTCCAGCCCAGGAAAAAAGTGCCGCCTTTCCCTTGAGCGTCGCCGCGTTAAAACACTCCGGCTTCAGGCTGAGACTTTCTCCCCCTGGGGGGGGGGGGGGGGGGGAAGCAAATGCTTCCCACCCAGCAGGGGCTGGGGGCGGGAAGGTGGGGGAAGCCGCGTGGCCGCGTGGAGGGCCCAAGAGCCAGGAAGAGGCTTCAAAGGTTTCGGTAACGACTCTTCGGCCTTTATTTATGCCCCTATTAATACAATATCCATCATGTAGATATCGATCTTTATCCTTTAAACTGATACGCTAGGAATCAATTAGCCATGCAGATTACATTTCCTACATATCCAAATGTTAATCTTTCAGTCCCTGGGCCAGTGATATATATATATTTGCAGCCAGATAGTATTAGATTTCGTTTAGAAATGGTAAGAAAAAAAGGCTCTCTGAAGCGCATTCCTCTCGGGGCTACTTGTCTTAACTCTTGGCGCGGGCTAGGCGTTGGGGGTCTGGGGGCCGGGATACCTCTCTCGGAGTTTTCCGGAGGAAAGAAGCAAGACCGCGAGGGTGACCGGCGCGCAAGGCCACCGAGGGGACGCGGGCCGGCTTTCTATGATAGGGCTCTGCGCAGCTGGTTAGCCCCAGGTTTGCACTTCTGTCTGGGGCTCCCTCCAGTTAAACTACCCGGTCTGGCAGGCTCCTTTCGATCGCTTTTGGCGTTCTGGATGGTCAGTTTTCATCTTTTCAGAGTTTCCCCTCCAGGTTCCTCCCATCTCCAAGGTTCTAAATAAAAATTATTCTTCCACTCCTCACCCCCAAACCCAAGACTCGTTTAAAGATCCATCTCCAGAAAGAAACACCTAATTTAAAGCACAAAATAGCTGCTTTCCTGGGGGGGGGGGGGGGGGGAGATGGAGAGAAAGTTTAAGATCTAGGAAGGAATGTAATGGAATTAATGATGTGTAGAAATTGGAAGGGCTGAGGCGTCCTGTTTGGCTTGTGGTGATTTATTTTTCTTTTCTTTTCTTTTCTTTTCCTTTCCTTGCCTTTCCTTTTCTGTCTTTTCCCTCTCCTCTCTTCTCTTCCATCTCCTCCTCCTCCCCTACAAAAGGCTGGTGGGGTCAGGAAAGGGTGCATCCCAGGGCGGGCATCCCCTCCTCTTGTCTGAGCACGGGGAGCCCACAGGGTCCGCTGGGAGGAAGGGTGCGTGTTGCTTCCTACTATTTTCCTCGTGTTCCTGGCCCGTGCCAGCTCGGCTCTGGGAGACTCAGCCTCTTCCACCTCCCCCCACCTGTTGCGCTTACTACGTGGAGTTGGCTGTGCAGTCTCTCGCTCCGGGCGAGTTTTTAATCCTTGCGGATTGCGGGTCCTGGGTTTACTCAGAGCTCTGCTGACTTGGGCTCCCGTGCCCTCACTGTCACGTGCGTCCAGGCTTAACTAGAGACCGGGTCTGAACACTGTTCTCCCAGATCTCTCTTTTCTTGCTCCTTACATCCCTCCCTCTGAAATCCACCTGGGAGGAAAATTTCCTTGGGGGTTGAAGATATCCGGGCTGGGAAGCAGCGGCGGCTCAGGGCTCTGGCTTGGGCACTGGAGCCGCATGGATTCAGAGACTGGGCCTGATCCAAGCGAAAGGCCTGTTAGCTTTCGCTGACCCCTTCTACTCCTTTCATCCCCAACCTCCATCTCCCCCACCCCATCCCCCACTCAGGGTTCTGCCAGCTGAACCCCATTAGGGCTCTTTTTGTCCTAACGTGCCCCCAAACACCCTGAGGCAGGGGTTCCTGGAGTGGTCATTTGCCTTGCTTATTGCTCCAGACCTCAAAGAAACCCAACAGACCCTCGCGTCTCCCCCAGCACTCCCATCAACGTTCTCCAGCTCTACTCCCCCCCGTCTCTTCCCCAAGGCCCAGGCTGCCCCCAACACCGGACATTGCCTGGGCAAGACTCTTCAGTCATTACCCCACAAAAACATAGGACTCCGCCCCCCGAAAAGGCACACAACCTGCATTCTCACAAGCAGAGCAGTTGTCGAATCTCTCTTCTAAACTTCAAATCTCTCCACCCCCGTGGATTCACTGAGTTGGGCAGAGCATTTTTGAAGATTAGAGAGGATTTATTCTAATTTTTTTTTACAAGACGCTTTATTCCCCGGGAGAATTGGGCTCTGGCATCTTGTCTTTCTCATTTGCATAAAAATAATTTTTGCAGAGCCAAACAAATGTCTGTAGGAGACAATTTGCCGCGAGATTCATTCTCTCCCTCCCTCGCTGCCCTTTAAAAAAATTTTTTCTTTTCCATCTCTCTTCTTCCCTTCTTCTTTTTCCTGTCCTCATTTTCCTTCTTTTCTTCCCACAAACCATATGTTCTTTATTGAGATCCCGCTCACACGTTCTCAGCCCACTCCCCCAGCTGCGGGGGCACCTTAGGGGCACGCAGGGGCAAAAATCACTGGGGCTGGCCCACACCACATTTCAGTGAGGCGCCCAGATCCCCATCCAGTCCCTAAATCCGACCTCATCCCGGCTGATTTTCCAGTGGGGAGAATAGCGGCGCCAAAGCTTTTGACAAAACAGCTGCGGGGGGCCTAATGAAGGTCGCTTCGTCCTGGCGCTGCTCTGGGCCGCGGGTTTAACCCAAGCATTCACCAATCCGGTATCATCGCATCCGGCCAAGAAGCGCGTGGTCAAGGACTCGGTCCTTTGATTTCCTTCGCGTGAACACGGAGCAGCCTTTCTGCGGAATCGAGGGTTTCATGGTGTTTGCTCAAACCGCAGAGTGATGCCTGGGACCCGGCGACCCGGCAGGCGCGTCTCCGAGGGGCTACTGCGCCAGGCCTTCCAGCTGGGGCAAAAAAAGCCTGGGTGGCAGACGTCCCCCCACCCCCGCAAGTCAGGGATATTATTTTACATTGATCGTAATTTCCTCTTAAGACCTGTGTCTGGCTGGCTAGAACTGAGGTCACCTCTTAGAGGCCACAAGAAGTCCGTGGACCATGAAAGGCTCAAGCCTGGGTCCACAAGTGCGGAAGCTGCGCTCTGAAGGGCGTCCTGCGGCCCAAACAGACGCCACTCAACAACGATGGGACTGTTGATCCACACATCCAAACCCGGGAGCGGAAGAACCTTCAAGTGAATGGGGCATGCTCGCCCGGCTCGAACAGGCAGCCGGCTGTCTATTTCACCTGAAGTTCCTCTGAAATTATGGGCGGAGGAGGCATCGGCAAGTTATTCCGCCCCCCCCCCCGCATTATCTTACTATTGCCTTCAAGGCTTCAGTCGTTTTGCACGTGCACCGATAGCGCGGATGGACAAACTGTGGCAGAGACTCTCCTGCCTGCTTTCTGGGTAATTTGTCAGCCTGGGGAAATGATGCTGCCTCCCAAACCTGTGTTCAGGGCTGCAGGGCGGGGGTGCTTGCCTTCCAATCCCCACTGTGGGGCCACTCCTCTGTTAATTAGCGCCCGCATCGTGCCCGGATTCGGTACGGAGACTTTGGCTCACAGGCCCGGGACCGGGGAAGGGGCCTGGGTGGAGACTCCCTTCCTGCTCTGGGGAGCGGGGAGGGCGGTGGTAGCTTCTCCTTCCGGAGAGACTACGGAAAGAAGGGGAGGCACAACCTTCAGAGATAGGGAAGGAGTGGCTGAAGTGTAGAGCCGGGGTTCGTTCTCAAAACCAATCTGGAAAACCGGGAACCGCCCCGCCCTCCCGCGCGACCTGTTGCGCTCGACTTTGTCCAGCCTCCGGCTCTGGGCCTGGTCTGGTTTAGCAGCGATTGGGCGCCGTAGGCCCGAGAGCCTCAGCCAACATCCCCGAAGTCTTTAGATCCAAAGTGGTCCCGCAGCCCCACTGGCCCAGCACCGGGAGACTGAGGGTGCCTTCTCGTCCTGCCCTGGGTCTCTGGGGTCCTCTGACGGCCGCCCGGCTGGAGAGGGGCCGAGCTGATCTCTGGCTACAGAAGAACCTCAGAGCCCTCTGGCAGGGCAGGGAAAAGGCCGAGAAGGAGAGACCCCGGAGCTGCAGGCCCCCAGGCCACACACACACACACCCTCGTGGTCTCTATTTGTACTTTTTTTTTTATAGCAAGTGGTGGCTGGTTTATGGATGCTTGTACTGGACTGGCTCCCATGGGTACTCCAGATCCAGTTCAAGCCGCAGGACTTCCATTCCGGGATCCCCCTGGCCCTGCTGCTCACGGTGGCTGGACGCGCAACCCGGGAGAACGAGTCTGCGGCGAGCGCGTCCCTTCCCGGATCTGCCAGCTCTGGGGAGGAGAGCGTCGGGTCACCGCCCACAGGCTTTGGAGACCGAGCCTTCAACACTTGAGACTCAGGCCTGGATGTTTCTGGGTTCCTTTCAGCGGCGAGTTGAGTCTGCATTTGCCCTCTGAAAATACACTTTGGGCACCTACCTCTCCCAACTACCGCGGCCCCTAGAAAATGCCGTCTGCTCAACTCAAGCAACCTTCCGAAGACGGAAAACTTGAAAAAAAAATCCTAGCTCCCGAGAGGCAATCCTTGAGCAGTGGCTTAGGAGACCAGGACACAGACTTGGGCGGCCACCAAGTTTGCAGAAAGGAAATGAGAAAGTTTTCCCCCTGACAAATTGAATCGTTTTATGTAAAATCAGGTTAAATAGGGCTTCGTTCTAAGCAGCATCTCTCCTTTGTACTGTGAATGCACGTGGCCTCCCCCCCCCCCCTTGGGTGGGTAAGGAGATGTCCAGACTTTTTCCGTGTTTCCAGAGGCCTGTCTCGGCTGCTCCGGAGGTCAGTCAAACCTTTTCATGTTGAAGCCCAGCGGAAAGCTGCCTGCTTTTCCCACTTGCGAGTGGATTTTTAAAGGGCCAACTCTCGGAGGGTTGAGCAGCTATACGCTCCCAGCCACCCCCACCCCCACCATCTTCCCTTCGGTGTTTGCCTTAATTAGGGGGTGGGTTAGTGGGGTTGGGGGCCGAGTTCATGTAAAAACTGTCAAAGGAGTTGGGGGATGGGAAACCGAGAGAGAGGGAGAGAGAGAGAGAGAGAGAGAGAGGTGGAGAACCCCCGGCACAGGAAAAATTCAAAAATCGTAAAGGGAAAAGGGGGAACTTGAAGCCCAGAAGTCATTGTTTCCTTTATTTCAAAGGGAAAAACCTGCCCGATTCTCATCCTTTTGATTGATTAAGGCCCTGAATACCTCGCAGTCCTGGAGTGACAGTCCCTGAATAGACTCCAGCGAATAAAGCGCAGTGCAGAGCGCGGGGCTGGCACTCGGGGGTGTAAAGGAGGCGAGTTTGCTGGCACTTACCAAGTTATAAATAAAAGGCTATGCACAATGGTACCTTCTCTAAGGACAGACAGTCTTTACAACACTCCTGGCGTCATATCCTGCTGGGGACACTTCAGCTCCTAGCCAAGACTTCGCTCCTTTTATTTTTCCAGCAGTTTAGTCTGAATACCATAATAAATTCCTGAGAACAAACGCTGCAGCCGGGCAAAACTTTAACATATAGACACATCTCTGCCGCGGCATTGGGGATCTATACCTCGAGATTTAGAGCTGCGGCTTCCCAGAGTGGGTTTTTCAATCAAGAAGAGACAGTTTTCTTCTCCCTCCGCCCCCCAGACTTCAACTCGTGAGTCTTAGGGCCTCCCCATGGCTGCCTAAGCTTCACACTACTCCTGCTCCCCGACTGAGAAGACAAAAGCACTTATCAGCACACCCTGGACTCCTCCTGGGAGGAACCCCACCGGGAGGCCCCCTACAACAAACCTAGGCCAAAGGGACATTGACCAGAGGAAGGAAGGCTACACACCTCCGGGGGGCTCCCAGTGCCTTCTTATTGGAATTGCGCCCCCTCCCGTGGTAGTGAACCAAGAAAGATGAGAGAGAGAAAAGTCACAAGTAGAAAAATAGAGACATAGACAAGGAGATGGGATGAGAGCCATAGAGTCAGAGACCGAGAAAGACACAGAGATACACAGTGAGAGACAGAGACAAAGAAATAGGAAGTCAGGGAGAGAGTGACACACGTAGAGTGAGAAAGAGAAATAGGGACTCCTCTTCTCTCTGCTGTTGCCATCTCCCTCGGACGGTCTCTCCCGGTTTCCACGGGTCTGCCCTTCTCTTCCGGGGAAGGGGCGCAGCGTGGGTCCCTCTCCGGGCCGGCCAAGGCCTTGGCACCACCGCGGATGGGAAGAGAAAGTGGCCGCTGTCGCCCAATCAGCGCGTGTCTCCGCCACCCGGGACGGTCTCCCCGTCGGCCAATCGCAGCTCAGGGCTCCTGACCAAGCTTTGGGTGAAAGAACTAATAAATGCTCCCGAGCCCGGATCCCCGCACTCCGTGTCACGACGGGAGGAGACTCAGGCCGGCCGCGCTCCCGCCCCCACCCCCCCTCCCTGGCTCGTCGCGGCGCTCGGAGCCCCCTCCCCAGCGCCCCAGCCTCAGGGCCTCTCGCTCACACTCGCACCAAACTTTTCCGCCCTGGGCTCGCGATCCTGGACTCTGGGGCCTCCCTGCCCGCCCCTTTCCCCGGTTCCCTCTGGAGCCTCGCTCTGGACTAGCAGTCCTCCTCCCCGCGTCCCTCCTTCTCTCGCCAGCCTTTCTGGGGAGGGGCTCTCCACGCTCCGGGGAGTTTCCAAGGGTCGCCAGCGCCGCGCTTGCCTTTCTATTTCGCCTTCACCTGGATATAATTTCCAAGCGAAGCTGTCCCCAGGATGACCACGCTGGCCGGAGCTGTGCCCAGGATGATGCGGCCGGGCCCGGGGCAGAACTACCCGCGCAGCGGCTTCCCTCTGGAAGGTAAGGGAGGGCCTCAGCGCCGCTCGGAGCCCAGGGCGGTAGCCGGGCTGCTCCACTCTACCCAGGGTCTCCACCGGCTTCTTCAGCGTGCCCAGGGAACCCATTCCCTGGGCACTCCTACCCCAGGAGGTAGCAGTCGGGGCGAGAGCTCCACTCGATTTACTCCCTGCAAAGAGAGCGCAGTTCTTTCTGCAAAGCCTCGCGGAGCCTGGCGGCCAGGCCTGCTCCAGGCCGGTCCACTTTCTTCTGCTGTTTTGGAAGTGCTCTGGTGGGGAAGGGATGAACCAGCTCCTGAGCACCAGAAAGCAACTTCTCCGCATTTTGTCCACCGCGAGGCATCTCAGAACTGCCCCGGCAGCAACCATATTTGCTAAGCTCTTGTTAGTTCCGACAGAATCTTCTTGCCGCTGCAACGGGTAATAGCAGGCACTCAGTGGCATCGTGCTTGGAATTTTTAGTATTAATTGGTTAATTAATTAGAGTTCCATTCATCTCAAGTGGCCTCTCGAAGTTTCCATAACTCTTCGGGGGTTAGTCATCCAGAAGGGACTCCCAAGGCAGGAAGCCTTGCAAGCCTGCTCGAGCCCTTCTGGAGAGTTTAGGAGGTTGGAGCGCCCGAAGGGGATGCCGATCCACCTGGCTGGCCCTTCAGGCTGGGTCTAGAGTAGAATGTCAGAGCCAGAGCGTGAATGGAGGTGAAGGGGTCTGTGAGTAGACCTGGCTGTCGGCTCTGTCCCAAGGTGTAACAGGTGACATGCGCTGCCACCTGAGGCCTCCTTTCGGGACCCTCTTGGACCTTTGGCAGCTCCACTCTTAGCCAGATGCCCCAAGGGCTGTCAATTCCTGCAAGTCCCTTAGTAAGGGAGCGGTTCCAATTGAGCAGGGTTTGGTGGGAGCGGAGTTTCAGAAGGCCAGCGTCTGGGTAAACTTTTCTCTCTGCCAGGATGCTGTTTCTTGAGCAAACCTCAAGATACTGGCCGCAGGGTCTCCCCTACCCCCAAAATTGCCACTTTCTCCTCACCCAAAAGGAAGACAGTTTCTCTGGGGCAAGTTATTTTGCCCTTGTTGCTCCCTTCACACAAGATTATGTGCCCCGAAATTGCTTAATAATTTGAGCAGATGTGATTGGAAAAGCGTCTGTGGGTGGCAGCCGGTTGTCGAGCAGTTTCAGTGCTGGGCTGTAACATGCCGATTGTGGGAAAGAGTGCGAAATTAGGTGGGCGCATGTTTCCCGCTGCTCTCTGTTCTCCCGCAGTGACTTTCCCTTTGCCTCTCTTTTCGCCTTCTGCTCCCAGTGTCCACTCCCCTCGGCCAGGGCCGCGTCAACCAGCTTGGCGGCGTGTTCATCAACGGCAGGCCGCTACCCAACCACATCCGCCACAAGATCGTGGAGATGGCCCACCACGGAATCCGGCCCTGTGTCATCTCCCGCCAGTTGCGTGTGTCCCACGGCTGCGTCTCTAAGATCCTGTGCAGGTACCAGGAGACTGGCTCCATCCGTCCTGGTGCCATTGGCGGCAGCAAGCCCAAGGTGAGCGCGGGGGCCTGGCCCTGGAGGCCTTCGGGCCTGTGGTCTCCTGGGTTAGAGAAGATGGGGCAGGGGACAAGGACTATCATCTGGGGCCTTCCAAGGAGTTATTTTTCAAGGGGCCTATGGTGTGTGGGGGTGTGTGGTGGGGGTGGGAGGATTCGGTTGCTGCCTGGCCCGCTGCTCCTCCATAAATGCTAAGGGAAAACTCCAGCCTTTTTGCAAAGGAGATATTATAGCATTTTAAAAAATGTGCCGGAACCCTAGAATACTCATCGAATTATTTTAATAAGCAAACCCCTAAAGCAAGCAGCTGTATGTGCCCACCTGTTGCTGGTTTCTTCCCCAAGAGTCTTCCCAGCTCCCAACCACTGCACTGCCCTTGCCAAACCTAATCTAAGGAGCCACTTTTGGTTTTCTAATGGTTTCTCTCCCACCTTCTGTCCCCAATCTCCTCCAGTCCAAATTGTCTTCAGGGAGTCAAAAACTGGGTGATTTGTTTTCTTTGTAATGAGCGGAGATGACTTGGCATTTAAAAAGCAGTTTGGTACTATCCTCACATTATTTTGGTTCCTTTTAAAAAATGAAAGAGTCACACTGGCTAAGGCTCAGTGGGAGGGGATTACACAGGGTCTGTCTTTTCTTCTCCATGTGGGGAAAATCCAATATAATTTTCTAGTTGCCACAAGGCAAAATCAAAAGGTTCTGGTAAACTAAAGACTTCCAAACACCCTGCTCCCCATCCTCCCTCCCTCCCTCCGCCCCAGATCCCCTTGCAACCTCTCCAAGAATCTCTGGGCACTACTTTTATTGAAAAAAAAAAAAAAAAGAGCTATTCTCTCAAATTATCCATATTTGTTATCCACTTTGATTATTTTTTTAAAACCCATATAATCAGCTTTTGCATTTCATTCTGTTCTTCAATTTAGCTAAAATCTTGTGTTTTTTGGGGGAGAAGTACAAGTTGCAGATCTAACTTGAATATTGCTTCTCTTTCAAACACTCCCCTTTTTAGTTTCGTTTTCATGTTATTTCTGTGTAAGGAGTTGACTTTCTTTCTTTTCAGGGATCAGAAAGTACACCATCCCCCCCCCCAAGTTGTTATAATTCTTCCTTTTTTATCCTGATTGTCCAAGCTTAACTAGGGAGGAAGAGGGTCCCCAGGGGTGGGGCGATCTCACTTCTACCCCTTCCTAAAAGTATACTTCAGAGAGTTGGGGTCCTTTTGCTGACAAGGGGGTCTTCCCTGGGGGTGCAAGATGGAGCATCCCAATCCGCCTGGAGGCGGTGGGGCCACCACATTTGGCCCAGAGTACTGGGTACCAACGCCTGCCTGCCTGTTCTCTTAAAGCAGGTGACAACGCCTGACGTGGAGAAGAAAATTGAGGAATACAAAAGAGAGAACCCGGGCATGTTCAGCTGGGAAATTCGAGACAAATTACTTAAGGACGCTGTCTGTGATCGAAACACTGTGCCCTCAGGTACCAGGCCCATTAACGTCTTCCTGAGGTGCGGCCGTCAGACGCTATTCCCCGGGCGGGTCATCCGAGCCACAATCACCCCAAGATCGATCTGGGCGATCGGGAGGCAGCCCCTCCCGGGGCCCTGAAATAGTCACGAGCCAGACGCGCTCTTGGTGTTTTACCGAGAGGGGGCTGAGCTGCTGGTCCTGGGGTTGAGAGACCGCCAAGGGCTCCCCAAAGAGGATTTCTGTCGAGGAGGCAAAGGCAGGAAACGCAAGGCAGAGGCCAGGCGTCTATTAATATTGATGCTCCCTTTTAAAGAGAAACAAATGTTTTGGTAACCCCAACCGAAGGGAGATGGGGCTGCGCCAGCTGAGGCTCTGCCTTGTGCGCAAAGGAGGGGAGGTTTCGGCAACGGCCCGGATTTTTCCCGAGAGTCCCAGGGACCATCCGGCGCCCCCGGCGGCCCGGGAGGGAGGAGGAGGCGGAGGGAGAAGAGGGGCGAACGCAGGGGCGAGCGCGAGGGCGCGCGGGAGAGTTTGTTTTTAATTAAAAGGAAACTCCCTTTCCCCCCTGCGAGAACGAGATATTTCAGAGTATGGATTTGTTTACCAGACGGGAATCTGGAAAAAATAAATGGGGGAGAGTGCATTTTCTTTTGATTTTTTACAATAGGAAACGATTCAGCAGTTGAAATTTAAACCCTTTATAGCCTCAAAAAAAAAAAAAAAAAGTTGAATTGCAGGGGACGGGTCTGCTGTGGTTCTTCCTCCCTTAACGCGGACCGCGGAGGCCTAATACCCAGGTGGTGGTAGGGGATGCTGGGTGGGCTGGCCGGAGAATTCTCTTAGATTGGAGACCTAGAGCCCCGTCTGTAGGGTGAAAAAGGGAAATGCTTCTCGCCGGGACGAGAGGACCAGAGACCGCAGTTGCCGGGTCTAACTTGGAGGTGCGGATTGCGGGGTGGCGGGTTAGAGTGGGAGGTTGAAGGGGTGGTAGAAGGTCGAGGATGCCCCAAGATGCAGGAGGAGACAGGCGAGTTGTGCAGGGCAGCCGCTCTAGGGTCCGGGCTGGGGGTTCGGGGGCTCCTTCCTGCACAGCCTGGTAAGGCTCAGTCGTCCGCGCTCCCACCCTCCTCCCGCCTCCAGTGAGTTCCATCAGCCGCATCCTGAGGAGTAAATTCGGGAAAGGCGAAGAGGAGGAGGCTGACCTGGACAGGAAGGAGGCCGAGGAGAGTGAGAAGAAGGCGAAACACAGCATCGACGGCATCCTGAGCGAGCGAGGTAAGCCGCGGCGCGCTTGGGCGGCGCGCTCCGGGCCCCGCGCCTCGGCGACATCCGCGCTCTGACGTCGCGGGCCTGAGCGCGCGGGCCAGCCCCGGCTCGGGTCAAGGTCCCTCCTCGCTCGTATCCACTGCACCCGGGGAAGAGCATTCAAGTGAAAGACCAGAGACGCACTTGAAATTAAAACAAAAATCTCTTTTCTTTCTTTTTCTACTTTATGTCTTTCTTCTGCACCAGCCTCAGCCCCTCGGAGTCTAGAACTGCGAACTGCGGTTTGGTGCAGGGCTACCCTCTTGCCCTCAGGTGTACGGGACCGGGCGCTTGAGGGGCTGGGGACAGTCTGTGAGCCTCCGGGAGTTGAAGGAACTTTTGTGCCCTAAGGAAAAGCCCAGATCTTCAGAGAGGTTCCCATTATTAGAGAAGGGGTGGGGAGAGAAGGACTCAAAACTCTTTGCCGGGAGTGGGGCCCCAGAGTTGCACCACGTTGACTGCCTTATAAATACATACATAATACATCATACATACATATATGTAAGTTGGTTGTTTTGTGCTATAAATTGGTTTTCAAATGCGATGGGGCTTGATTTCTGTGTATGTGTGTCTAGGAAGGAAAATCAGCCTAAGATGTGGGTTCTTGGGGCCGCGGTGTTGGTGCCCTGTCTCCACCCAAAGGTGCGGGCCACCTGCTCCTTGTTGGCTGTGACCTGTCATCATCAAGAGAGAGTCTCTCCTTTGGAGGCATAAAGTGCAGCCTACTTCCCTTATACCTGCCACACATGGTCTGGAGAATCTAAAGGTGTCCCCCTCTCCCCAAAAGGAAAGCCAACCCGTGAAAGTTGAACTGGAAAGGGATCCCGGCAGCAGTTTTCCACTCTGCAGTTTTGGCCCTGGGGATGGTCACACCTCTTCCAAGTCACAGAGGGTCGGGAGGCGCCTGGCGTCCCTGCCACACCTTGAATTGCCCCTTCAGGGCCCGGGGCTTTGGTGGGTGGAGTTGAGTTTTGACTTACCCAGGAAGGGTAGGTGGCTCTCCAGGTGGGCTTGGACACCCTCTGTGACCAGCTGGGTCTGTACCCTCAGCAGGTGGCCTCCAGAGTAGGACTGGGGGTGGAAAGCTGGTCACTTCTTTTGCTTTCATTGCCTGACCCAGTGGCTGGCCGCAGCTTTACAAACCAATGCAAAATCTGTACCCGACCTTGAAGAGACACTTAGATTTAGATGTGACAAACCCAAACAGCTGATTTCAGGGATCAACAGAAGCGTCGATGTTCTGGGACACACAGGCAATCAGGAAGACACCAAAAACTACGGCAGGCTGGGCAGGGAAATACATAGGCTGTTGCTTTCCTTAAAAGCAGGGGACTCACAGGGTCTTAGTTTAAGCCCCTCCTTTGGGAGGGGTGCTTTTCTGCTCTAGTGTCTTAGGCAACACCCCGGCTTTTATTCCAGGCCTAGATGCAGCAGAGAGGTACTGGGGAGGGAGGAAGGAGAGAAACCAGCCAATCCCAAACCCAACGGGCCCCTGTGGGCAGAGGGGCAAGAAGCCCAGAGCTATCGGAGAGGCTCAGGAAGCAGCATGGGGGTAGCACGGCTCTGCTACTTGTTGCTGGAGGCGCTGGCGGCAGACCGGCCGCTCCCTGGCAGCACAGGCAACCGAGGCCCAGGAGACAAAACACCCCAAATGAGCTGGTCAAACATTTGTACAACTTTTCCAGCTTTTACAAAGAAGGCCTTCTCTACACAATCTACACTTGGAGATGAACTTGGGAGACAAAGCCTGGAGAGTCCATTGAAACTCACACTTTAGCTCGGCCTAGACAAAGCTCCAGCTCGCAGCAGCTTGATGTGAACAAAGGAAGGCAACCTTTTTATAATTCAAGGAGAAAAGAAGAGAAAACAGCTCCACAAAGGGCCGAGAATAGACATTATGGGCTTGCAATGAGGGATGAATTATTCAATGAGCTCCAATAGCTTCTGCGCCAGGAAGTTTTATGGACTCTCCAGCGTGGAAAAAGTGGCTATTTCACCTACAAAATGTTTCTAGTCTTTTGGGCCGTCTAGCTGGGCCGGCTGCCATTCAAGGGCAATTGCTACCATTTTTAAAATCAGAGTATTCTCCCCAGCGGGGGCTGTACCGTTGAAAACACACACTCCGCAGAGGCTGAAGCCTAATTTAATTTGGGGTTGTCAGAGAAGATGCAGTGTCCCTCTTTTTAGCGGCTCTAGCTCCTTTTCCAGATAAGCCCTGGAGGGCAAGAGGGGCACAGAGAGAGGACAGAGTGAAGTGTAGTTTAAAGGGAAGTCTAGAAACCTCAAAAAAAAAAAAAAAAAATTACCTCTGTTGTTTGGGCACCAAAAGTCACCGGCTGCCCTGCTTGTAAAATAGAATGAATGTTGATAAAGCAACCTGAGCTCCCTGGCCGAGAGGGAAGAGGCTGGCCAAGAAAGGACCTTTGGGTGTCCTGAGCAGGGCAACGCGCTCTCTCCGGAGGTTCCAGCTTCCTTGGGAGGTAGAAGGGGGGGGGCGATGTTAAGACTGGCTTTCCGGGGGACATCTTTCTGCTTGTCAGGCTGTAGGACACAGGAAGAGAGGCACCCTGAAAGACGTCAGAGCCGCTCTCATTTTTTCTCTCCAGTGTTTGGCCTTTCTCCTAGGTGACCCCTTTTACCTTCTCAACTTTCCCTTGTCCCTTGCCCAATCCAAGAGCTGCTCAGCGTGCAGACTCGGTGCGCTCAGGCCCTTGAGCCCTGGCGCGCACTAGACGCTGTGTACCCCTCCTGGGTCCATCCTTCCAGCTCCTTTGCCGGGGTGGAATGAGAAGGTTGGGAGGCCGGGGACAGCAAACCACCCCCCCCCGCCCCCCGCCGGCCGCCCCCCGCGCCTGGTCCCGGCCCTCCCGCCAGCACCGAGATCGGAACAGGCGCAGTCGGAGGAGCCAGGCCCCGGTCGCAGCATCGGGGGCCGTGGGCACAGCCTCCGCTGCGGCCACTCAATGGGCGCCTCTGTTCCTCCCCCAGCGCGGCGGAGCGGGCCCGCGGGCGCCGCCACAATGGGTCGGCCCCCACTCCTGCGCCCTGCGCCAAAGCGCCGCGCCGCCCCCTCCCCTGCGCTCCGGCCGGCTCGAAGCTTAGCTCGCCGGGCTGCAGCCGACTCAATTGCCTCCTTTATGTCCTTCTCACTTTCATCTAGACACAGCCCGCCTCCCCCCACCTTCTCCTTTTTTTTTCCCTCTTGCCTGAGGCTCACATTAGTGAAATTTCTGCAACCTCCCCCCATTTTTTTTTATTTTAAAGAAAGCCCTTAACACAAAAGCAGTGACTAATCAATAGAAACTGCTCCTTCATCTCTTCCTCCTCCTCCTCCTCCTCGTCCTCGTCCTCCAGCAGGGTGACGCTTTTCCTGTTTGTGAGTTTTAGGAAACATTTTTGCTTTGTGCCGTAATGGAATTAGAGGACAGATGAGGACTGTAAATGGGACACGCGACGGCAAGACTCTCGCTTAAATATTTAGATGCAACGTTACAATTACTGACTTGTTGCAGCGGGCTTTGAAGTGGTAGCTCGGGAGTGCAGGGGGAGAGAGGCCAGATTGCCCAATTGATGTTTTGATTGGGGCTGGAGATACACGTTCATAGGACTTCGCTGTCCCCCTTTAAAAATCACTAGTGAGCGTGGGAGGTTTGCAGCAATTTCCAAGATTGGGCTAAAAGACCCCAAGCGTAGGTCGCTTCAGGCTTCTACTCCGTTCATATCTCTCCCTTCCTATTTGACATTTTTGAAAAGCAGGTCTATTTTTTTTTTTTTTTTAATTTGAGAAGGTAAAAGTGAGAAAAGTTTTGCTCGAGTCCCGTTTTGTTTGTACACGTGTGAGCTTTTCTGAAACAACTAGGCCGACGTCAGCTTTTCAGCGGGGCATAAGAGAAAGCAATTAAAAACGCAGAAAACTTTTAAAGACCCTTGAAATATTTCATTTCCAACGGAATCATGAAAGGAGCACTTTATCATTAACGGGGCGCCTGAAGTCGAAAGGAACGGAAGGCCGTTTCTTCCCCCCGACTTAGCAGGGAGGGACATTTTGGCGCGAGGCAAAGCGGGGGGGGGGGGGGGGGGGGAGGAACTTTCCCACAGACTGAAATCATGGGGTTTAAGGTCTTAGGTTTGTGGCGTCGGAACCTTTATTAAAGTGGACAGCCCACTCTCCAAGTCCATTTGTCAGAATCCCAAATTTGACCCCCATGTCGCCTCTAGTCTTTTGAGTGAATTTTATGTTTTCTGAAGCCCTTGCGATACTCAGCAAGCAAATAGCACCCATTTAAAAGTGTACTGGAAATATCAGAACCTGAAATTAAAACGCCGCGCTGCGTTTTTTTCAGGGACGTAGCGGTAACGGTTTTCTGTTCAGATGATAAAAAAAAAGAAGGAAGGAAGGAAGGAGAGAAAGAAAGAAAAAAGAAAGAAAGAAAGAAGGAAGGAAAGAAAGAAAGAAAGAAAAAAGAAAGAAAGAAAGAAGGAAGGAAAGAAAGAGAGAAAGAAAGAAAAAGAAAGAAAGAAAGAGAAAGAAAGAAAAGAAAGAAAGAAAGAAGGAGAGAAAGAAAGAAAGAAAGGGAAAGAAAGAAAAGAAAGAAAAAGAAAGAAAGAAAGAAAGAAGGAAAGAAAGAGAGAAAGAAAGAAAGAAAGGGAAAGAAAGAAAAGAAAGAAAAAGAAAGAAAGAAAGAAAGGAAGGAAGAAAGAAAGAAAGAAAAGAGAAAGAAAGAAAGAAAAGCAAACCACCAGAATTCGGGTCTTGTAGGTTTTTCCTTTTTGCTTGTTTTGTTTGGTTGGCTGCTGTATGTTTGCTTTCTAGCCTTATTGAAAACATGCAGATTTTCTAATTAATGCTTGAAATCGTATGTTTATTTTGGGGCTTGATTTGATTGTTGATAGCACCGGAACAGGGACGCAGGAGCTTCAAGTGCGTAATAATTACTGAAGGGTCATTTAAGAGTCCCCAGGGCTTAGCAATAAAACCCGCCGGGGCGGTGAGGCAGAACCAGCAAGTGCGCCCCGGTTCAGGAGAGTGGGATGTGCGGAAATCAATCAGGAGAATAGGAGCGTTGCCACTGAGCCCAGTTGCAATATCCACGAATAAATATATTTTGAAGACCAAAAAAAAAAAAAAAAAAAAAAAATCCTTCCTAACCATGAGGTTAAATGTTTAAGTCATGCACAAGTAAATAGCAAGCGAAAATTAGAAGTCACAACAGCGGCAACAAATAAAGAGTGAGAGCTTGTCCAGGACTGGGGACAGAAATATTCAGTTCGGTGGGGTTCTAGACAGGTAACTTATTTATGCGGGTAAATAAAGATTAAGGAACCATTAAGAATGTACATATATAACTAACACGACACTAACAGACAATTAAGCAGTCAGTTTAATGCCTTATCTCACTGGCTGCTCTGGGGTTGTTTTACAACTAGGAATTAAAATCTGAAAAGGAAGTTTTCAGCAGCTCTGGCCAAATATTGATTAAGTAGCTGTTTGTTGATAGCATTGTTACGCATTAAAAGGCCGGGATCGCGGCCCCTCAGTGGCCATCTTCTATTGTGAGGGATTCTTAACCACAGAGATCAAAGCGGGATCATTTCAACTTATCTGTCTTGGAAAATCCTCCTTTTCCTCTGAAACCTCTAAGGAGGATTGACCAAATTCTCTTTAAGAAATAGGAACCCAAACCAGTTACATGTCGTAGGTTTGTAGAGAAGAGATTCATGGGGTGTTTTTAATTATCCTATGGTGATTTCTTGTTTAGAGCTTAGGCTAAGATGGTGAATTTATCATCAAATAGATTCTCATTTTTGGAGGGTGGCCGGAGGCAGGGAAGCTACTATCCGCATGTCCCTAAATTTTTAAATATGGAACTTTCTTTCGCCAAAGTTGCCTTCTAAGCTGGAATGATGTAAAGGAAAGATGTCAGATTTTTTATCTAAAACTGAGTGGGGAATAATTAAATACACGGGGAAACTGGGAGTTATACTGACTACATTTCTCTACATGTGTTTCTATATTTTTGTGTGTTTATAGATGGTTATATGAGTCTCCTGTATATTCTTAACCCCCTACAATGTAGGAGTAGACATGTATTTGTGTGTATAGTTTGTGCATCGTTAGAGTTTATTTGTAAGTTCGTCACTATGAATTATGCTGGCAGTAAACTTTATCCCGTTGCACAAAATAAAAGCTCATTTGTCCAATGGATTACACTTCTAGAGTCATCAGAATTTGAGGTAACAGCATAGCCTCCCAATTCTTACTCAGTCCTGCTGTTGAATGCTAGGAAAAATCTTTCCCTGAATGATTTTATGACTTTTCGGCTGTTGATTTTTAGATGAACTATTAGCCTTTTTTTTTTTTTTTTTAGCTTAAGAACTCAATATATTTGGATAGATTTTTTTTTCTTTTATTATGAGAGCTAAAATTCCTGCAAGGGCTTTTTTGGAAATACCATCTCTGTGCTTAATTTGCAAATGCCAACAAATCACTGAGGTGAAATTTATGCCAGATTCAGGCTTTGGATATTCAAATGTGCATCATGGATCTGTCTTCCTGAATCCCCTCCTCTGACTGTGCTCATTGCACTACTAAATAATTGTGCAAAGGGCTGTATCTTTATTTCATTTTATTTTTATTTTTTCTTGTTCACTCTTGAACAAGATGAGTCTTGATGTACAGAACCACTAGTGGATATTTTCAAATATATTCTATTATAATCTCCCAATTAATTAATATTCGACCTATGCTCAAATGTTCTTTGATATAGTCCCAATCATTTCTGTGTAGAGCAACTGCCTGAAATGGATTAAGCTGGAAGGGTGAGTCAGCTCAGATCTGTTTTGGTTACCTTGTCCTGGGTCCAGATGCAGCATTAGAGAGTTCTTTGTTGCATATTCCACATGTACATGTATATTTCATATACATATGGAGTTAAAGTAACTTTCCCCCCTTGGGCAACAGGCTATGTGTTCATGTACTGACAGGGAGGGCAGCAGAATCGAGCTCTAAATTGGGCCTGATCTCAGCACCAAGGCAGAATTACTGACTCAAGAACTGGCTTATGCCAATTATTTCTCAATAAAGTTGGGAAAGATTAAATACGATTTTGATATTATTGTAAAAAAAAAAAAAAGAACTGGCTGCCTTTAGCTGAGGAACTGTGATCAGAGAAAGTGAAAGGGAATTTTAGAAGTTGCCCTTCTTTTGGAAGATGCACACCAAGGTGGGAACAGGGGACCATCTTCTGCTCTGTTGGGAAATATTTTCTTGCCCCGTTGCTGCTGGTCTCTGGTGGAGAATGTCACAGTTCAGGTCTCAGCTCTGTCTTACAGTGTTGGGCCAAACACTGAGCCCCAGTAGCATTGAACTTTTGCTGGAATCAGAACATCTGTCTTCTAAGAAAGCTTTCTCTCAAATTATCTGTGTTAGGATTATGCTCCCAAATAACCAGAATATATATAATTTCAGTTTGTAACTTGGAAGGAACAAGCACAGTTATCAAAACGCCCGTTAACATTACAAAACATCTATTTGAGGGAGATGAGTTAGAAACTTTACCATTGTTAAAAGAAAATATGAAACCCATGGAAAGTAGTTGCTGAGGATGCTTGAGGAAAGGTTCAATGAATTCTTACCTTCAATGTCTGTTTTCCTAATCCTTCCTGATAAAAACTAAGAAAAGACAAACAGATAACTTCTGCTACAGAAGTGGCCACTTCTCTTTAAAGAAGAAAGTGTATATTACTAAAGGGTGATGTAAAATTTAGAATTTGATTTGATGCACATTTCTCCTAGGAAGGAAAATCCTGAGAAAGAGTTTTACCTTGTACATTGCATGCAGCAAAGTTTGTAGCATTTAGATTTTTGCTGCAGGATTTTAAGTAAACAACAGCAACAACAACAAAGAATCTCTTCTCTTTGGGGTGAAGCAGCTTGATCAAAGTAGTCTGAGTTTGTATGCCCTCCTTACTGCAGTGATTGGGAAGTCAATCTTCCTCAGTAAAACAAATTAGAACTCATGACAGGCAATAACAACCTAGCTGGATATTTGTCTCCCTCAACCCATTTAGGGTTTAATGCGTCTACAGCAGTATAGTAATAACATCTCGGTTCTAGGAGCCAATCGATGGATTCCATTTAAAAATAGCTAATCAAAATGCTTTGTGAACAAGGTGGGAGACTCTTCTTGGCTGACCAACATGGAACTGAGGGAGAGGAAATACCACTGATTTTTAGCATTAAAAAATGTCCAGGGTCATATTGTGAGTTCAAACAGTATAGTTTTATGGAGGCTTAAATGTAAATTTTTAGAATTGTTTGTAATCGGCTGATAGGCATATTTCTGGAGACAACTGCAGATTTAAATGTCCCTGCCTTTATGTCATTAGATGAAAGCAATAAATAAGTCAGGGTAGAATAGTGAAGAAAGGAAAGTTAATTGCTTTGCAATTTATAGTGTAACATGGGATCGGTTTAATTTTTGTGTACTTTCCTGGTGAATACTTATATGGTGACATACAAATTTTCATTTTTAATAGAAAGCCTACATTTGTAGGCTGGTGATTTTATAGGTACATAGATTTGCCAACATACCCCTTTTATCTTTTTTTTTTCCTTTGGCAAACCCTAGAATAGACATAACTTATCCAGTCAACAAGCAATTGGGCATTGTATAGAGATATTAATATCTTCCTTATTTCCCTTACAGGGCCTATCTCTTTAAAAATACATTTTATTTTAAACTAATTGTAGACTTATAGAGTCTATCTTCAAATGCATTTTAAAATTCTTTCAATATTCAAATATATTATCATGATTAAGAAAATCTTGGCCAGTGGGGGTGAGTATTGTGGGTGTGTGTGTCTCAATTACCATGGTTGAGCTTAACATGAACTAAAGAAAATTAATTGGTCCAATTCATTTTATTATAAGAAAAGCAACAGGTTTCTTCTTTCTGAATCCCTACTTGGCCAGTTTCCTGATTGAGGTTCACTAAAGCATTTGAGTGTTTCTTGTCTGTTCTGATTTAAACACGCCCCCAAGTCCCTTTTCTTGCCTTTGCTTGCACTGTAAGAACCAGTACCCAAGGCAAAAGTGGCCTGTTCTTGCAGATCTTAATTTATTCTAAAATTACGACCAAGCATATCTCAGTTGTGACCCCTTGAACTTTAGTTTTGACATCTATAAGATGGGGCACATCATACCAACTTCCCAGGGCGATATGAGAAGAAAATGAGAAGATGCAAGTTGTGCACAAATTACATGTATCATAGGAAGACTCAAAATCCTGGGGGAGAAAACCCTCTGAACATGCAGAAAGTGACCAGCCTGCTGGCAGATGGGCTCTGCCCAAAGGCAGATAAAAGCTTAATTCAGGGCTTAGGAGCAACAATGAAGGAACACACACACACACACACACACACACACTTCACTTTCACTGAGTCAAAAAATTGAGTTTGCAAGCAACTATTTAATATAATAGATTTTATTGACTTACCAGATAAGAAAAATAACAAAATTCTAAAGCCATTCACTGAGATGTCAGAAGATATTTCTAAGTTATTTTTCTCCCAGTTTTCGGCAAAGATTACTTTTCTCTCTTAGATTAACTTGGCTTTTTCAGAGTCCTCCAAATTGAACTTCTCTCTTTCTTTTGTTCTTTTGTTCTTTCTTTCATTGTTTGTTTGTTTTTCAACAGGTTCTTTTTGCTCCATCAGAGATTGACAAACAGGTTGCTTTTTGAAAATAGGTCTCATGCATGCATGCCTTCGTGCTCCTGAAATTCTTTGCAATGCTTCATTTTACAGAATTGCTTTTGCACAATTTCTCATTCTGTCCCCTCTTGAGGCTACTTCATTGTCCTTAAGTATCTTCTTAGCTTCGCACGTGAGACTGTGTACATTCCTCTTTCTTTGTGCATGATTCTACTTAACCCCCCTCCTATCAAATTTGAGTTCACAAATATTAAAGAAACTTTCCAAAGTAGCATTCATTAAGCTGGAGGATACATTTCAAAAGCTGGTGATTTTATAGGTACATAGATTTGCCAACATACCCCTTTTTCTATTTGATTTCCCTCCATCCAGTTCCCAAAGCTCAGGACTTGTGTGTTATCCGGGGTGCAATGCAAGAGTTGAAAACAAATAGCCTGGCTTGTGAGGCTTTCGGGGGTCTGGAGAGCTCCTGCCCCGCGTTTCCCCCACTGGAGCAGCTTGCTGGTACAGCCACTGCGGAGAAGGAAGGTTGTTTTCTTATCCCCGCATGCACTGGTCTGACCTGTCTCCGAAATAGGTCAGGCTGGGGCAAGGCAAGTTTATGCAGCTGTTGGGGCTTAGGCAGCCCGGCAGGCAGCCAGGGCGCCTTGGTTGGCGGTCCCCAGTGAACAGATAAAAACTTGCTGGCCAGCCACGGGGCCTTCCTTCTGGACCCTGCTGCCTCCCCACCCCCACCCCGAAGGCTTTGAGATGCAGGAGGACTCCTGGATTATGGGGGCCAACTCTCAGCCTCAAAAGGGAAGTGTTCTTTGATTCCAAGGATTGGCCTCTTGTGGATGCAAACATTCAGATGAAATATATACTTTGTCAGATTTCATCTTTAAATCATCCTACTTATTTTGGCGGGGTAAAACATTCACTCTTACATAATTCCGAAGATACAGAGGGATAGACAGTAACAGGTTTTCTTCCCATCCTTGTCCCTCAGTATCTTGGTCACCTTTCTAGAGAGTCTATGCATAAATAATTATATTTCCCTCTCTTAAAAATGTTCTCTCCTTTTGCGCACATGGTAGCCCACTATAGAAACTGTTCTGTGCCTCGCTTCCCACTCCCCCTCCCTGCCCCCTTGAGACTGTATCTCAGCAATTACTCTGCATCAGGGTCTGGTGGCCTCCACAGCCTGTTTGTACAGCTGTATAGTATTCCATTGCATTGGCAAATGATTTATTTAGCATTAGGTAGTTTCCAATCGAACGACACCATTTGGCACATGTGTGCGTTTCTTTGTAAAATAATTTGTCCATGGTAAGGACAAAGGGAAGGCATTTGTAATTTTGATAGCTTTGGTGGAATTTTGGTACTGCGTTGAGGACAAACAGGGGAATGCTTAGCAAACATGGTGCAGAAGCGTGTTTGCCCGTGGCACGTGCACGAGAAAAATGAAACACTCTTCTCTACCACTGTACATTTATTAGAGCATAGGTTTTGAAATTTCTGCTTAGGGAGTTGTTCTGCCAACAGTGACTATCCTCTGGAAATTCCTCTAATCTGTTATTGCTCCAAATGGAACATTCTCTAAATCCAAGGAAAGCTTTTTTTCTTTGACTTTTCGGTTCCTCTTTTTATTTTATTTTATTTTTTGTCTACTGTTCATTTCACTCCCTGCCCCCTCATCATATATTAACATATTTATGATAAGCATTCTTAGCTATTTTTCTTTCTGTGCTGGAAAAATTACGGACAATTTTATAACAATTTCAAGGCAACTTACTCTGATTGTTTAGTTACAAAAGAGAAGTTGTCTGTCAGGGTCACCAAATCAGGGTTGAACTAGTAAGAGAGCAGATCATGAATAATAAAATAGGGTCTTATATTTCTAATTTTTGAGAAGGGCTGGGCTGGTGTTCTTGGGGTTTCTTGAGTTTGGTAAAGGCTGATTTTTAATTTTACAAACTTTTAAGGGGCATGTATCCATTCCCTTCGATGCACAAAGGACTTTTTATGTTTTTGCACATACCTTGCCTCCCTCAAATCATTTCGGCCTATTTTCCCTTAAATCTGATGCCCAGGAATTCAGTTGTTGATGCGCTGAGTACCTGGCTTACCTAAGCTGGGAGTCTGAGTCCGTGAAATGAGCCAGAAAGAACCATGTTCTAGCCATAGGAGAAAAACAACCCTCTCCAAACCCTCTTGGGAAAATGGAAGAGGTGAACGCCAATAAATATTATGAAGTAAATGTTTCAGGTCATTCCTTTTTAGGAATGAGCCTTTCAGAAATAGGAGTATGAGCTGGGAGCTAAGGATTTATTTTTGAAAAGCAGGATCTTGATTTGGTTTTAAAAAAATAACAGAAAAACAAAACCAGTCTTCTGTCTTGACTCTTCTCGCCGCCAGTCTTCAAGCACACTTGTGCCAGGCTAAGGCAGAAGGTCCGCTCTCCTCATACCAGAACTTTCATCTGTGCTTCCTTAGAAGGCAGCTAGATGGGTGCTCTGCGTTCTCTCCCTGTTTCCCCTCTGACTTGCTTATGGAAATCTGAAGGAGTCAGTTTGGACATGTAAACAGGCCTGGTGTTAAGAGCATCTGTAAAGAGCTGAGAAGAATCAAAAGCAGCTTTCCCTCCCCCGGACCCCCAGCTCTGTGCATAATTTGGATTGAATCAGGCCCATAATTTGTGACATCTGATTACTACCTGCACAAGTATGCAGCTCTCCACACAAGAAGGAGGGCCTAGGGAGGGTTAATTTGGAAGAAATTTTGATTTGTTTGTCAGATTGCTGTGATGTTCTCAACAGAAATTTAGACCGGAGAAAATAATGTGGTTTTCAGACCCATGTCGGCGGAGTAACCAAACTTTAGATTCTGACACATCCCCGCATTGTTCTCCCCCACACAGGTAAAGGGGGAGCATTGACCATTGAGCAGCTCCCTCTCCTGATTTGTAGATTTGTCGCTTTTTAAAATAAAAAGGGACCCATGGGTTCATTGGGGGAAATAACTTTCCATTTCATGATTTGCAAATGAATGGGATCTCAGTGTCTGGAATCATTGGTTCTCTTTGAGAAAGATTGGAGCTTCTAACGTTTTCTCAGAGCATTTCTAAAAGGGGCTGGGGGTCCATTGCAGGAAGTCCCGCAAATAAACGAGGGTCTCCTCACAGCGCCTGGGGGGGTGGGGAGACTAGCAGTACACCAGCGAGGAATATGATTTGGGAAGCTAGCCAGTGTGGAAACTTTCCAGGTGGTAGACTCGCTGGGCTTTTGTGCAGACAGGGCACATCCGGGGCCTGTGTGAGCACGACACACATTTATCAGAGGGTGGCAGAGAGCAACTTCTATAATTTCTTACTGGAAGCCAATGTCTGCTTGTGGTCACTGGCCCTGCCAAGCTCTGAATACTTGCTGAATTTTTGTCTGAGAAAAAGATGGCAAATGGGAGACTGGGATCTCAGCATCAGGTCAGAAACTGCAGAGAGCCGGCCTGAAGAGTCCAGGGGCTGGAGGGATGCTGGGGTCTTGGCAGGTCCCCCATCATCCAGGGGATGGGTTCCAAGATGGAGGCCAGGGTGGAAACTCAACTGGCCTATTTGGGATTCAGCTTCTGGGCTCTTCTCAGTGAACTTTTTGGGCCTCGACTCTTCAATGTCTTCTTCTTGCCTGTGGAAAGTATCAGCTGGTGTGTCTCAGGGCATTCCTGAGCTGAAAGCCAGTTGGTGGCTGGGAAGACCACCTCACCTTGTTTTCCTCAGAGGCTCAGTAAGTGGTCAGTGGAGGGTGGGCACCTACACATCTTCTGCAGGTCGCAGCAAGGACTCATTACTGGGCACACTCTTGTGTCACGTGGTCTCTCCTTTTTTTGGGGAAATTGAAACTAAGTCACTGTGCAGGCTTTTCTTTGTAATGGAGTATTAGCATATACCTTGGGCAGATAAGAAGAGGACTGATTTCCTTATTAAAAAATACAGATGACATAGAAAACCAAATTCGGTCTGAATTTTGTTTGCTGTCTAAATTTATCATTTTATTGAATTACTATAATTTAATGTTACTGGTTTAAACTAACAATTCTTCCCCTGAAATGAATCCTTTTTATTTTTTTTTTAAATTGAAAACCCAAATTAAATTCATTAGGAAAGACAATGGCTATCTTTCACATTGAAATTCCTGGTACTTGGAAAATCCGTTTGGAAAAGCTTTAGGAAAAATAGAACTGTCACTCAAAGTATAGTTTATAGGAAATGATATTACCAGAAGAAGTTTGGGCTTTTTCTCCCTACCCCCAGTGCTCCACCTTTCAAATCCTTTGAAAATATCCACCCCCCAATTTTCCTTTCACAAAGGCCTCTCTGGGCTAACCTTGGGTAAAAAGAGGGAGGTCTGTCTCCCATGTTCCCTGTGTCCCCCATCGCTATCCTGCTCCCACCTGGCTTATCTTCCTCTTGTGCACCCCTACTCCACACACACACATAACATATGCTTCCACCAAGCTCTTCCTCATTCACATCAAGACTCGACTGGTTACCTCTCCCTGGGATGTTGGCAGTTTCCAAGAGGACCCTTGGAGCTGATAACCTAACATGGAGGAATGAATCCCTAATGGTAGAATTCCAGGTATCCACGTAGGAAGGAAACCATTGGGGGGGTGGGCAAGGAATAGGTTTCTGTTGCCCCTCAAACACACCCCTGTAGATCCTATCTTTACGATGAATGGCAAGACTAGTTCTAAAATAAGGGAGCTTCTTGCTGGTGAGTATGATCTCCCAGGGCATGGTACACCGGTGAGCTATCCAGGAAGAGGCAGGTCCAGGTGAGGCCAGGAACATTCTCCATCACAGATGGATTTCTAAACTTCCCAGGTGCCAGAGAAGAGCCTTGGCTTATGTTCTTTGGGCTTCTTGGCAAAGAGCAGGGCCAGAAGAACATGAAAAGTCTGGGAGGGCACTGTGGGGCTCATCTTGCCTCAGAGCTCAAACACCTCCCCAAGGAACAGGCATCTGATCTGAGCTCTCACACTTTTTCTTTTTTTTAAGATTGATTGATTGATTGATTGATTGACTGATTTTGGAGAAAGAGAAGGAGGGTAGGGGCAGAGGGAGAGAATTTTTAAGCAGAATCCCTGCCGAGCACAGAGCCTGATGCAGGGCTTGATCCCACGATCCATGAGATCATGGCCTCGAGCCAAAACCAAGAGTCAGATGCTCAACTGACTGAGCCACCCAGGTGCCTGAGCTCTCACACTTCTAGTGCCACCTGGACTGATGTCAGAGCTCAGAAGAAATGAGGCTCCCCTCCTCAAGGGGACTAGGGTCCAAGGGCAGCCAGGATGGATCTGCGGGCTGGAAAAGCTTCTGGAAAGTGCACTGAATCAGTTCCAGGAGTCTTCTGGAAGGCCAGAGACTCCCAGACTCTCAGTGCTGGGGTCCTGGAGAGCCTCAGCAACTTTGCTTTGGAGGATATAAGCCATGAATGTCCCCGTGGAATAGCTGGGATTTATTCCACCTATGATATATGGGGTTCTGAAACAGCCTGCCATGTTTGTGAACTATCAAATGATCTTGAATTCCTGCTGAGCCCCCAGTGTTGGCACTTAGACCTGATCAATGTTTTATAAGTATTAGGAAATGACAGCAGACACAGGTACGCAGCAAGAGTGTACATCTCCCCTAGGTCCCCTCAAGTGGAGGATGAAAGAGGAGTCCTTGTCGGAGGGGAGCTCACCATAGAGGGAATGGACCTTGAGTTTCAGGGATCCTCACCTGTGTGAGCCCTTCTAGGCTCTGGAAGGGACCCCACGCATCTTCACGCCTATAGGTTTTGGCAAATGTGGCAAAATGAAGATACGTTGGTTTTTTACTTCTCAAGAGGGGCTCCCTAAATTATAAAAGCTTCAGGTCCCGCAAAACTGCATCTATCCTTGTCCTTGTTCAGTTTAAGGTAGGAAAGGTAGAGGTGAGGAGAGATGGTCCCTGTGCATGGTGAAGGCCTGGCACAGATGTCTGAGAAAGCAAAATAATAATAATAATAATACTGATAATAATAATAATAACAACAACTGAGCTTCCCTCCACTGTGTCTTGGATGTTAGAGTTGCCGGGATGCTTCTTCATTTCTCATGCCTTGTCCTGTTTACTTACAGAGCCAAAGCCTGGGTTTGGCAACCCGGAGCTACTGAGAACTTACCTGTGCGGTCCTTATACTGCATAGCATCCCTGGTCCTTGCAGGGAGCCCCTAGAGGGATCCTGGACGGATTCCTTACCAGAACATGAGGAACATCCATCCACTCATGGGATATGGGCAGGTGGGCAAGAGCCTTAATTTGGCGGCGGAGGTGGGGGGGGGTGCGGGCTTTGGTTTCCTCAGCTATAAAAGTTGGGTCCGGTAATTTTTAGGTGTTTCTTGTAGGTCTCCCAAACCATGACTATGACCAGGTTGCTTTTCCTCTCCGGACCTCACTCTCCCTTCCTCTGGGAAACAGAAGCATTGGTGAGGTGAAGGCTATGGTGTCTCTCAGCTCTGGCAGGATGTGGCAGCTACGGTTATGTTCTATTCTCAGCAGACTCTTGGGAGCCCCAGGCAGCTGTTTGAAGAAACAGCGGGGGCTCCAGGCAGCTGGGGAATCAGGGCAAGAGTGGAGAGGCCTGTGGCCTCTCTCTATGTCTTAGTAGATGAAGAAATTCCTACCTGTCTCGTCTTTGGAAGGAAGGACTTCAGGTGCTGGAACAGTGAGGGTGAGGACAGAAGCTTGCTGTGCTATTGGACAGGTGGACACACTGCCTCTTTCCCCATCCACGCTGGGCAATGCATGGTTTCTTGTACCTCCTGTCAAACGGGTGGCTTCCAGAAGAGTCTGGAAACCCCTGGGGGTATTGTTTAGAGAGTTTCCCGTTAAGTTAGAGTTGCTTAAGCAGGACAGTAACAGCCCCTCTTTCAAATCATCTGTGTCTGGATATTTTTCCCTATGGCCAGAGAGGGACACACGAGATTTCTGGGAGCTGACCAAGTCAAAGCTAGAAACTGGGCTTGAGGAGAGAGAATCAGCATTCACTTCATCTGTTTCTGCTGTTGTATTTTAAATGTAAATTAACTCCCTCATTAGTAGTCGTCAAAAACTGAATCAGATAAATAAGCTTTTTGGTTGTTGTTGTTTTTTTTTTTCTGCCTCTGGTTAAAAGACACGCATAGACAGGAAAAAAAAATCAGATTTGAATCAATTAAAAATTTCCATGAAAACCAGAGTTTGAGAGAAACTTCTAACCAGTAGGTAATTTCAAATCTGAAAACCTACTGTTTTGGCAAGGACTTGGCAATTAAGCATTTGAGAGACTTGAATGTAAGATATATTTTTGTTACATTGAAAACAATTCAAGGCAAGATGTCATAGCCTATCAAGAAGAGATTTTAATAATTTTTTTCTCTTCACTTTTTTACTCTTTTATTTTTGCGGAAGAAAATTATTTCAAAAGTCAACATTTACATATTGACTTTTTAGGGTATATATTCTGAAAATAGACTACGAATCATTCAAATACAGTGAACCTTAACTGCAAAGACCAAATGACAAAATTAACAATGTAAAATGCCTTGTGAAAATTTATTTTTTGAAGAATTTTTAGAGCATATAAAATATCCAAATTAATCTTTGCGTACATAATTTTTCTTATGTGTCTGATAATCTATGGCTCAAGGTTTGTTGTAGCTTTCTTTATCTTAAACAAATAGATTTGTGGAAACACGTGAGCAAATATTGCTACAAAATATCTACTAATCTTTTGAGATAGAAGCTGAACATTATAAAACGAAAACATCAGGAAGAGGAACGATACCCCTTTATACATTCAGAATAATAACTATTACTGTTTACCATACGAAAGCGTTTGTTTCTATTTTTCTTAGTGATTATCCTGTACTCAGATCAAATGTATTGCGATTTTGAACTTTGAATCGCAAATTAAAATTTTTATTTGATAAGCGAGAAAGTCACTACTTGACCAGTAGATTAAAGAAGAAATCTGATCCCAGCTACTTTTAGCCACCATTAGAATTTTTGTCGAGTAACTCCATACAAATCAAAACAATTCGAGTTGTCGACTCTCCTTTCTGTATCCATAAGCAAACCTATGACTTAAACCCGAATTTGTGCTCCCTCGACACGTTTGAAAAGGGAGAGCTGGTGAGAGTTATGGCATACATTTGTTTAATAGAGTTCGAATAGTAGGGTAACAATATAACTTTTAGAACGGCAGACGTTTATAATGCTTGGCCAAGTTTGGGGTGGTGAGCAGTACTCGATCTGAGTATTCGATTTCCTCTACTTACTTTTTTTCATGTTTTCTTAGGGAAGTGCTAGTGGAGATTCTAAGAGTTGCCATTCTATTTAACTATATAAAAACATTAAAGCATTTTAGGGAATGCAGAAATACATATGCTTCAGGTTAAAATATTGAGACATGTTGGGTATTTTAATAACATTTCCACTCTAAAGTAGCAAGAGCAGATTTATTTTTTAAACTTCTTTTATACGGGAGGTTACATTTGCTGATTAAAGTAATTTGAACACTTAGGAAGAACACTTCAACTTTCTAGTGGTGAGACACGGACTATTCTCCCCTCTTCTATTAAAGGAGGTGTTTTTTATTTATAAGTAGAGTGCTATTAGGATTATTTTTTGCAATTGTTCAGAGGGATTTTAAAGTCAATATGAATACAGATTTATATGCATTAAAGAAATGAAATCAAATGCTAAGGCTAAACTGTAGAATGACATTCTATAAAATTTAGAGATGTATTTCACTGAAATTATTTATATTAATGACGCTTTAAGACTTTGTTGTACAGTTCATTTTGGATGTTTGAGATAAAAAATATCCCTTTAGAATTTGGAGAAAGTGGAAGTATTGCTGTGTGCAAGGAGAAGGGCCAACAGAGCAGAACACATTCTAGAGAGTATTTACCCTGAACTTTCTTCAAGCGCTAAGGATTCCGTATATTTCACTTCTTAAGTCTGTTGTGAAGTTGATTTCTCACATTAGGATTAAAAAAGTAATTTCCCTAGAAAGCACATAAATGCCAAACTCCAAATTCACTAGCAAGGCAGATTACGATTTAGACTTCCTTTTATTTGAATGATGGGAATTTTCTAGAAGGGAATAAGTTGACAAACAAATTTAAGAAATTGTAGCACCTACTTTGTCATATTGTGGTTGACTTTTAATTCTCTTATAGTCCCAAGGGCTACCATATTATCTAAAAAGAACAATGAGTTTCTCAACAGAAAGAAAAAAAAAAAAAAGAAAAGAAAGAAAAAGAAATTACCCAGGGATGCTGTATCTTACAAAACAATTGTTCCTGCTAAGCTTTGTGCAGCTTGAAATACAATTGAATATTAATTCTATCAGACCTAGTTGACTTAAAAGCTAGGATGGATCAGGAGCTGATTTTTGGCATTCCTTCATTTTTCCACTCTTTTGTTCACTTGACACACAGCTTTTATACACACTGGCTTTGCGGGAACCACTGGCGTGATCTCTGAACAATCTGTTCGAGGAGGAAAGGGCTCTTCCAACCAGCAGCCAGAGTTTTAATTAAATACTGTTCATCCTGTCTATCTCAAACAGCTGCGGAAATAGCTGTTGGCGTAAAGGTATCAATGAACTTATGTTATCTGGTGTTAATAGGGCAAAGAACCTCCTTGCCGCTTAGAAAGCAAAACAAAACAGAACGCACACCCCCGCCCCCCCACCCCCAAATCATGTCATTATTATTTTTAAGTTAAGAAGAATCACATCGAAGCAACGGTCCCATCCTGTGGAGCCAGACTCAGTATCATGTTGTAAGACACATGCAGGTTGAAGAAATTATTTTGTTTATTAATTCAGGTTACATGTCCCGCCTGGCTGGGTGGAAGAGAAAGGAAAGAGAGGTGTAACTTTCAGCACGCACTGATTTGTTCTTATTACATAACAAAAGTCTATTTCTTTATCATGTTATCATTCAGTTAATAAAAATTAGCTACAATAACAGCACCAACTTAAAAACCCCTCAAAGTCCAGGGGATTTTCTTTCACAATGAACATGAATACTGTTCAGAAATACAAACAGTCAAAGGATAACTTTAGGTCTGAAAGAGAAACCTGGCAAGGGTAATTGAATAAGCCTGGGTCCCTTGACTGTGTCATGGTGAGGGCAGTCAACATGTCATAATTAGGTTTATTGAGGGCCATTCCAACAATCTGCTTCTATTCTTCCTGCCTTATTGTCCACAGCTAGGCAAATAGCCAAGGGACAAAAGGAATCAAGTGCTGACAAAACATGAAAGAGGAAAAAGATTTAGCTGCTTTTATCAAAGAAACTGAGAAGGACTTTGTGTAAATAAAATAAGTGACTGGCCATCCTGCATTTAGGCAATGCCGTTTTCATTAGAATTAATTCTTGACATATTGGAAGAGTTCCAAGGGAAGGATTTCTACTTCTGACAAGTTTAATTTGTAAATTAAAAACAGTTGGTTAAACATGAGCCTCCATCAACAAAACTTAACCAAAGCCATACACGGCAAAGGCCTAAGCAGGTGAAAAAGAGAATGACTTTGAAAACAAGTCTTCCCCCCAAATTATGCAAATTCTTATTACTTCATAACAAATGTTTCCCATTGAAGCCTACAGCAGGATGTCTGCTCCTAGAGGTTTGTTTAGATCACATTTTCTTCCCCTTTTAAGCCTCTTTAGTTGACATAACACTTACTCCGTGCTGGTTCTTGGGAGAAGTGTCAGCAAGAGCGGAAGAGATAGACAGACTGGACATTTTTTTAAGAAGCCAAGCGAATACGACTTTTGTTAAGTCTGCACATCTCAGGACAGGCTGCTCCGCTTTTTCTTCACTGAAGGTGAGAGCTTCTTGCAAGTGCGCTTCTGATTCCTAACGGGGAGAAAGTGTGGAAGGTGCAGGGCGGTGGTGCCCGCGCTAAATATTCATCAGCTCTCCGGTCCAGGTTGTCTGGTTGGAGGCTTGCGCACCACGTCAGCAGCTCTGTGGTTATGACTTGGTGATAGAGACAAAGTGAAAACCTCCGGTTCGGAGGTCCAGCTGGCCTCTGGACAAGACTTTCATTTAAGTCTAGGGAAGCCCTTTCATAAAACAGCTGCGTGTGCAGTGGGGACACCATCCCTGTTGCATTTTTGCAGTTTGTGGGATCATCAGCTTCAGGGAGGGATCTTTCGCCGGGACCTGGATTTCAGAGGCACTTTTTCAAGCTGTGAACGGGAAGGGGGCTAGAGGAGAGAATGCTAGCCTGAACGATTTGTCCCTTGGGAATATAAATTTTGCGTGAGTATCAAATGCCCCTCGGTTTTATTGAGAGTTACATAGGAAATAAGAAACCTATTACTCGGGCAGCTTCAGGGACCAGGCTGTTTAGATTTAAGAACTTCACATGGCTTTACTTCACCTGACACCAGGGCATATTAGAGATGTGCATCGCTTTATTCCTAGGCCCTTGAAATTAAAGTGAAAACATTTATTTCCTCATCTCAAAAAAAAAAAAATCACATCATTCCATCAGATAGTGGGTGTGCTCACGCTTGACATGTAAAGCCCTGGACAAATGCAAAATATAATTATTACCATTGGTATCACTATTATTGCTTTGTTTGAGTGGAGCTAATCGACAGTTGAGTTTATATCATGGTAGTAGCATCCTGGGAAGCATTGAAATATTTGGTCCAAACGTTTCTCCTGTGGCCCATTAAGCTGAATTTTCAGTGCCTTGAAGTTTACTCCACTTGTGGGTTTTGGAACAAACCAGATCACACTGGACTGCCCAAGTCTAGTTCTGCACCAGATGGAACTGTGATTTTCTGAAAGGTTTTGGGGTTAGAAGACTTTTACTTTTTGCCCCAGTTTTCTCTCTTAACTAGCTGTGTGATCAAGGGAAACTCACCAGCCATCCTGAGCTGGATTCCTCTGAAGTGGGAGTGACGGTATTTGCCCGGCTACCTCAAAGGATTGTGGTGGTATATAGTGGCCCAGAATGCGTTCGAAGTTCTGATCGAATATGGAGTGTTATTTACTTATAATCTGCTCACTGCTTTTGTACTTAGTGAAACAAGATTTGGGAGCCGACTGAGTTGTCTTGATGGTTTCTCAGAGTACAGTTTAATAAGAATTAAGTGGATCTTCCTGTGGTCAGTCCAAAACACACAGAATTCCTTCTGTATCCAGGACGGAAGGGACCTCGTTGCTGAGATCACGTTGCTTTCCTGGAAGGCAGCAACCTAGTGCATATCTGGTGGATAAGTGGGTTTGGGGGGAAACTGCTGTTAGGGGTTTGGACTTGGGCAAAATAAGGCTTTTGATTTCCACATTGTTCTGATGCCTGTTGGCTCATGTCACAAGATTAGAAAGCCCAGCAGGCCAGGAAGGAGTTTCTCGGGAAGGAGTTGGAGATTTATGCAGATTGGCTGACTCTCTGACATTTATTTGCTGCCCTTTTCTCCCTCTGTTCTGGCAACTATGAACCAGATGGACAAGCTCGTGGAAAATAAGGCCAGTGGAGAGAAGATGCTTTTGATTTCTTCAGAGATAAGGGAGAACCTGGCAGGTGGCAATTTTCTGTGCACGAATTCAAAATGGGCACCTTAACTTTTGGAGACGGTTTGAAACCTTTGAACAAGGACCTTCCTTGGTCCGTCACCGAGAGTAACATAAACTCTGTTGATCAGGCATCTACTGAAGGCAGGAAAGTCCAGGGGATGGGCCGAATGTTATGTCTACCGGAGGCCAACCGTCCACTTTGTAGTGGGGCACCAAGGATGTCGTCTGAGCTTTAGCTAAGATGATAATTCACTGGGACTGGAATCCTTCCTTAATCACCAACCTCTCCAAAAGGAGAATGATGAAGAGAGGAAGCATGGCTTACTATTTCACTCTGTAATCATTTATGATTTGAGCTGTATTTTACCTTATGTTGACCCCTGGTGCTGTTGGTGTCCTCATTCTCTTGTTGCAGCTACAGTATTACGAGGGGACAGTGAAGACAGCGACCACCAAATGCTGATTTCCCTGGGAGAAATCTGGCTTACGTATATGGATGATTGATAGATAGATAGATAGATAGATAGATAGATAGATAGATAGATAGATAGATGTGTTTTACTATGTTAGACTCAAACTAAATTCTCTGTGTTGGAAGAGTTCGTAAAGCATCAATAATTTAAACACAAGTGTTCATATCCCAAGTAATAATGTCTTGAGCTCTGGGACTTTTTTGGGGGGGAAAGTTACAGTTTTTCCTACATTTTAGAGTCCTAACAGTTTCCCTCTGTGTTACCTATGGTGCAAAATTTCAGACTGAAAATACTCTATCTCAGGCATGTTGTTGAGCCCCGCCCTTGGAACTTCAGTGTTGAAATATGGGATTAAAAATGGTGAATGGATTTGCTAATTACATGCAGGTTTTTCTGTTTTTTTTTTTTTTTTTTTTTTTTAAGGAAGTATGGGAGGGGGATGTGCGGCTCACGAAGTTAGCCTTATTATTTATTTTATGTGGTCGCTGTTTGTTGTAGACTTTTTTTTTATTTGTTTACTCTAGTTTGTTTGAACTAATCACTACTTAAGGAAAAGACCTCTCCGGACAGTCTCCTCTTCCCCAAGCCTTTAGCCGGGGTGACCATTCAGGCATAAAAACGTGCTTATCTGCAAATGAATGGCAGCTCTTCGCTTCATTAAAGCCCCTTTCTCTTTTGGCACTCGCATTGTGACCCTTTGATATTAATTCAAAGGGCAATTAAAGAATGCGGCCCATCTTTGAAGTAAGGCATTCAGAGCAAGGGTAAGGATGAACCTGGGCCTCTGATGGACTGTGTGTATTCAACAGGCCTTTTCAAGGCAGTTTGAAGTGAGTCAAAGAAAATGGGCAGGAGAAGGTCAAAGAGAAAAAAGGGGCTAAAGAAACAGTCTGTATTTGTTCGGAGTATTAGCCAAGCAAACTGCAAATAGCAACAAAATGAAACAGTTAATAGAGCAGCCAGACAGAGCCATGTCAATCACTTAACTTGGACAGCATTAGGCCCACGGAGGCTCCCTCGCTGTGTTACCTAATTATCTTGGGAAAGGCAGTAACTGGAAGTAATGGTATTATATTTCTTTCTGCTTACTGCCCAGAAAAGGTGATAAATACTCACTGCTCCATAATTATGCAACATATATACATAAAGGAGGAGGAGGGGGGTGGGAGGGGGCTGGAAGGGGGCGGGGGCTGCATTGAAGTTGAGTTCCTAGTAAGAAGTCCAAATATGGCACAAATATGGCATTTTCAAACATTAGCATGCTGGAGAATCACTTAACTCGTTTCATCTGGAGCTGGCTGAAATATGCAGGATTTCTTCTTTAACAGCCCTTAAAGACAAACAGGTTTACCCATCTAGGAAAGTTCGTTTTTAGGAAAAAAAAAAAATTTAGCCAGCAAAAGCTGTGCTTGAATCATATGAAGGATTTGGCTAATGCTCCACCCTGCCCCCGTGGAGAAGAGGAGATGCAGAGTGAAGCCGGATTGTCTCTGAACTTTCCCCATTGTGCCTGACTGTTGACACACCCTTGGGGGGGAGGCGGCTGGAAAGCCATCCTCGGTGCAGACGTCACCTAGACGGGCCAGGGGAGAGGCAGGGTTGGGGGTCTGATTGGAGGCTGGATCGGTTTCTATTAGTATGTTGAGGAGGGATAATTTTGGATTCCACTCTTATTGGACATTGTGAAAAACAAAAAAACATTCATTAACCAAGCACTTCTTTGAAAGTGTGAGCAAACTGATTTAAAAAAGATTTCCAGGGGCGCCTGGGTGGCTCAGTCGGTTAAGCGGCTGCCTTCGGCTCGGGTCGTGATCCCAGGGTCCTGGGGTCGAGCCCTGCATCGGCCTCCTTGCTCCATGGGGAGCCCACTTCTCCCTCTCCCTCTGCTGCTCCCCTTGTTTGGCTCACTCTCTGTCAAATAAATGAATAAAGTCTTTAAAAAAAAAAAAAGATTTCCAGGCTTCTGGGCTGGGGGCGGGGGCGGGTAAGGGCGGAGGCTAGGTAAGAGACGGGGAATATACCCCAGGCCCCCATATAAATGTCTGCAGATAGGTCGAATGGTGTCTCTGAATTACAAAACACAGAAATCGGCTTCTAAAGAGGCCCCTGAGGACTCTGTTTAGATTATTTGTAACATGGGCTGTTGGAGATTGTTGTTTGATGTTGCGTGCATAATGGATTTTGTTTAGAGGGACAGTAATAGATCTGAAGGATCTGTTACGCAGCTTTTTGACATACTGTTCCAGAATGTAGCTATTAATATAAAAAGTTTCTGCCTTTGTAAAAAGTCCATTATGGAAATAAGTATGCAATAACTCTGCCTTTTAACACACTAATCATACAAATCACCCCCAAATCAGGATTTTAAAAAAAACTTTTTTATTTTATTTATTTATTTATTTTAAAGATTTTTATTTATTTGACAGACAGAGAGACAGCCAGAGAGGGAACACAAGCAGGGGGAGTGGGAGAGGGAGAAGCAGGCTTCCCGCTGAGCAGGGAGCCCGACATGGGGCTTGATCCCAGGACCCTGGGATCATGACCTGAGTCGAAGGCAGATGCTTAACGACTAAGCCACCCAGGCGCCCTTATTTATTTTATTTTTTTTAAAAGATTTCTTATTTATTTGAGAGAGAGAAAGCGAGAGACAGAGCATGAGTGGAGGGGGAAGGGCAGAGGGAGAAGCAGACTCCCCGCTGAGCAGGGATTCCCAACATGGGGCTTGATCCCAGGACCCTGGAACCATGACACCCAATTGGCTGAGCCACCAGGTGCCCCATGCTGTAAAAAAAATCCTGATTTGGGGGTGATTTGTATACATAACTAGAAAAACAAATTAAATGGTTAATTTTTCAATCTAAGAATAACTTCAGCTCTTTAGTAGAGTCAACCTACCCATTCTCCCTCCTGTCCTGTTTAATGCTACAACAGAACAATGTGGGAGGGGGTAAGAGGCGTTTCTACCACAGAAACAGAGCCATAGCTGCTTAACTAGCAGAAATCCACTACGTGAATTTGCAAATTCCCTTAGATGTCTTGGGAGGAAAGTACTACAAAATACCCCAAATAATAATGAAAACCTAAGTAAACAATAATTGTAAAATAAGGGAAGCATAGGCAATAGAAATCGAATAAATAAGCTAGGACATTTTCATCAGTAGTAACCATGGAAACTTTTCTACTTCTAGTAGGAGGGCATTTCTTTTTTCAAAGTAACTTATTCAAAGGACTCATTTTGAGGTCCTTTTTCAGAGTGACTAAAAAATCATAGAATCCGGAAATATTAGGAAATGTCCATGATCCTAGAATATCGAGAATACTGACGTACCTTTCAGATCAAAATCAGCTCTAGTGGGAAGACTGAGAGCTTTTGCTTTCCCTGTGCTCTCCCCACTTCTGGGTGATTTACAAATTTCCACCCATCTGTACCCTTCTAGCCTCTTTTTTCTTCCTCCTTTTCCCCACACAACCCTCAAATTTTTGTTTCAAGAAGTGAAGGCTTGGGAACTGTGAAGATGAAGAGCAATTTACGTTCCTGTTTTCCTCCCGTTTTAAATTTGCCCAGCTGCCTGAACTGTCAGAATGGCGTGCCACCTCTGGATGAGACTGGCTTTGAAAGTGAAGATAAATTATATCACGTGCTCTGCCTATTCCTTGGTGAGTTTAGATCGAAAGGGCTGAATCTAGCTTACAGAGCAGAGTTGTACTTATTACACTTGTAGTTCCTGCTAGACACAGGTTCAAGGCCATTTGCTTTCTTAGCGTTGGGATGCTTCCAACCCACTTCTCTCACTCCAAAGCTGCTTCCTAGAAGTACGTCGGGAATTCCTGGAATCTGTATGATCTTTGGGATCTTATGGTTTTAATGGTTCTCCCAAATTACAATTTATCCTTGAATTGACAATCAGCCCTTTAGGGCCCAGACTGATAACAACAAAGCAACAGTAAGAATGTACTTCCTAGGGGCGCCCTGGTGGCTCAGTCAGTTAAGCGGCTAAGCATCTGCCTTCAGCTCAGGTCATGATCCCAGGGTCCTGGGATCAAGCCCCACATGGGGCTGGCTCCCTGCTCAGCAAGGGAGTCTGTTTCTCCCTCTCCCTCCCCCTGTTCGAGCTCTTGCTCGCTCGCTCTCTCAAATAAATAAATAAAATTTAAAAAAAAATGTACTTCCTACTTATAGCTAAAAATGCAGTTTAGAGAGACTGAGGAGTGCATCTTGTAAAAGCAGAGCTGGGCTCAGGATCCAGGTTCCAACTGCCACCCTATGGAACTGGCTTGTGGCTTCTGGGAAGACAAGCTGCATTAAGCAAATATTGAGAAGTAAGTCTGTTTTCAGGGAGTGTGCCTAGCGCCTCCGCAGCTGGGAGGTTTATGAAATGGGACTGATAATAGTATTTGCCTTATAGAATTGTGATTAAAAATTATAGGAGAGAATACATAGGGTGTGGCTCAGAGGTGAGATTCCCAGGAAGATAAGTAAGTTTAAAGTTTAGGGCTTGAACCCCTGAGAGTGCTGGGAGTTTGCTGGGCATTGTAAAGTGTTCTAGGTGGGGAGAGGAAACCAGGATGCAGTCACCAAATTTTTATTTAAAGATTTTATTTATTTATTTGACAGAGAGAGAGAGAGAAAGCTGGAGCAGGGGGAGGGGCAGAGGGAGAGGGAGAAGCAGGCTCCCCGCCTAGCAGGGAGCCGGATGTGGGACTTGATCCCAGGACCCTGGGATCATGACCTGAGCTGATGGCAGACACTTAACCAACTGAGCCACCCAGGTGCCCCAGTCACGAATTGTTTCTGCGTAAGCATTCCTTGTAAACTGCCTGGACAGATAGACACAAAAGGGAGCTCCAGTAACTTACTGAGATTTTTTTCCCATTCTAAGCAAGTATTTACTTTGTACCTGGATTTTGTATTTGTAAATCTATTTTATTATTTTTTTTTCAAGTTTTTATTTAAATTCCAGTTAGTTAACATATAGTATAACATTAGTTTCAGGTGTAGAGTCTAGTGATTCATCACTTACATACAACACTCAGTGTTCATCACAAGTGCCTTCCTTAATGCCTATCACCCATTTAACCTGTCCCCCCAACCCAACTCCCCTCCGGTAATCCTCAGTTTGTTCTCTATAGTTAAGAGTCTGTTTTCTGGTTTGTCTCTCTCCTTTTTTCTCCCCACTGTGCTCATCTTTTTTGTTTCCTAAATTCCACATATGAGTGAAATCATATGGTGTTTGTCTTTCTCTGAGTTATTTCGCTTAGCATAATACTCTCTAGCTCTATCCATGTCATTGCAAATGGCAGACTTCATTCTTTTTTATGGCTGAGTAATATTCCATTTTATATATATATATATATATATATATATACACACACACACACACATATATACACCTCACATCTTCTTTATTCATTCATCAATCAATGGACATTTGTGCTCTTTCCATAACTTGGCTATTGTTGATAATGCTGCTATAAACATCGGGGTGCATATATCCCTTCAAATCAATATTTTTGGTATCTTTGGGGTAAATACCTAGTAATGCAATTGCTGGATCATAGGGCAGTTCTATTTTTAACTTTTTTTTTTTTTAAAGATTTTATTTATTTATTTGAGAGAGAGAGAGACAGCGAGAGAGGGAACACAAGCAGGGGGGAGAGGGAGAAGCAGGCTTCCCGCGGAGCAGGGAGCCCAATGCGGGGCTCGATCCCAGGACCCTGAGATCATGACCTGAGCCGAAGGCAGACGCTTAACGACTGAGCCACCCAGGCGCCCCTATTTTTAACTTTTTGAGGAACTTCCATACTGTTCTCCAGAGTAGCTGCACCAGTTTGCATTCCCACCAACAGTGTAAAAGGGTTCTCCTTTCTGCACATCCTCGCCAACACCTGTCATTTCCTGTTTGTAAATCTTAAATCTTTGAGTCCCTCAAAACCTAGGTCAACTACTGGATCCCTCCAGCACTATTGTGTTGGTCCTGCCTTTAAACCCTTGGAGAGTTACCCTCTGTTGGCACCAGGGAGCCAGGATCTGGAAGGAGGAAGGAGATGGCTTACTTTTCTGATTGGTTGATTCATTCACAGGCATGAACTGAGAATTCTAGCTGTTCTGTCAGATTTTATGCATACGTGCATGAGCTAAAGAAGTCAAAACCATCATCCCGTTCTGGAATTGTTTGAAGTCTCTCTTGCCAAATGTCCTAACTCCTGGTATTCTGAAAGAGAAGAAAAAACCTTGCTCCACATATGAAGGGTCCACACGGGGCTAACTGAGAACTACTGGGAAAACAGGACCTGGAGAATCAGAATTCATTGTAAAGCAAGGGTGACAACCTGTGTGCATGAGGAGAGACTAGAACTTGTCCAGGCACCAATTTAGATTGTTTTATGAGAAACATACAACAATTTGCATAAACCAACTACGCTTATCGAATGCCTGCACTGCGATACTTACTGGAGAGAATAATGATGAACAAGATATGCCCCCTCCTCTTCAGGAGCCTATTACCTGGTGGGGGGGGGGAGGGGAAGGAGGTCATATGAGCAGATCATGCCAGTCACATGCTTGGAAAGTCCAGGGTGCTGTGGGAAAGCAGGGGAAGATCGTTGGCCATCCACAGGTAAAGGGATGCTTCATGGAGAAGATCTCAGAGCTGAATTTTAGAAGATGACTAGGAGTTGACCAGAGCAAAAAGCACAAAAGAGGAAAGGCATTACAGGCAGAGGGAACAGCATGGGCAAAGGCACGGACGGAGCAGCCAAACCCATAGCATAAGTGGGAATTGGCAAGCGGCTGAAGACAAAAAGGGGTCTAGTCACCAGAATTCCTCAGTCTTAAAAGGCAAAATAAGCTCCTCTCTTTTTATCTCTCTTCTGTTAAAAAACAACCACATTTTCCAAAGGCTAGGCCAGTCACTTTTTGAAATTGAGAAATAATTGACATCTAACGTTGGGTAAATTTAAAGTGTATATCATGATGATTTGATACACATATAAGTTGCAAAATGATTACCACACTAGCTTAGCTAACACCCACATCACATCACATAATTAATATTTCCTTTTTTGTGGTGAGAACATTGAGATCTACTTTCTTAGCAACTGTCAAGCATGTAATATAGTATTATTAACTATGATCACTATGCTATACATTAGATCCCAGAACTTATTCATCTTATAATTGGATGTTTGTACTCTTTGACAAATATCTCTCCCCTTTCCCCTCACCCTCCAGCCCCTGGTAACCATCATTCTGTTCTCTTTCTATGAGTTTGGCTTTTTTAGATTCCGCATTAAAGTGAGATCATAGGGGCGCCTGGGTGGCTCAGTCATTAAGCGTCTGCCTTCGGCTCAGGTCGTGGTCCCAGGGTCCTGGGACTGAGCCCCACATCGGGCTCCCTGCTCGGCAGGAAGCCTGCTTCTCCCTCTCCCGCTCCCCCTGCTTGTGTTCCCTCTCTCACTGTGTGTCTCTCTTTCTCTGTCAAATAAATAAATAAAATCTTAAAAAAAAAAAAAAAACTGAGATCATATAGTATTTGTCTTTGTCTGACTTAGTTCACTCAGCATAATGCCTTCAAGGTCCATCCATGTTGTTCCAATGGGTAAGTCAGTTTTAACATTGGTTATGAAGTGTTGTTTGAAAAGAAAATGAATTTCTTAAGTTGAGCTCTTTTTTTTCTTTGAATTGGACAAAAAATTCTCCCACTACGAGTGACCATTTTGCAAGAGCATTTTCAGGAAGAATGGAATCTAATGCACAGATATGGGAAGTCTCCTACAATGTAACAACCTTACTCTGACTCTTTTATACTTTGTTCAAGGAGGTAATCAGAGCATGGAGTAACAAACTCATTAATTTTTTATTGTTTCCTTCTTTTTGTGACTTTAAATTTATTTTTTGAAATTGTCATATAGTAAAATAGACTTTTTTTGATTTCTTGTATTCGTGAAATTCAAATAACATAAAACTATTCAGTGGCATTTAGTACATTCACGATGTAGTGCAACCACCAGCTCTGTCTACTTCTAAAACATTTTCATCACTCCAAAAGGAAACCCTGCACCCTTTAAGCAAATGTAAAAGGAATAGGTCCCTATCCTCTAGCAACCACCAGTTGTGTTCTCTCTCTATGGCCTTAACTATTCTCATTATTTCCTATAAATGGAATCACATGACATATGACCTTCTATGTTTGGCTTTTTCCACTTAGCATGTTTTAGAGGTTCATCCATATCATAGCATATATCTGTACTTCATTCCTCTTTGTGGCTGAATAATATTCCATTGAATGTATATACCACAATTTGTTTATCCATTCATTCATTGGACATCTGGGCTGTTTCCACCTTTTGGCTATTATGGGTAGTGCTGCTATGAACATGTGAGTACATGTATTTGTTCTTTTTTGGAATTTTGACACGCGTATAAATTCATGTAACCACCATCTCAGGTCAGGACAGCAAGTAGTTCTGTCACCCCCCTCAAATCCCCCTGCTATCCCTTTCAAATCACACCCTCCGATGACCCCTAACTCCTGGAAACCACTGATCTGTTCTCCATCAATGTCATTTTGTTCTTTTAAGAATATCCTATAAATCAAACCAAACAGTATGTAATTTTTGGGATTGGCTTTTTTCACTCAGTAGAGTTATTTTGAGATTCACCCAAGTCATGCATGTGTCAGTATTTCATTCCTTTTTAATGCTGAATAATATTCTATTGAATGGATATGTCATAGTTTGTTTATCCAGTCATACCTACTGGGGAACATTTGGGTTATTTCCAGTTTTTGTTCCTTATGAACAGAACTGCTATAAACATTTGTGTGAAGGTGTTGGTATGAACACAAGTTTCTTTTCTCTTGAGTAAATGCCTAGAAATGGAATTGAATTGCCAGGCCACATGTTAAGTGTATATTTAACTTTATAAGAAACTGCCAAACTGTTTTCCACAATGTCTGTACCATCCTGCAAATCTACCATCAATACATGAGCATTCTAGTTGCTCTGCATTGTGCCAGCCCTTGGTATTGTCAATATTTTTTAAAATTTTAGCTATTCTAATGGATGTGCAGTGAAACATAATCATGTTGTTTTTTTTTTTTTTTTTTTTTTTTTTGAGAGTGAGCAGGTGTGGGGAGGGGGTGTGGGGGAGAGGCAGAGGGAGAGGGAGAGGGAATCTTAAGCGGGCTCCATGCTCAGCACAAAGTCCAATGTGGGGCTCGATCCCACGATCCTGAGATCATAACCTGAGCAGAAATCAAGGGTTGGACGCTTAACTGACTGAGCCACCCGGGTGCCCCTCATCATGGTTTTAATTCACATTTTCCTAATGGCTAATGATCTTGAACATCTTTCATGTGCTTATTTGCCATCCATATATCCTCTTTGGTGAGTGTCTGTTCAGCTTTTTTGCTCATTTTTAAATTGTTATTTTGTTTCTTATTAAGTTCTGAGAGTTCTTTTTTACATTCTGGATACAAGTCCTTTGTCAAATATGTGATTTGCTAATATTTTCTCTCTGTCTCTAGCTTGTTTTTAAAATTCTTCTAACAGTGTCTTTTGCAGCACAAAATTTTTTGCTTTCAATGTAGTTCAGTTTGTCAATTTTTAATTTTATGGTTGTGCTTTTTAGTAACACATCTAAGAACTTTTTGCCTAGCCTCTGGTCATGAAGATTTTTCTCATATAAAATACAGATTTTACATTTAGGCCTAAGATTCATTTTCCGTCAATTCTTGCATGTGGTTTTATATTTAGGGCAAGGTTTGTTTATTTATTTTTTGCATCTGCATGTCCAATTGTTCCAACACCATTTGTTGAAAAGACTGTCTGTCCTTTCTTCACTGAATTGCATTTGTTCCTTTGTCAAAATCAACTGGCCATATTTGTGTGGGTCTGTTTCTGTACTTTATTCTGTTCCATTGATTTATGTGTCTATTCCTTTACTAGTACCCCAGTGTCTTGATCATTATAGTTTTGTAGTAATTCTTCAGATCCAGTAATGTGATTCCTCCAACCTTTTCTTCTTTTTCAAAATTGTTTTTAGCTATTCTGTTGCTTTTCCATATACAGTTGTCTGTATCTACAGCAATTCCTGCTGGGAACCATTTATTTAAAGCTATTTTGTTGTAGTTTTGAAGAGTTTTAGAAATCAGAGAGTGATAATAAAATGGATCTACTTCTATTACATGTAAAATTAATAAAATTATCTACCAAATTGGGGATGTCGTTCTAGTATCAATTCTTCCTCTATATAAGTGCTCAGTTTTAGTGTTTGGCTATAAGTCAGAGAAGTTGAGGAAAGTCATGTCTACACCAGAGATGAACTTTGTTTTCCTTTTTTTTTTTTTTTAAAGATTTTATTTATTTATTTGATAGAGAGAGCGCGAGAGCAGGAACACAAGCAGGGGGAGTGGGAGAGAGAGAAGCAGGCTTCCTGCAGAGCAGGGAATGATGCGGGGCTCCATCCCAGGACCCCCGGATCATGACCTGAGCCCAAGGCAGACGCTTAAGGACTGAGCCACCCAGGCGCCCCCAGAGATGAACTTTGAATCACCACTCATTTCACCTGCTTCCTGCATTTGTCATGCAACACTTAAAATCAGTCTCAGAGAACAAGGAAGGCATTTGATGTATGTTCGTGAAGAACAGGTTAATCTGCCCTTGGCTTTTTTATCATTTATTAAATTTATATGGCTTTACGTCTTTGGGTCCTTTCAAAAACATTTGCAAATGTGCAATATTATAGGGTTTCCAGGTCAATGTTCTGGCCCATGAATTAAAAGCTAAAATACCAGGAATTCAGAGAGGGAAGAAGGTAGGAAGTTTTGCTTTTTTTCTCTCTCGCTTTGAATGAAGAAAGAAAACCACCCCCTGCTCTGCTTCAGAAGGGGATGATGAGAAAGATGTTATAATCTTCTTGGTATCTTTCCCTCCAAGTCTAGAATTTCATTGCAGAGTTCCAATGAACTTTGAATGCCCTGTCCTCATGTTTTATAGAAACTAATGGGTATTTAGCATGTTTTCTTCCTACCCATTTTCTAACATTTAGAATAGAATTAACATTTATTTTTTATTTTTCTAAAATATTTTATTTATTTATTCATGAGAGATAGAGGGAAGGAGGCAGAGGAAGAAGCAGGCTCCCTGCTGAGGACCTCGAGATCTCGATCCCAGGACCCCGAGATCTCGATCCCAGGACCCCGAGATCATGACCTGAGCCAAAGCAGATGCTTAACCCACTGAGTCACCCAGGCATTCCTAGAATTAACATTTAACATTTACCAATGAGTCAACTCATGAATCTCAAATACAACCAAAGATTCAACATGTGAATCTCAAATTGGCAGATACTGCCTATAAAATCCCTGGGTTTTCGAGGGAGGTTTTTAAAACCAGTCATCCTGGACATCTTGGCAGCTTCTTCTATGCATACCAGGTCTGCCAGAATAGTTCAGTTTGTCAATCTAATTTTGGAAACGTTGGAGTAAATAAGTCTGCTTAATTCAGGTGACTCCTTAAAAACTGTATATTGAGATGAATATCCAAGGTTCAAGTTTATCGGTTAAGTAATGTTAGGAGTTTTGCATTGAGATTGTCCATGTTTGTGGCTACCTGAGTTCGTTTTCATTATTTATACAAAGTCTAGGTGGCTCTATGTGATTCTTCAATGGTCCTAAGAAAAGTATGACTCTTAAATTTTATGTGGCCAGAAACACTTTTTTTTGTTCCTCAACTAAGACCTTAAGGTGTTAAAATATAGCCACATATATAAATGAAAAGTAGTTATTTGATTTCTTAAACAGAAACCTAGGAATCTAGCTCAGTAAAACTATCACAATTCAGCAATGATAATTCCAATGCTTTATTTTTCTGTAGTTCTCTTACATGTAATGTTTATGAGCCACTTCAGTGTTGTGATAGGCTGCAGAAGGGCACTGTTTTCCCGTCTCAGAGATGAAGGAGGCAAGGCTCAGAGGACTTCAGTGACTGATCCAAGGCCACTGAGTTACTAGGAAGTAGCAGAATCAGGATGAGAACCTCATTCCTGAGGCCAACATGAAATGACATTTTACTCTTAGATAAAACAAATTTCTACTGAATATCTGTGAGAATAATGACTCCAAAGTACTGACCTTCTGATTCTAAGGCAAAAGTTATTTGATTTCCCCACCCCCACATTAAAACAAAAAGGGAAAAGACGAAAGTGCTAAATTTTGTAGCACCAACTCTGGCTTTGAAAAAAAAATTTTTTTTTAAATGGGCACTTGCATCTTTTGTTCTCAAAACACAATCAGTGTTATTTCCCAGCATAATTTCTCTGTTTGGACTAGTAGTTATAAACCCCTTTTATTTTGATGTTCTTAATAGATGTTGATTGGTATCATGCTATGCCTAGTCTTTATATTCAATATATCATATATTACCGGCAAAGTGCTTATTTGCTTTGTATAATCTTTTGGCCTTACCTTTTGATCTAGATATAAAACAGGCAGAAGCAATGTGATTCCTGTCTTTAATGTAACACGATTCCAGAAATTTGAATTTCATGTCAGAATGCAGCCGGAAGTGGGGAATGGGTTTATTCAACAATGATGTTTTGTTGCACAAGTTGGGGTGGTTGCTTCCAAGTGTGTGTGTGTGTGTGTGTGTGTGTGTGTGTGTGTGTTCAGCTAGAAGCAGTAAGAGCAGGTTTTTCCCTTCCAACAAATCATGCTTGGAAAGTAGGTCTCAGATCTGTAGGTAAAGTAAAATATAGAATAAATTTAGTTTAGGAAAATTTAAAATTTGAGATGAATTTTTTAAAGGAAGCTACAGAAGTACAAATCTGCGGGAAAAAGTTGCCTGATTCCAGTTTTCTTGTCGAGGTCATATTAGCGGCTCACTTCACCGTATGCCTCAGGGGTTGAGATTTTTATAGTGTGTGTTAAATCAGCACCATGCAGTCAATCCCAGATTTGACCCAGGAGAGTAAGACTCAGGAAAAAAAAAAAAATCTAAGCATTACCAGTAAGAGATTTTTTTTTTTTAAGAACTGAATTTCAGATCCACACGTTAGAAAGATATAGTCAGCAACGCAATGCAACTTAGAATGAAACAAATTCTCCATCTGCCCAAAATATTCTCTCATTGCAAACAATATACGAGGTTTAGGAATCAAGTCTAAAGGTTAAAGGTTCTTGCTGGCAAGCCAAAGAGGGAGGAAAGAGGTATATTGAAGCATGTCAGTTTCCAGATTCTGGGGTCAAGCTGTCGTTCTTGAAAGGAACAAGGCATCTTCAGAAAAATGTGATTATCAAACAAAGGGTCAAAGTTTATCTCTAGGTCAATGAAAAGGAGGGCGGGGGCAGGGGGAGGGCCATCCTTCAGGCTCTGAATATAAGCTTTGTATTTAAATAAATTTGTGGCAAGGTACTCGGTTTTTCTTTTAAATTACCCTATAAGGTTTATCAGAGATTAATAATGGAATTAAAAATTGTTCTCACTTATAATTAACATGGAGTAATAATAAGAATAAAATAAAGCTTCACAGTTCAATCGTCGAAACAATGCTGTGAAGTCAATACGCCCACTTTGCAGATGAGATACTTGAGGCTTAGATGCAGGAGCACCTCTTCTAAGGTTGTAAATAGTAAGGGACAGATAAATACAGTTTCTTGCACCACTGTAGTTCCTCCAAAAAAAAAAAAAAATTGGATGGTGGGGATGTGAATTAGTCCTAATTTGATTTAACAGAAAATAACAATGTGCTTGAGAGCACTCCAGAAAACCAAGTCGGGTTTTAGGATGGAAAGGTGTCTCGAATATTCTTCTCCTCGAAGCCGCCCTGTTTCTTCCCCTTTCCCCCCAGAACGGTCTGCGGTCCGTCGGAGCCCCGTGACAAAGCTCCTCTGGACCCGCCTGGGTTCCCACAGCCGGCCCGGGGTGGGAGCGCTCCGAGCGGGTCGGGACCGCGGCCACGACAGGGCCCGTCTCGCGCCGGCGCCGCCAGCCTTCCAGCCCCGGAGGCCGCGACTCTGCAGGGCGCTCAGATGCGAAGGGCGCCCGGAGTCACCCCGATTCCCCATTGTTTCTTGGGAAAATACTGCAGGGGGACTTCTGGATGGGTGGCCCGCAGCGTGCATTTCCCTGGGCCTTCCAACAGAGAAATCGAGGCAGGTAGCTCATTTGATGAACTTTTCTACCCCAAAATGAAGGAGGATTTTGCAGCAATGTCTGGAAAATAGGCAGTTTCTCAGGGTGGAGCTTTGAGAACAGGAGTCTCCGTAATTAGCGTGATAAAGCCTCAAATAGTGATTTAAAAATTCACAAGCTATGCGGGTTTTCCTTTTTCTGGTAGCCGTGGGGGCAGCGAAGGAATTGTTCTAGGCTTGTACTGATGCTTAAAACATGAACGTGTATTACTAATTGGCCCTTTATGTTTGGCTGCATGAGTTAAAAGCGAAGGAAAACAAAATCCATCTTGGATTACCATGATGTTCAAACTCCAACAGTTGGACAAAGAGGGTGAAGAATTAGAAATTCTGAAGGTCTAAACATGCTGAGCCATTTATTGAACAAATATTTATTGTGTCCCTGTTGGGAGAAGGCACTCGGAGACATTTAAATGAAGTGTAGACAGTTTAAACTGTGTATCTATGTGGACGCTCACCCCCACCCCTTTCGTACTGTTTTCCTCACCAAAAAATAGCCTGTGGCCTGTTGCGCCTGTGTGCTCCTTCTGTGAATATTTCCCAGATTTTCCTAGCATATTATCCAGCATGTTATAACTATTACTAGTTATATTTACTGTCTCCAACTTGTCTTATTAAACCAAACTATCTCACAACTACAGGGTTCACTCCAATGATTCTGGGTGAGCCGAAGTTTAGAGTTTGATATTGGGGGGCCCACATGCGTGCTTTCAGAGGGAGAGTCCATCTAGGGACAGTGTAAAATTTCAAAACGGAGAGCCAGTTCATCAAATTCAATGACTACTTTCTGAGACGGAGTCAGGTTACTTTCCCTAAAACAAGTTGTGTAGTCGAAGCATCCCATTAAGAGTCCCGTATTTGTATTCCCTTTCGGATTTTTAGGGGAAGGAAATTTGAAAGACTGCCCATTTAAACGCCACAGTTACACATCGTATTTTATGTTGTATTTATGAGAAATGGAGACTTCCAGGCTACTAGGGAAGAACAGTTAATTCCTTGCAGTAGAGAAATCAAAGAGCAGTTTCCGAGTCCCGAGTCCCCCAGGCTGAGCCTGGAGGAGGTTAGGGGGTCTTTGTGCCTGGGGGATTGTCTTGGTGGGAGTGGAAAGGGGGAGCGGGAGGGATCAGGAAGTGCCTTCCTTGGTGTGAGCCGGGGGATCAAGGAGGGACCGCAGGGGGCTCTGAGAGGGAGGGGTCGCCTTAGCAGCCTCGAGGAGGTCCGGCAGGATCAAGGAATCTTCCAGGGGATGGTGAGCACAGTCCTTGGGCTGGTTGGAGGGAAGAATGGTTTTCTGTGAGCAGAAAAAATCCTTCCTGGAAACTCTGAAAACACTTAGGAGGATGTGCCTGCCTGCCAAGCCAGTTTGCCCCCTTGCAATGTGATTGGTTCTGGGACACTCCCAATCCCAGAAGCAAGACGAAGAGTCCAAGGGCTCTGATGTTTCCTATGACAGGGCCTGGCACAAACTATAGGGAGGTGATCACTCATTGTCAAGCTGGGCTCTCACAGCTGTGGGTGAAGAATATTATCACTGCCCAATTATGGAAGTTTTCTCAAAGGCACTTGAGCCATAAGCACAACACCATGCAAAGTAGGAATTTTGACACATGAGTTCGCTGGGGTTGGAGGAGGTTCAATAACCTGCCGAGGCCATCCTGCGAGAAAAATGACAGATCCAGGATTTGCCCCTCTGCATGTTCCTCCAAAATCTAGCCCCGTGGTTCACCAACTTCATGGAATCTACCAGTCACACATAAGAGAACCTGAGTTAGTATATATAAAATGCTCTGAACTTTGACTGACATGGTAAATGCCAGACAGGTGTCCTTACTATTACAATTAATTTCTGGGCTCCTTGCTTAAAAGAATATTGTTGGGATCAATTTCAGGTGATTTTGACTTTGCAGATCTAGGGTAGAGCTTAGAAATCATCATCTTCCACAAACACCTCAGGTGATTCTGATGCAGATGTTGGTAGATGATTTGCACGATATTCCCATTTAACAGTGATGCTAAGACTTTGTCACCTAATGAGGACTCTTGAGCAAGGAGCTTCTGATGCCCCTTCACCCTTTTCCTTGAGACCTCGATCATATTTAGGCAGGACAGACATTTTCTACCAAATGCCTCCAGAGCAGGAGTGCCTTACTCATTCTCAGTATTAAAATCAGATCCCATGACTCATGTGTTTGAAGACTATACATTCCCCCTTTCTCCACTGAAATCTGTCAATGAGTCTGGCTATTGAACTAAACAAAATCTCTATTTTTATTAATGTTGCACCATGCTCAACTGAATTGAGAACAGAATGTTTAATAGTAAACCTTAAGCATATGGGATTCTGTGATAAATGTGTGTTGATGTTAACTGAGATGTTTGACGTGCCTATACTACAGAGTGATGGGAAAATGATATGAAAATAAAGTCTCGAAGAGATCTTTGAGTGTTCTCAGCCAGCCACAGTACTCTCTTGCATCCTAAGTAATCAGGGCATTGATGTCTCCATCAGTTTAGGGGCAGACCCAGAGATGGGTCTCAGATGCCTTTGTGATAAAATAATACTCAGAGACTCTGGGAAACCCCTATTTCCAAAGGTCTTTCTGGACATCTCAGAGACCCTGAATTTCAGACCTTCAGGGTAACCTTGTATATCTGAAGCACTGATGGTGCGTATTGCAGCAGGAAGCATGTCAGAAACGACAAGCCTATTTCAGTCCAACAAAACCAGTGTAAATGTAAGGCGAGACAAGTCTGTGACAACTATACGCCCCTCCCCGCCCCACTCCCCCGCAAATAACATATCCACTGAACACAGAATGGGATTAGAAGTCCAACTATTATCAGGTTAACCATCTAACATGTCTGACTGAAAACTTGAAGTGAAACTCTCCATTTAAAAAAACCCAAAACATTGGCAATTGGCATTTCCTGGAGATTGGGTGTCAGAATTTTTTTTTAAATTTTATTTATTTATTTGACAGAGAGAGGGAACACAAGCAGGGGGAGTGGGAGAGGGAGAAACAGGCTTCCCGCCGAGCAGGGAGCCCGATGCGGGGCTTGATCCCAGGACCCTGGGATCATGAACTGAGCCGAAGGCAGACGCTTAACGACTGAGCCACCCAGGCGCCCCTGGATGTCAGAATTTAAAAATGTGATCTTTGCAAGGGTGTGAGCTCTGGTCTGTTCCCCATTTTGCATGTATTGCTTTGCACAGAATCGGACATAGAGTGGACACTAGCATTTGCTCAATAACTGAAGGTAGAATTAGAGGAAAATTTTGTGATGAGTTTTTTAAAAATTTTGGCTTCTTTTTTTTTTTTTTCACCCTGGAAAAGAAAGCATATGTCTAAACATATGTATGGTGTAAGTTATGTCCTATTATGGGGACTCTGGTTATATCTTTGACAACTTGTCCTATTGTTATTTCTCATGGTGCATCATCCAGGTTGACTCCTATAGATAGTCTTTGTTAGCATGAAGCGTTGGATCCTTGAATCACACCCCAAAATGTCTACAGCGTTTGAGAAAGTTTGCATACTAACATCAAACCAGGATATACATTTGATACTTCAATACCGTAGCTTACCTTTATTTTAGATTTCTATGGTACTCTACATTTTTCAGAGTCTGTTCATACCACTGTAAATTTGTTCCTCACGATCACCTGTGGATTGTTATTACTTCTTTACAAATGGGGAATATGAGAGCAATGCAGTTTAGGCAACTTGCCCAACAGACCGTCTGGGTTGAGACTAGAATCCTGGGAATAGAATACCACTTCTTTCTTTTGTGCTGCCTTTCGCTTCCTTGTTTACCAGACAGGTAAATTTGCTGCTATGTAGATAGAAAGGATGGGGGTGGTGTATGGGGCATCAGGGCAGGGGATTAGGGAGTGAGTTCACAACTATGGTTCGTTCTAGCATTTCTGTGGGTGTAGCCAGTTCATGGCAGAGGTCACCAAGTGCATCTCATGGAGATCCAAGATAATCCAAGAGTCTGAAGTCAAAGCAAGGTTCAACATTAAACTAAAGTAACCATGACAGCAAGACTTCAGATCATCTGGAAAACTATTGTCCAATTAAAAGGGTTTCCTTGTTCTCTTTCTTCCTGCAAATTGAGCAATGGCATGTTTCTTGGGTGTAATTAATCCATGAATTACATTTGGTACCCGCTGTATGAAGTTGAGTAACAGCACAGAGGCCCAGGCTCCCATGGGAAAAAGTCCCCCACCAGTCTGGCTTCATTCATGCCTGGACATGGGGAAATGACCACAGCAGAATGGGCAAGGCATCCCTCCATCCACACTGAAGAAGGACTGGGACTTGCATCATGCTATGGAAGAGTGAGAGTTTGGGCTCTGTATCTTGCCAGCCCTTATATGGTGGTAATGATGATGGGCTTTAGTCGTGACGAGGAATGTGGGGATGAAGTTTGGCACAGGATTCATGAACATGAGTATCTACATACAGCATGTCAAATCCACCTCCACTCCATACTAGCTACGTAACTGTCTGTGCTTGGTTTTTCATCTGTAAAATAAGGGATGATCATAGCGTTAATTGGAAGATAAGATGAATGAAAGCAAGTCAAGATGCCTGACACGGTACCTGGTGCAGAGTGAGTACCCACACAATGTTGGTTATTGGATAGGCCAGGTAATTTTTTTTTTTCTGTAAAGGGCTATATAGTCAATATTTTTGGTTTTGCAGACCCTTGGTCTCTGTCAGCTTGCCTTTGTAGCACGTGATCATAAAAAAATACATAAATGAATGGGTGTGGCTATGTTCCAGTAAGCTCTATTTATGGACACTAAGATTTAATTAAATGTTCATGTGCTGATGTTATTCTTCTTTTGATTTATCCCCAACCATTTAAAAATGTAAAAACCATCCTTAGATTATAGGACACGCAAATACAGGCAGTGGTTTGTGTTTGTCTGATTCCTGGTGAAGACCCTCACATCTTCAATTTATTTTATTCCCTAGCACCACATCTGTGTTTGTGATGATGCCCATTGTTTGAGCTCTTTCTGTTAGCAGCTTCTGGTTAGGCAGCAAAGTGTGTGACGGGGTGTCAATAGTCTTCCTCACTCACCCCAAATTGGCTCTCCAAATGGAACACTTCTAGAAGACAACTGAGGTGATGGGATAGGTGGTCCATAAATGCAAATGTGCATTTTCACTTTTGTGGAGTCTTAGCAAAGTCAGCTCCAACTTTCATGTTTAGTAAATCTTTCATACATGTGTTAGAAGTGCTCTGTGATATGCAGAAATTAGTGTTTGATCTATTTGCAAGTGGGAAGAAAGGTACAGCAATCTAGTCCCAAGTGAGTCATTTGGGGTAAAGCTATGTGAGATCCTATATCATATTCAGAGTTTAAGAAATCTCAGATGAGGGTCGCCTGGGTGGCTCAGTCATTAAGCGTCTGCCTTCGGCTCAGGTCATGATCCCAGGGTCCTGGGATCGAGCCCCGCATCTGGCTCCCTGCTCGGCTGGGAGTCTGCTTCTCCCTCTCCCACTCCCCCTGCTTTTGTTCCCTCTCTTGCTGTCTCTCTCTCTCTGTCAAATAAATGAATAAAATCTTAAAAAAAAAAACAACTCAGATGAGAATAAAGCCACATCTTCAGATGCAAGTAAAGAAGAAATGCAAGGTAGTATTTGGATAAGTGAAGCTCTAACACCCTTGTGCCTGAACTAGTCCAACAATGGAAGGAAAAGCATTATTTTTCCTTCTAACTTTGTGATTGTCCCATTTCTTCCACTTCAATTTCTAGAGCATTATATCTGGCCTGAGTCTGGTGCAAGTCTCATTTTTCACAATATTTCTTTCCAAGTCTCCGTGGTACAAATATTTCCTAGGCAAGATGTTACAAATTTAATTTACATGCACGACATTTTTGTGGGGTGTGTGATTATTACCCTGGTGTTTTTTTCAAGTTTGGGAGGGTACTAGTCGTGTCATCCTTTAGGTACAAAAAGCCTTCACAGGCTGGCTAAAAAGGTTGCATTGACTTACAAGGTTGTTTGCAAATTCTTGTAGAAATACCCAAGCTTTTTTGAGGATACTTCTCAATACTGGAACTATTTCCATTCTTATAAAAGTAATACATATTTATTGCAGAAAAGTATTTGAAATAGAATTTCCCAACTCATTTCAATGCATTCCTTTTGAGGCCCAATAAGTATCAGCAACATGCATGTGGAGGTGCCACATTCGTGGTAGTGATTTCATGCGGCTACCCACACACTCATGAAATTGCTACCTAGGGTGTGTTCCAGGTTCCAGGATATTTCCTTAAGGTTAGAAAACAAAGCAAAATGGCTTTCCATATTTATCATGAGGTTCTCGGAACTATCTAGGATGTGCATGTCTCCACTGTTATAGTTTATAGGATAAGCTTTATTCATAGGCTGAGGAAGTGGCTACCTCAAGGCTTGATTTCAGCAGCACTGGGGAAGAAATGCCATTCTCCCCCCCCCACCCACCGCGCTCCCTGTGGAAGACTCTAGGTAGTTTATAATCATGAGTATTGGTTGACTTGTCTGTCCCTGCTACTTGTGGTTGAGTGGGGTGTCGTTGCTACTGTTGAGGGATGTTGACACCTTTGATGGCAGGAAGGGTGGATGCAGAAAGAGAGTGTCTTTCTGTTGTGTGTATTTAGGGCCTCTTTGGTTTGACCAGAGGTTCGTGAACAGAAGTGGGTTTACAATGAAGCAGACTTCAGTGCCTTCACTGATAAGGACTCCTTTCAAATTCCTGCAAAGGGCACCAACAATGTGTCACATGGTCATGTGATTTTGTAAAACATGCAAAATTAAGCTAGTTTTGTGTTCTTTTTTTTTTTTTAAAAGGACCTTCCCCCGAACTGTAGAAGCTGTAGGCTCCATGAAACATCGATCTATTTCTGTCTCTGTATTTTCAGGCTAGGACTTACTCAAATTTCTTTGGAAGGGGAGAAGAACATCTTTGTTGAGAGATATGTGGGATTCTGGAAGTTGAGAGTTAATCTTCTCTAAGGCCTAAGATTAAAGAAGAGGTTTTGAAAACGAAAGATTTTCTCTGGGAAAGGAACTTGTAGACATTGTCGGTGTCTTCCTGTATTCAAAGAAAATTGAGAGGTTTGGGGAAAAAGAGGGGCAAGTGTCTCTAGTTGATCAGAGAAGAACCTCTTATACACTCATGTTTTTATTTTCTAGAGAAAGTAAAAGGCTTAATATAATGCCATTTTAATTTAATATTGGCTAATAAGTTTTGTATAATTGGTGCTAAAGTATCTACTATAATAATAATGACCATGTGGTGGTGATGATGATGATAAAAACATGTATGTTTTGTGAATGTTACAGTTTACTGACTACTTTCACATATTTTTCTCTCATTGGTAACTACTGAAGCCAAGAAAGGGTCTCTTTATCTATGGCCTGTGGATGCCTCTCAGATTAACTGGAATCCTATGAAAGATTGAGGTAGAATAGTCTCCATGCTTCTCTCAATTATTCTTTCCTTATTTTGTGATAAAGCCATGACACCATCAGTCAGTTTCCCTTCTTTTTCAGTTCTCCAGCATCATGGCAGTCAAAATAACCATTGGAACTTGGACACACAAAGCCATTGCTCTTAGAATGGCCTCTAATTTTTCCCTTGCAAAACTACTCAACTGGCAAGCAAAGAACCAAGATCCCTCCAAACCTGCTCTTAGTCAGGCAGTGTTTGCATTTGTTAGATTTGTCCGTATGAACTTACTTGTTGCTTTGCTGACCTCTGACTATTTGACCCTTTAGATGAAAAAGCACTGCTGGGACCCACAACTAAATTTATACAAATTCAAGGACGTGGTCAGTCTTAGAAATGTGGGGTTGCAAAAGAGTTGACCATGGAGTTTGGCCGATGACAAGTGCTGAATGTATGGAAAATATGAAGTGCTCTTGAAGTATAAAGAAAGGAGGGGTAGTGATGAGTGGAAGGTTCAGGGAAAGTTTTGTGGACCTGGGTTTTGAGACCTCTGTGGACATCATGTCAAGATGGGCAGAAAGGCACTCCTGGTGGAACAGTGAGGGAGGAAAAGTCAAGATATGACCAATCCTTGGTCCATTTTCGTAAGCACGTGGGATTCTGGGAAGTAGGTTTGTTCTGGTCCAATGAAAACTTTAAATTCCACTCAGTGAACCCTTAGCAGATTTTTGCACACATGTTCAACTTCACATTAATTAATAACTTTCTACATTTTAAAGCTGACTTACTCAGAAATACATAAATAATCATTTCTTATAAAAATGGTTATTAGTGATCAATACTTGAATATACGTGTTATTTGAGTGAAGAAATTTGTTAATAATACTAAGAAATAGATGATAGAAATCATTTTTGTGCATTTTAAGAGGGAAGACTGGTGATTATCCTCTCAATACTTATTTGGCTAACACCTCGTTGGCTTGCTGGGACTTTGGGCAAGTCCCTTTATAAAAACACTCTGTCAACTTTATTTTTAAGAAAAGGATAATAATGTCTAACTCACGGAGTTGTAATAAAAATATAATGAGGTAAACAATGTTAAAAGTCAGGAACAAAAACAGCATCATGTGATGGTTAGATGTATATAGAATGGTTGAGAGGCTAAACATTTATTTTTTCCCCCAGGCCCAATTTGCGTCCAGAGTGCTTCATCTCATTTCATGCATCTTTATTTTCTTAAAAAATATTTTATTTATTTGTTTATTTATTTATTTATTTCAAAGTAAGCTCTACACCCAACATGGGTCTTGAACTCACGACCAAGATCAAGAGTCAGATGCTCTACTGACTGAGCCAGCCAGGTGCTCCTCATTTGTCTTTAGATTCAGTGATTCTGGTAGGGGAACTCCAGCTACCATAGCTGATTGGAAAATAGAAGTCAATTCAGCCACAGATCCACAGAAAATTAGGAGTTGACAGTGTGATACAGAGGTAAGAAGCAGAATTTAGAATTCTTGAGTTTCAAGATTTAACTCTGTCACTAATAAGCCAGGTGTTGATAGAGGTATCATGTCATCCCTTTGAAACTCAGTTTTGTTTTGTTTTGTTTTTAATCTGTAAAGCATGGTCTGATGGTGATTTAAAGCAATTTCTTGCTTTTCAAGTTCTATGCCAAGCATCACATTTAACATAAAACATGATCACTAGCAAGTAGTGGGAAAAAAGATGTTAAACAGTGATGTAGTCCTAATTTTCCCCCTGCCATTTACATTATTATTTACCTGGGATGTTGTCTTGCTGTGCATTGGCTGGTTTTCTTCTGTGGTTTTCTTCTCTAGCGACTGTCTCTGTGCACAGTCTTATGCTCAGATATTCACACACTCTTCCTGCTCTGGCTCCTATCAAGAAGAAGGAAGCATTTTAGGGCCCCCCTCTTATTTACAGCCTGGTTAGGAGTGGGGATGAGGACTGAGAGGAATGGTCGGTAAAGACAAGCACCTCTGATGCTTCAGGCCTTTGACAATCTTTAATTAAGACTGGCTCATTTATAGTGAGATGTATGGGAACAGCTTCCGTGCTTGTTTGAATGAATTATATGCCTGCATCATGTGAATGCAATGTGAATACATGCCATTTATCGAGGTCCTCATATATAGAGATGGGCAAATGCTCATATTTGCACATTCAAATGTATCTACAGTTGTATATGAGCAAAATGGAAGGACTAGCGTTGTGTAATTTCAGAACTCAAGTTAAATTTTCACACATCAATAATACTATCAACCAAATTTGTTGTTATAACTAAAACAACAAAGATAAATTTATTTGAATACTTGCTGGAGGGAAGTTTCATTTACCTTTTTAATGTGTAGTTAATCAAGAAAGAGTTTTTAAAAACTTACATTTTGTTAATAATATACACAAAACAAAAGAATGGAAAAGAAACAAAGTAAAGAAGTTTGGTCAATCTATATTTAACTCTTACTTGCTCCATCTATCCAACCATCCATCCATCCATCCAGTCATTTATTTAACTAATTTAAAATCAATAGTGATTGCTCTGGGATTATCATTGTTTGTTTGTTTGTTTGTTTTATTTTTAGGCACTGCCCAAATTTTATTTTATAATGTAATGTACGTTTATAATGTGAAAACAAAAATGGACAAAAAATAGGACATCTATTTTGTCCAAGAAACTCTTCTTAGGAATAAACTTATGGTTGGGTAGTGAAGAGTAGGACTTGAGTTTGAATTGAATTAAATATTGGCATTGTCCTGACGTATTGATGGGATGGTTCCCAGTTAAAACCACTGGCTGGCATGGGTGGGAAACATGAGTAGAACTATCTTTGGTCTGCCTCCAAGAAGGTCCGTAATTTATTCAAAGCTGCCAAGGATAAGGACATGTTTTCAGACCCTCACTCTCCCACTCCTGTCCCTCAGAGGAGGCTTTCCCAACTCAAAAGGACTTGTCATCAGTCTTTTGGGAAAGGAGTGCCTGGGGTCAACCCACTGACTCTGAAATCACTTACTGCATTATGATGCATCTTTGCTACGATGGAAAGTTGACCCTCTTCTCTTCTCTCCTCTCCATTACTCTCTCCTACCTAGCACTTCCTTATTCATTTCCTTTCAGTTCCGAAACATTATTCCTGAAAAGGCAAGGCAGATGTCCAGTAATTCATGTAGCAGCCGGCTACGGAAGAAATCCTTGGTATTTTTTTTTTTCTGAGGTGGGGTGCCCGACCTATTCGCATCGTCTGTGGACACTAATCAAAATGATCAGACAGTGAATTGCTCAAAACTGTATTTCATTTTGCTCTTTAGACACGTATCAATAGACATAAAAGAGGATGAGAATTTGCCTCCAAGCAAACAATATTCAAAGTTCTTTCCCATGGAAACCAAAATGAATGTTGGCATAAAGGAGAGGCCAACTATACTTAATTTCTTTTAGGCTAGTTGCCTGATTTTTGTTCAGTCAGCCTTCTTGTTTAGGCCCTGAGGTACTGGGAGCACAAGATTTATTTACTTTCATAGCTGTCTTAATCATTGATCCCACAGCAGAGGCACGTGTCCTGGGCCAGGAGGAATAGAGTGCCCTGGCCGACATTTTGGATTTTTAAGGGAATTAGATATGGAGCAAGAACTGAATATCCTTTTAAGTGGATACATACATATTGGCTGATTACGGGCAGGATCTTCAGAAGAGGAAGCAGATGACGCACTGGACGATGCTCTCATTTCACAAATTTGGGAATTCCTACAAAATTTCGGTGATCACTTTTCTCCTAGTCTTAAAATACAGAGAGGATTTTTCTCATGCTTTTCCTTTGTGCCTGGTGGGCTTGGACAGTATGAGGGTGAAGGTAGGCAGAGGGGGCTATATTTGCTGAGGATATATTGTGCATCAGGAACTGTTCTGTGATTTACAAACTATCACCTTTCCTTTAAGTCAGCCTTGGAAGCAGGTGTTTTAAACCACATTTTACTAATGAAAAACTGGTTCGGAGAGGTATAAGCAGCTCTCCCCAAATCAGAGAGGAAGTGGCCAAGTGGGTGTTTGAAGTAGATCGACCTGTCTCCAGAGCATATGTTCATTTGCCCAAACCTCTGGAATCACCTCTTCTGAGTTCAGTCGTGACTATTGCTCACACCCAAAGAGAAGAAAACAAAATTTCAAAAAGCAGCTGTCCCCATCTAAGGGCGGTGATAAATCACTCATATCATCTACTTAGTTATCTCCACTGGTTTGCCAACTTCCCACACCTGAGCCTCATACCTTTGCAGGATGAAGGGGAGAAATCACTCTCTTCTTCATTATCCCTTTCCTCCCAGCCTCTGGCGAAGTCCTTCTTGCACCGTGGGTATTCCAGTTATTACCTCTCTACCTTCCAACAAGCTGTAATTGACCCAGATAAGATTTGGATTTTCAAAACAAGCTTCCTGTGCTGCCCCCCTTTTCCCCCCCTATGGAACCCCAGAGAAAACAAAAAGCAAAGAGACAATCTTGAAATGCCATATGGGAGGTGTCGGTGAAAGCATTTATGTATTAACTTGATCTCTATATTAAAGATCCCAGGGTCACAGAATCTATGGCTCTGTTATTTGGTAAAAAATGTATCTAGGTTTTACAGCCTGGAGAGGCCATTTAATCTTCCTGTTGCTGCAGGGCATGGCTGGATTATCTTCTATATATACCCCGACTTTGCCTCCGTGGAGAGAGCACTGCAGTGGGAGCTAGGTGATTTGAGTTTTACTTTCTGAGTTTAAGCGCCATCCATTATTCATATTTGCATCCTTGGTGCTGTGGACAGTATCAGCCACATCTGAGGCAGCCCGTAACTGTTTATGGAAGGATCTGTGATTTGGGGCAACTCTCTCTGCTCTCCCGGCTTCAGCTACAAAATGCGGGGACTGGCCCAGGGTTTCTGAAGATTCTGCAGTTCTGTAAATGCTTTGCCCTGGTACATCCAGTCTCTTAGTCATTTATCTCTTTATGGAGAACTTTATGGAGGTTTCTGGCACAAAAAGTGTAGTATTTAACTTTCTTCTTAAATCTACCTTTCTTCTCTTTTTCCAAAACATCTCCTTTCATGCTAATCTTGGCAAAATTTAGTTGTCGATAAAACTGTTTAGGTTTTGTGTGTCTTTGGTAGTCTTGTCTTAAGAAGGGTGGCAAAAGCATTCTTTTGTTTTCTCTCCCCTGAAAGGCTCTTTGTGCAACTTGTTACCTCTTTTCTGTATCCTGTTTTGGTTTTTTTTTTTTTTTAATTTTATTTTTTATTTTTTTTGGTTTATTTGTTGACTTGAAAATGACTGGTGCACATAATAGCAAAAATATCCAATAGTGGGACGTTCTGCATGGAGCACTGGGTGTTATGTACAAACAATGAATCACGGAACACCACATCAAAAACTAATGATCTAATGTATGGTGATTAACATAACAATAAAAAATTAAAAAAAAAGAATATAGAATTAAAAAAAAAAAAGAAAAATACCCAATAGTGGGAAATAAAGATGAAGGCAGGGTGGGTCTTTGTCTTTGTTGACCGTGTCACGAGTCTAACTGTGTCTTATTTAAAGCTCTGTATATATAGCTAGGTTTTACGTTTCATAGCCAGAAATCTTTGTTAGTAACTGTGCATAACATAATTTTCATATCCACCAACCACCACTGAGAATACCACTCACCTTTTATGGTCATGTTTTCACAACTGATTTACAGGGTTGACTGTGACATCTGAGTCCTGGCACGGTAGACCAGAAAGAAAAAAAAAATGTGATGATATTGGCTACAGTTTTTCTTCCAACCCACATCAACCTTACTCCTTAAATGGCAATGTTAATTAGATCTTATATTTGATAGATATGATCTGATATTTGGATAATCTCTCTGATTTCTCATGGATCAGGTAGGTTACATTGCTCCCTAGACCTCATTTTTTTCCTCATCTGTAAGATGGGGATGACAATACGCCTCCCAATAGGGTTTTGGGAAAAAATGAAAGAAAATGGACATAAAGGATGAAGGAAGCGGGGTGGGCTATAGAGTAGGCTGTCAGTGAGTCCGAATGGCAGCCTTTCTTCTATCACTATTGAGTTAATCTTGCCCAGAATGTTGAAGGAGCCATCACAAGAAGGGCTTTGAGAGATCCATGTTCTGTCTTTAGTTAACCAGTTTACACAGAAATGATTTCAGAGGTAAGTTGTTCTGCATGGCACGGGATAAACCACACGTGGACCAAAAAATGTGGTTTCAGTTCAGATGTGGTAACAAAAACATGAGCTAAATCTCCTCATAAAGCAAGTCTTTTGCAACATGGTTTTTCTTTCCCTATCAAAGAGATCCTTTTCCAAAGGAGGAAGGTGAATATGTTTGGGGAAAATGCAGTGGCTACGCACAATTATTTCTTAAGCTGCTTATTTTTTGTTCTGATATCACTGGTGACATTAATGGGACTCAACCCAGAATGAGAGCATTTCTAATATTCTGCAGTTCTGAATAAATAAGGTGCAAATGGAAGAAAGGTACACAATTACCACATGGAACATGATCTTGTGGTCCATTTCTCAGGTTGGTTTGTTTGTTTGTTTCCCGTTTGTATCATCTTAGAAATGCATATTTCACTGTGAGAGATTAAAAATGCTTATTGTTCCTTCAGATTGTTCACAGTGTTTGGATTTTCCCCTAATTCCATTCTATTGAGTATCTATGAGTTGTCACATTTTTAGCAAGTAATAACTGTGTCTAGCTGTGCTGACAAAATGTCCCAACATAACTGTTAATAAGCATTGTCATTTTAAGCATGAAACAGTTTAGCTAATGATTTATCTCTTATAATGCAGCACTCGGGGCAGCTGTATGATTTGTCTCTTTAGCAAGTCAAGTAATTTCTTTAACAAAATGTTAAGCACAGATGGGCCATAAGCTGTCAGTTAACTATTATTGTGTCTGCATCTGCTTGCTTTCAATGCACTGTTTTATGTATTCAGCCAGTTACTTAGCTGCAGCCCCGTGAAAAGCTGAACCTACTCTGATTGGCAAATAAAATGTTCATTTGTCTCTTCTTCCTATTGTTTTGTTTTGGTAACACATGTCAGCAGCTCAATTACCCAGTTCATTAACAGCTCCCAAAGGACATGATGGCCAGCCCATGATAAGAGGGTAATTGTGGCACATATGGTCAATAATGGCCTCTCTCTTGGCAATTGTAAATAAAAGTCACTTGGCTCTTTTCCTTTCATGAGAACTACTGTTTTCCTGTTTCCCTTAAGTGTGCAAATTACCTTTCTTTGCTCTACGCAGTCCAGTCCTGGTGAATCAGAACCTAGCTCCCTGCTCTTAGGGTCATGGAGACAGAACATGGATGGATCTCTGGTTCTTAATTTTAATTATGACTGACTTTTAAGCTCTTGAGGGGGAAACTCTTATCACCGGAGACTATTCTTAGAAAGCTGTTAACTGATTAATTAGGTAACTAATCAGTTTTCCTAATTGAATAGCAACACATTTTCTTGGGGCTTTCCTCTGTTTTTCTCTTTGAAATGCTCTGGTGGTATAGTTACCATGGAGTTTTTAAAAAAGCCCTTAAAGGGGCGCCTGGGTGGCTCAGTCGGTTAAGCGACTGCCTTCGGCTCAGGTCATGATCCTGGGGTCCCTGGATCGAGTCCTGCATCAGGCTCCCTGCTCCGCAGGGAGTCTGCTTCTCCCTCTGACCCTCCCCACTCTCATGCTCTCTCTATCTCATTCTCTCTCTCAAATAAATAAATAAAATCTTAAAAAAAAAAAAAGCCCTTAAAAAAATTGCCAAAAAAAAAAAATCATTCGCAGGGGTGGGGTAGGGAAGTGGGCCTTCATCTTTTCTTGGTGAGAGAGATTCATTCTGTAAAAGCAGTTCTTGTCTCACACACGCAGGTCTTAGAACAAAGGGTTCCAGAAGCCACGGAGGTCGTTTGGGTCAGCCTCGGGGTCTCTGAACGAGTCGTGATCCCTTACTTCCCCTGAAGCCTTTGCAAGGAGGTGCTGAAACGGCTTGCGGGGAGAGAAGGGGCAGGAGCCCGTTTTTTTTTAAAGATTTTATTTATTTATTTGAGACAGAGAGAATGAGATACAGAGAGCATGAGAGGGAGGAGGGTCAGAGGGAGAAGCAGACTCCCCGCCGAGCAGGGAGCCCGATGCGGGACTCGATCCCGGGACTCCAGGATCATGACCTGAGCCGAAGGCAGTCGCTTAACCGACTGAGCCACCCAGGCGCCCCTAAATAAAATCTTTTAAAAAAATAAAATAAAATGTGATTTCTTTTTTTTAATATTTTATTTTATTTTTTTAAGATATTTTTATTTATTTGCGAGAGAGAGAATGAGAGACAGAGAGCATGAGAGGGGGGAGGGTCAGAGGGAGAAGCAGACCCCCCGCCGAGCAGGGAGCCCGATGCGGGACTCGATCCCGGGACTCCAGGATCATGACCTGAGCCGAAAGCAGTCGCTTAACCAACTGAGCCACCCAGGCGTCCAAGGATAAGTCACTTCTTACAAGAATATTGCAGTGAATGGATCAGTAAGAGAGGAATCTTTTTTTTTTTTTTT
>NW_023270377.1:15226819-15348965 GCF_011800145.1 Mirounga leonina
CAGGGAGCCCGATGCGGGACTCGATCCCGGGACTCCAGGATCATGACCTGAGCCGAAGGCAGTCGTTTAACCAACTGAGCCACCCAGGCGCCCGTGACTATGTTTAATATATTTCAAAACAGTTTATGCAAATGGAAAGACAATCAGAACCTGCTGAGCAGGGAGCCTAGTGCGGGACTCGACCCCGGGACTCCAGGATCACGACCCGAGCCGAAGGCAGTCGCTCAACCAACTGAGCCACCCAGGCGCCCCCACAAGCCCGTTTTTACGAAAATGTGTTCTCACTAACAATCACCACTAGCAGGGCTGTTACAAGGGCGGCCTTTTCCGTGACCACTGGTCAGGGCATGGCTGTGGGGCCAGAGCTCCGCCCGGAGTAAGGTTTCGCCGGGTGACCCCGAGAGAGCTCCAGCACCACCTGAAATCCAAAGTTATGGGACCTTAGGCTCCGGGCGGTCTTCGGGCCCCGGAGGCCGCTTGGCCAGTCCGGCCGCCGCGCTCGTCGGGCCTCATCTTAAGCAAACACCCGCGGGGCCACGCTGCGCATCTGCAGTCACTCCCGGCGCGCGCGCCGCGCACGCGGGCTTCCGGCCGCCCCCGCCGCCGCCATATTCGTAACCAATCTGTACCCTGCTCCCGGGGCGGCAGGCTCTCGGGGAGTTGTTGAGTGTCAGGGTTTATTTGTGCTGTTTTGATTAGCCCCAACCTGGCAGGAGCTTATTTTCCTTCTAATGACCCCGTGCTGTGAGAAGGCGGCTTCCGAGGGAAGGGCTTGGGTCAGAGGGGAGGGGAAGAGCCTTGCGTTTCTCCAGCGCCCCAAATGGGGCCTGGGGGCAGGAGCACGAGTGGGGAGACGGCCGGAGGCTCTTAATGAGATTTCGGGTTCGGAAAAGAGCCTTTCTGCGAGGGAGCCCAGAATGTTCTTGCCGTGGATTGTCCTACTTTTTTTTTTTTTTTTTTTTTTGGTACTTGTTAAGAATTCTTGGCTGGCACATTTGGAGAAGTTGTAGAGGCAACGGAAACGAACGACCCCGTCACCCCCAGATGGACCCCTGGTGACCGTCTCTCCTGGTTTGTCAACCCACAGAATAACAGCTCCTTAAATCCTAGCTCCGAGTTTAGGAATTCTGGGAAGTTCGCTTTAAGGCTCGACAGTGTGTTACGTCCCACACACTTTCTAGATCTCCCTTTGGATTCTGCCCTAAGCCGTCCGTTTGTTTCTTCCAGAGGTACATCTATGAAGTTTAAACACACTTAAAAAAAATAATGTCGCCGATTACTTCTCAGCTTGTGAATTAATGTGGAAGAGAAGCTTCCAGGTGCCCAAGTCTCTCAACTGGCTTGGATTAACCCCTACTGGGCATCCATTTCAACCTCCGCCCCACTCCTCCCTCCTCTGGAAAAAAAAAACCCCAAACAACAACCTAACCTCCCCCTTCTCATCCACTCCCGGCTGTCTTTGTGTCTGTTGCTCCCTGCCAGGCAGGTGTCAGAGCCCTGAATGAGGGTAAATGCCCCGTTGATGGATTCCACAGATGGAGCGTGGAAATCGGTAGAATAGGCCTCAGCCACAGGCCATTTCTTGGGATCCAACAAAAGCCTCCAAATAAGTCAACAAAAATCCCAAAGATCACAAAGGGAAAATGTCATTCGTCATTTACTCTGGGCCTGTGAGGGAATATCAGTCTTGCTTCACTCCTCCTGGCTCTCACCCGAGTAAACACGAGAGAGGTCATTCACGTCTCTCTTGGTGTAAAAGGGCCACTTCACATCGGAAAACAGTTGGCTGTCCTTACGTCCCCTTCACGTTGGATGGTAAAACCAACACAGGAGACATTCTGCAATTAGTCAAGCAGGTGTACCAAACTTCGAGTTGACCCGTTAAAGATCTTGTGGAATATACCTGCCAGATACCCTGAAACCTTCAGATCCGGGAGGAGATGATCTCAGGGAGCTCTCAGGCACGATTCCTGTTTTTATTTTATGATTATTTTTCGAATCGGCGAGACACAGCTTTAAGTACCAATGCTGACAGGTCTAGCTTGCAAAGATTAGTACCGACGGAAGGACCATCTGATTTGGTCTGGGGCTATCTTCGAGTAAATGACCGATGACTAAGGATGTCAGCCTCAGAGCCCGCAGAGAGAGATTCCCCCCCCCCCCCCCCTCCTCTGTGTCTGTAAATTGCATTGTATTATATCTGGGACAAACATAGAGTTTAAATGGTTGTCATGTTTTGATTCTTTAATTATTCAAATGAAAGGTCTTGCTGAGAAGAAAGACAGTGTGCCAAATTCATGCTTGTGAATTATTTTGTCTCTCCATTTTTTGCCTGTCTCCCATCTCTGAATTATATTGGTCTGGAAACCAATAATTATAGAATTCCACGTGACTAAATCCCTATAAAATTGAGGTAAGATCTCATGTATAATAGCGTTAACTAGGATGAAATATTTCTTCAGGCTACAGAAGAGGTCACAAGGGGTTAACGGACAAAGACATACTCTCTAATTCTGTAATTCCTTCTTTAATTAAACTTCATGGTTGGTCCACTGGTGGTAATACTTCAGCTTTCTCCTCCCAGTTTGATTTGTTTCTGAAGGAAGAATTTGTAATCCTGTGGGGTATGATTGTTGCCTATGCTGGATCTTTTTTTTTTAATTTTTATTTTTTAAACTGATGCTGTCCACTTCCCCAAGGTTCATCTTGGGAGTTAATGTGAAATCATTGGGATAACTAAAAATTTGTCTCCTAAGACCTAAAATTAGCTTGAGATAGAAAAAGAAGAAATGAACTTTCTTACAAAGCACAGAGCTGAAACACTGAGGTACCTGGGGAGAGACAATATTTTCCTGTGATCATTCTGGGGCATCTGCTGAATAACTTGTGAATTTATCCCAATGGATTTCAAGTTATTTATTCCTGCCCTTTGGTTTGAAAACAGTTTGATGTTACTTTACAACACTTGAGATCCTTTCACTAACATGTCTTTAATAGCAAAAAAGAAGGATTTAGTAAAGCTATAAAATGAGTGATCAGTTCAACTGCTTGTGATTACTAGTATGTTCTAGATGGACCCGGGGTCTTAGGACCAGGAGTTGCTGATGATTCTTAAGGGAGACTGCAAATGGTCACACTGACTGTTTTGTTTTCTTAAATAAATTCATTCAGTATCTTGGCAAACTGATTCATTTCTTAGAGCTTTATCCTTATTTAACAGCTACACTTGAATATGCAAAGAATTCAATTAGAAAATTGTTTGATTTGATGTATAATATTAATCAAACTGTTGTGTTTTCATAAATTTCATTTGATTCTAGGACGTTTTTGAAAATCTGGGGCAAATGAGAGTAATAGTTGGCAATCAGCTAAATAATTTGCATTGGAATTCCTGTTTGGATTTGCTTCTGGTACTCCTCTTCAGAAGGACTCTGTGTTATGTGTGTGTGTGTGAGAGGGAGAGAGAGAGAGAGAGAGAAAGAAACTCAGCACCTATTTAGAACATACCTGGCTAGAAGAGAGAAAGTATGTCCCCTGAAGCCCCATAGACCTGGGTCAAATCCTAGCTTCCCTAGTCGTGTGATCTGAATAATGTCTCTTGAGTCTCAGTTTCCTTTTTTTGTGCAATGGTGCATTTATTTCACAGGGTTTTTGTGTAGTTACTTTGCGAAGAGAGAGAAATCCTCATCTTGGTAAGGTTTGCTCCAGGTTCATTGGAGACATTGAGTTACATCAATGTCTAAGTCAGAGAATGGATGGTGAGGGGGTTTTGAAAATAGAGTCAAAACTTTCAAAATCTGGTAAGAATATGGATTGGGATAAAGTCTGAGAATCATGCAATTTAAAGCAATATAATTTCCACTTAGAATGGCATGTATTATATGTTAATATGGATTTAAAAATTTTTTAAAATTTAAATTCAATTAATTAACACAATTTCATATGAGTGCTATTGTGGAATTTCAAATTGGGGAGCAATATCTCTATTTAGTGAATAATAAAGCAAACTTTGTGAAGGCAAGTGTAGAATGTGACGGAGCAGCTTAAATGTAATTGAAAATCTCCCCTTCATATTAGGGATGGACAGTAGAAATAATCCAAAGAGATGATTTTACTGAATAGATTATATTTAATCTAGTTGCTCTATCCTCACAATCTATGAACTCATTTAGATAATGGTCTGGATGGTGGTGCTTGCAAGTCCAAGTTAGAGCATTAGATATTCTGTGCAGAGACAAATATAATGAGCTATCTAAAAAAAAAAAAAAGCCTTGTTTTTACTTCGGTGTAATATTAAGCAGGATGAGGTACATTGTATCTAGGGTCTAAAGTTGAATATGTAAAATAAATGGACTTCAACAAAATGATTTTTTTTTGTGCTATTGCGATGGGATGTAAGTATCAGATTTGTTTTTGGTAAGAATGGAATGATTCAAATTCATGACATTATCATGTTCTCTGTAAATCTTGTTTCTATTGAATGAAATAAAAAACAGTAGTATTTCCATCTTTAGAAATAGCTAGTATTTCCTAGCTGGTAGATTAATCTTGGGTTGCTGACTTAACGTATCTTAAAGATTTTATTTATTTATTTATTTGAAAGAGAGTGAGAGAAACAGCATGAGAGGGGATAGGGTCAGAGGGAGAAGCAGGCTCCCCGCTGAGCCGGGAGCCCGATGTGGGACTCGATCCCAGGACTCCGGGATCATGACCTGAGCCGAAGGCAGTCGCTTAACCAACTGAGCCACCCAGGCGCCCGACTTAACGTATTTTAAAGCCCACATCCTTTTGGGGTGTACAGATGGAGGAAAGTTAGAATTAACTTGTACAACTGTGGCTTCATATTGCCAAGAAGGATCAGTGGGTTCAGATAATTTTCCAGCAGAAAAATCAGGCAAGTTATTTCCTCAGTGTCTTTTGAATGTTTTATGGAGGTTTTTTGGAGGTTTTTCTAGTGAGATACAACCGTTGGATTGCTTTTGAATAAACAGTCTAGAAATACGAGTAGTGATTTGTTAGCTTGTTAATTTTGAGTGGTAAAGGCTGTCCTATTGAACTCCCAGACATTCTGAGGCTTTTTAATCATTAGCTGTTGGTGATTCTTCATCTTTTTTTTTTTTTAAATCACAATCCTCTGAAAAAATTGATAATTATTTCCCAGAAAAATTCAGGTATGCAAATGCTTGCAAAATCTTCCAAATCATTTTTTGAGGATTTACAGACTCCCAAATCTCATTTCAGTAGATGTTGGGAGACTCAGAAGGGCAGAATAGGGGCAGCAAAATCAACGTTGTTTCAAAACTTAAATTCTACCAGACATTTCCATTCTGTCAACATGTGTTTATTGAACACCTACTATGTTTCAAGGCACCCAGCAGTGAACAAGGCAGAAAAAGGCCTTGAGCTCACGAAGTTTATATTCCGGAGGATGTTGATTGTTAAGGTGAAACATGGTGGTCTTGACCCTCAGAATTAACTCTCGCTGGTACTTGTACATTTCAGGAGCCCCCTTTCTTCAGAAACTGGAGATGATTCTGATTAATTGACCTGACAGTGCATGGCACATCATATTTACTTGGGAGGATTTAATAACCTTAGAGACTCCCAGAGGAAACATGAAAATTTCCACATACTATTATCCTAATGGGATCATAGTAAGAGAAAGTGCAAGCAAAGGTTTAAGGTTCTCACAGGCAGAGGAAGCTTTTGGTCAGTCCTTAAATGCTGTTGGGTTTTTTACCTGAATTCACAGAAGACGGAAAAGTCAGGGCAACAGAAACTGGAAGCAGGGAAGGGAAACATTTTATGGCGATTTATTGTCTTAGGGGAATGAATAATCTGTTTCTTGAGAAGTATATTATTTATAATTTAAAAATATGTGTGTGGAACCATTGTTTTGATAAGTTACAGCAGGAAATATTTTATGTACTTGGGAATTTGGGGAGAGAAAATAATAATCTGGAATATTCTATAGAGGTGGTTCTCAAAGGGTCATTTAGGACCAGCAAAGTTGGTATCCACCACTCCCAAAAACAGAAACCGTGGGGGTGGGGGTGGGGCAGCAGTCTGTGTTTTAATAAGCTTTTCAGGTGGTTCTGATGCTCCCAAAGTTCAAGATCCACTGCTCTACAGTGATGCACAAATTATTGCTTTTTTAATTTGACTCACATTTATCAAACATAAACACGTGTAAGTTGTATTGGGAGCTTTTGAAGTTTATAATGCAATGCACATTTCTTAGCATGTTAATTCTCCTTTAAAATACTCCCATACCTAAAGCAAGTCTAGTTTTATTTTTTTAAGTATCCTAAAATAAGATTTATATCAAATTAGGCCAATTTATATCAAATTAGACAACGTAATTGGAACACCAAGTGTAAGGGCTAACATATAGTAGATGCACTATACATTACAGTTCCCTTTTGCTTTTATCTGCAAGCACTTGTTTTTCTTTAATTTGTCATAGAGATTATTAATTCGCTCTCTTAATTTTACAGTTCGAAGGTGAATAAATTGTAAGCGTATTAAATATTAAACAAACTTAAAATTCTGTTTATGGGTTATTTTGGATGTACACCCCTCCGGGCAGCTTATAATATAATATTCTGAAGTCGAATGGAATTTTAGATTTCTGTAGGGCAGAGTTGAGTTTGAGTTTAAGATAAAAGAGAGTGAGTGGTGTAGGAAATACTGCATTTTGACATTGCTTCTGGCACCACCTGGATTTCCCCAGGCCCTACAGCCTGAGAGTGCAAAGGAGTTACCTTGACAATGAAATTAATAATCTACAATTTTCTGGATTTCCTTCTCCATTTGCTAACAGCACATTTCAGCCCCTTCCCCAGAGGATCCCCCAGTTATCTGGGGAGTTTTCAGAGTGTATTTGGATATGCGCAGGAGTGTGGCTGCCCTGGCTCCTGAGTTCTGCTCAGAGTGGGTGCCTGAGAGCCCTCTGATGGCCCTCTGCCACTGCCCCGATGCCCAGAGCCCTGTGTCTGCTGTGCCCTCAAACCTCAGAACCTTTTATAGGTTGACAGGTGCTCAGTTACTGGAAGAACTCACGGGTGCCATATTTTATCATCCAGTGCAAATTCCTATCTAATTTCCCAGTCCCTCCTTCTCTTTCGTAGATACTCACACACTCAATATGGAAGGTCCCCTTCCCTGATGCAGGCTAACACAGACAAATTCAAACTTTGCTGGGGAGGGGCCTGCAGGGGACTGGTTTCCGGGACACGTGGCCTATGCAGTCTTCCACCCACGGCCCCATGCTCAGAAGGGCCCTGTGTTTGGTTTTTATGCTCTGTTGTGGCCATCCCCAAATTTGTAGTAATTTTTGAACACAGGGACTTGCATTTTTATTTTGCATCGTGTTCCTCAAATTAGGCAGCGGTCCTGGGTAGCTGCTCACCATTCAGCAGAGACCCAGACTCTGAACTTCGGTTTAGAGATAGTTTACTAGACACTGCCTGCTTTTTCTTGAGTCTGTTCTTGAGGTTCACATTAACAGTATCTAAACTCTCCTTAAACGTTTCTCAATATCTGGTAATAAGATACTAAATTTAAATATGATTTCTATTATAGGAGTAGAATCTATCAATTTGCAGGAATCCTATAGCATTTTACTATTATTGACTTTTTAGATACTAAGTCGATTTTGGGATTAAAAAAAAAAAATCACATCTGTTAACGGATTTCCTCCCGTCAAAGGTGGTGAAAGTTTATTTGGAACCACATTAAATCTGATTCATTTGTCAAACACAAATGGAGGACCCGTTCAGTGCTAAGCACAAGGGCCATAAAAATGGAATCATGCCTGTCCCTGTTTTCGAAGATCTCATAATGGACCTAGGGTGACAGATGCAGAGAACAATGATTTCTGCCTGGGGGGCTTGGAGACAAAGTAGGGGAAGAGATTAAATATCATTTAATAGGGGCGCCTGGGTGGCTCAGTCGTTGAGCGTCTGCCTTCAGCTCAGGTCATGATCCCAGGGTCCTGGGATCGAGTCCCACATCGGGCTCCCTGCTTGGCAGGAAGCCCGCTTCTCGCTCTCCCACTCCCCCTGCTTGTGTTCCTGCTCTCGCTGTCTCTCTCTGTCAAATAAATAAAAAAAATCTTTAAAAAAAAAAAAATAAATATCATTTAATAAATGCAATACTGCGCAGAGGGACTTGGTGTCTGTGAAGACACTGGGAATGTACTTCAGGATTTGAATCATTAAATCCTGGCCAAACTTGTGTTTTGACTCCTGTTTTATCACTGTTTTTCTCCCATGCATTTAGCCTCAGCACCCCAATCCGATGAAGGCTCTGACATTGACTCTGAACCAGATTTGCCACTAAAGAGAAAACAGCGCAGGAGCCGAACCACTTTCACAGCAGAACAGCTTGAAGAACTGGAACGAGCTTTTGAGAGGACCCACTACCCTGATATTTATACCAGGGAGGAACTGGCACAGAGGGCGAAGCTCACCGAGGCCCGAGTCCAGGTACTGACTCTAAACATCCACGCCCTGATTAAATCCGGACCAGGAAACCAAACAGTGTCTTCTCATCTAAGGCAGATTTTATTTTATTTTATTATTTTTAAAGATTTTATTTATTTATTTGAGGGAGAGAGCACGATCAGGGGGAGGAGCAGAGGGAGAGGGAGAAGCAGAGGGAGAGGGAGAAGCAGGCTTCCCGCTGAGCAGGGAGCCCCATGCGGGACTCGATCCCAGGACACTGGGATCATGACCTGAGTCGAAGGCAGACGCTTAACCCACTGAGCCACCCAGGCGCCCCTAAGGCAGATTTTAAACCCAGAGAATAAGTATGTTAGGAATGGTACCTCACTGTGAATTGTAGCCCTTTAGTGGCATAAAGTTCCCACCACGTTCTCTCTAGTGCCTTTTCTTTGTCTTTTGCCCTGTCCTGATGGCACTACTCTGACCTCTTTTTAATTTTTATTTATATTTGCCTGATCACTCCCATTGAATGTCTTTTGTTTTAGGTATGTCTATTGTATCCAGCAGTATTTTAGTTTGCTAACCAGTCAGACAATTTTTTTTTTCTCACTTAAGAGGTGGGTAAGTCGAATTAAATTTATCAGTGTGATCAATATGTTTGGCTCCTTTTCTGTCATGTTGTTGGATATAAGTATTTTATGTGGATAGATTTTAAAATGATCTATTTGTTTTCTTTGCATTCTTAGGGTTTTTTTTGTTGTTATTTACGAAAATGTGCTTTCTTATTTTAGCCTTTGGTTATCATAATTAGGAGAATATGATTATATCAGATATAACACCCAGAAGTGTGTCAGTTCCTGTTGTTCACTCCCCATTTCAGGAATCCTTGTTACATACCAGGCACTATATGGACTTCAGGGGTGGTACACAGATAATAGCAAATAAATTGTGAGTGGTCTCCTTGGACCAAGCACTGTTCTAAGTGCTTTACATGAATTAACCCATTAACTCGTCATTAAAACTGTAGGTTGGTACTATTATTATCCCCAATTTATTTGTCAGACTATTGAAGTAACTACCCAAAGTCCTAAAACTAGTCAATGATAGACGTAGCTGGATTCTATATACTTGCTCTTGATGGCCTTTCAATTATGAGGATGGGCAAAGGTGTATAAAGAAAAATTCCTTCTAAAGGTGTTGTAGTCCTGAAGCATTTCAAGTAACTATATTATTTTAGGAATAGTTTGAATTATCTTCCGAACTTTTAGAAGTAGTCTGAACTCTCTGGAAAGACTACTTTGGTATAATAGGTTTCTATTGATTGATAGAATAACGTTTTCCGTATTAATAAAGATAGTAAAACACTGTTTGAAGGCTTAAAAATGTATTAGGGTATCCTGAAACTCCTTAAGTTACCTTATCATCGTCAGAGTGAGGCTGGAGACTCAGCAGTGAACCAGTCAGTTGATATGGTCTCTAGATTGATCATTGCTTTCTCATATGCAGCTGATTACCTCTCTTATTCTAGGTTTTTACAGAAATAGCCTCTTCCAGGGTACAGAGCCTAGTCAGAGTGATTGTCTTATTCAACTTGACTTGCCATATATCATCATAGTGCTAAGAAAGTGAAGGAATGCTAAGATGGATTAAGACAAGTCTCCCAAGGAGCTACAGTCTAATATGGTTAATGAGGTAAACACAAATAATTAAAAAACAAACAGATATGATAAGTACCATAAGAGAGAAAGTGCAGTGGGAGTTGAGAAGAGGAAAGAATGAGATCTTGCTGGGTAACAAAAGAGGCTCACGAAGAAGGCAGATTTAGGATGAACTTTTGAAGCTAAATAGAAATTCTCTGGACAGGGAGGGTGGGGAGAGTACATTAGTAAGAGAGACTAATGTGGGCAAAAGCACAGAGAGTTGGATGCACATGAGTTACATACCTGGTGATCTTTCATTTTTGCTCATGTCAAAGGAACAGGGAATAGTTCAGTTTGCTTGGAGGGTAGGAAGAGGTAGGGTGGCGGGGAGGAATATGGTTGGAAATCTAGGCTGAGGACATCCTGTGGAGGGCTTGGGTTTCAGGCAAGGGCTCTCACAGTTGATGTGATGGGCAGTGGGCATGAATGGGTCAGGGGCCATGGGAATGGAAAGGAAAGGACCGTGGCAAAAAGTATTTGGAGGTGGAAGCAGGAGATGGGTAGGAGGGTGAGTGAAGAGTCATAGATGCGTGGAGGCTTACAGTGCAGATGTTCTACAGCTGGAACTACTATCTATCTGTTACATTGGGTACAGTGTTCCTCTCCAGAAATGACTACCGCTAACTACAAATCATGATAATTTACATACATACATTGTATGATATAATACTATAGGTAGTGTATGTATCATGATATTATCTATAACAATGTTACAAATATTGTATATATCAAATCTAATTGCTTTTATTACAGTTCTGTGATTACCTGGTTTAAATCTGGAGTCAGACCTGTTCACATCTCCATTCTTCCAGCAAACCTTTATGGAGTGCCCACTGCATTTGAGGATTTGACCCCTATATTTCCTGTCTGGCCAACCTCACATCCCGAGTCAGTCCTTTAGACAGATAGAAGATCAGCTCTGCACTCAGAGTCACAAACATTGATTTTAAAGAAATCAAACAAAGAGTGTGATGGAAAACTGGAAGTGTTCCGTGTTGTTGTCTGTCATTCCTGCCTTTGCCAAAAACAAGGATGGAGGGCAGCCTAAATCTCAAACCCATGCAGCTTGTGCAGTGCCCAGCATTCACATCTGGCCCAATGAATGTCAGAGGAGAATAAGAAAGGCCCATTAACTTGCAGAGGACATGGGATCAAACCAATAAAGCGTGGTTCATATTTTTCTATACAGTGACCTCCTCTCCAAAGCAGGGCCCTCATTAACCTAACAGCTGTCCTAATGTGGCTTTAACCCGGTGACTCTTTACATTCCTTATGGCTTCATTAGTTCCCTTGAGACACATCATGTCTTGCACCATAGCTATGATCTACGGCCTAACAAATTCCCTACAACACCCGGCATATGGATCTTTTACTTAACACAGCAGGAAAAAGAAGGGAGTAGTTAATCACTGATTAAAATGCCAGAACAAAATCCTTTAGTTTTTAGAAGGATCTGGGAAAGCAGTAGCAACGTCAGCTCCCTTTGAGTGATAGCCAGAAAGTGTGAGTTAGTTAAATTTGTGGCACCTGGGAAAACCAAACACCCAATGAAAAAAACCCCTCAAACAAGTCTTCATGCTTTTTTTTTTTCCCCCGAGTAAAATATTTCTAAAGTCTTCTGGATAGAGATGACACTAAAGCTATAAAAACTTAGGCCTTTGTCAGTATTTAATAAAAATTTGTTTAGCCCGTAGCTCTGTTGTGTTTCTCACAGCCAAATCTGAGGACACAATCTGAGAATTATTGTACACCAAAGACTAATTTGCCTAATTCACCTCCTGGGTATTATTATGCAAATAATGGCAAGCATCAACGTTTAGTGGGGAAGAACACAAATATTTATGATGTGCAAAAGTTTTATTAAATATTCCATCTAAGAACTCCACCAAACAGGGAAGTAGCACTCTTTTACCACCAGGATAATGGAAGACAGCAAAGGAAGCTATTTGAGGAAACAGCATTTAAGTAGGAATCAGAAGATGTGGGTTTTGGTCTCAGCTTGCCTACTCTGTTCTGCTGAGGAAGTCACTTAATTCAATGCTGTAATCCTGCTGGCTTCAGATTTTTTTTTTCTTTTAATTTTAAAATATGGGGTAGGTTAGATCAGATGATCTCAGTCTAGGTCCACAGATGACCAGGATAATCATGGATGGACTTCAAGAAATCTGGGAGACTTGAGATTTGTACACACAATTTTGTGCCTTTGCCTCTACCTGTGTGTGTGTGTGTGTGTGTGTGTACAGACATTAACTAGGGGGGTATCCCTGCCTTTGTAATATTCTCAGATACCTCTGCTCCCTCTCCTATCCCCCAATTAAAAATAAGTAGGTACAGGACTTATCATCAGTAATTGGAGATTCTCATAGAAGCCCAATAGGGATTGATTGATTGACTGATTTTAATTCCAGTACAGCTAACATGCAATGATATATTAATTTCAGGTGTATAATAGAGTGATTCAAAAATTCTATATATTGTTCAGTGCTCATCACAATAAGTATACTCAGTCCCCGTCACCTATTTCACCCATCCCTGCACCCACCTCCCCTCTGGTAACCATTAGTTCGTTCTCTGTAGTTAAGAGTCTGTTTTTTGGTTTTTCTCTTTTTTTCTTTGTTTTGTTTCTCAAATTCCACATATGAGTGAAATCATATGGAATTTGTGTTTCTCTGACTGACTTATTTCACTTAGCATTACATTCTCTGGATCCCTCCATGTTGTTGTAAATGGCAAGATTCCATTTTTCTTTTATGGCTGAGTAATATTCCTTTGTATATATATGCCCCACCTTTATCCGTCTATGGATGGACACTTGGGCTGCTTCCATAATTTTGCTATGGTAAATAATGTTGCAATAAACATAAGGGTGCATATATCTTTTCAAATTAGTGTTTTCATATTCTTTGGATAAATAGCCAGTAGTGGAATTACTAGGTCATATGGTAGTTCTATTTTTAATTTTTTGAGGAATCTCCCTACTGTTTTCTTTCTTTTTTTTTTTAATAACTTTTTTTTTTTTTTTAAGATTTTATTTATTTGACAGAGAGAGACACAGTGAGAGAGGGACCACAAGCAGGGGGAGTGGGAGAGGGAGAAGCAGGCTTCCCACTGAGCAGGGAGCCCGATGCGGGGCTCGATCCCTGGACCCTGGGACCATGACCTGAGCCGAAGGCAGGCACTTAACGACTGAGCCACCCAGGCGCACCCTTTCTTTTTTTTTTTTTTAAGATTTTATTTATTTGACAGAGAGAGAGACAGCAATAGAGGGAACACAAGCAGGGGGATTGGGAGAGGGAGAAGCAGGCTTCCTGCTGAACAGGGAGCCCATTGCGGGGCTCGATCCCAGGACTCTGGGATCATGACCCGAGCCAAAGGCAGACGCCGAACTGACTGAGCCATCCAGGCACCCCTCCATACTGTTTTCCACAGTGGCTGCACCAGTTTGCATTCCACCAACAGTGCACGAGGGTTCCTTTTTCTCCACATCCTCACCAATACTTATTTCTTGTGTTTTTGATCGAGTGGGGATTTAAAGTCATCCAACAGATCTGTATAGTTCAGAAGGTAAGATAGGTATGGAATATTTGGCCCTGAAATTCCCTAATGATGCAAAAATATGATCATCCTGAAATTCTCTATGGGGGTTTGCTGTTGGGATGAATGAAGATGCAGTTGAGTATGTCTCTCTGTGTGTCCATGATCCTCTGATATTCCTGGGAGCATGGCACTTCTCCTCATCAACCTTATGCATTCTCTCCCCAACCTGCTCTTCGTACAGTGGTCAGAGCTGGAGAGCAGCTATGACAGAAGGGCTGGGAGAGTGCGATGTGGAAAGAGAGGGGGTATAGAGTGAATGAGAAGGTCCAGGGATGAACAGCTGGTCCTGAATTTACCTACTTGGAAAGTACTATATTTGGCATTGGGCATCATCACATTAGACATCACTGAATCTAGTGTCTAATCAAGCATTTTATTTTTTTAGAAGATTTATTTATTTATTTTAGAGAGAGAGAGAGGGAGTGAATGTGAGAGAGAGCATGAGCAGGGAGAGGGGAAGAGGGAGAGAGAAAGCAGACTCCCCACTGAGCGGGGAGCGCGACGCAGGGCTCCATCCCATGACCCTGAGATCATGACCTGAGCCTAGATCAAGAGCTTGTTGCTCAACTGACTGAGCCACCCAGGTGCCACTAATCAAGCATTTTAAATCTTGCTGTGAATTCTCTTTCTGAGCATTAAGTATTTCATTCTCCCCCCATTTTTCAAATTGCATTTGAAACAACCCATCTGGAATAATGTGGGTTAGATTGCCTTTGGGGACCACACCAAAAATGTGAACCAGTAATTTCTCGATGGGCAAAATTAGGCTTCTGGGATAATTAGCAATAATCCATGAAACTTGGAAGCAAATTTAACCTAAGTCTCCATTCAAGCTGAACTGGCTTTCAATTATTTGAGGTGTTATTTGGGTACTTTCCTGTTTGCTCATGGGCACAAAAAGCTTTGGCTGTAGACCACAGAGCTAGGAAAACAAAGCAAGGCTTTAATTCTTGGGTGGCTAAGACAGAGATGGCAATGTGACATTCATACTCAATAGCTAACATTATTGAACACTTAATATCTCTTAGGTATTCTTCCAAGGGCTTTGATTGTATTGTCTCATTTAATTGTCACAACAATCTTGTGAAGTAGTTTTTTATTCCTCCCATTTAGTAGATGAGAAAGCAGAGACCCATAGGTAGTAAGCAAATAGTTCAAGGTCACAGAGTTAGCAAAGTGGGAGACCTGGGAGTCAACTTTTGCCTGGTCTGCATTTCACCCATGTGAACAAAAAGTATTACAATACCATTTAAAGTACAAAGTTTTTGGGGCACCAGAGTGGCTCATTTGGTTAAATGTCCAATTCTTGGTTTCAGCGCAGGTCGTGATCTCAGGGTCATGAGATTGAGGCCCATGTCCGGCTCCGTGCTCAGCGGGGAGTCTGCTTGAGATTTTCTCTCCCTTTTCCTCTGCCCCTCCCCCCCTTCATGCATTCTCTCTCTCTCAAATAAACAAATAAATCCTTAAAAAAAATTAAGTACAAAGTTTTCCCCAACTTATATTGTTGAGAGTCTGAACAAATTTGTTACTTATTTGACCCACGAAGATAAAAAATTATGAAAACCTTGTTCTTTTTTTTTGTGGGTCATTATCTTTTTTCCCTAGTTGTCATGATGTTATGAGGATCTTTCAATTGAAATTTTGTTTTGAAAATTCATTGGATATTATATTACTTCAGACATGGGTCTGAAGATTGTTTCCAAAAGGCATGAATATAGCTTTGTGGAAGGGCTCTGTAGAGAGATAAACAAGTAGGGAAAGATCCAGGGGCAGATGATAAGACACCGGGTTGTAGTTCATCAGCTGAAGTAAAAACTTGCTTTGTGGGAGGATTTTGATGTCATGTGATATTATACAGGCAAATGATCAGCATTTAACTGTAGCCTCCTGCCCTACTTCCTTCCCATGTTAGCTGTGGTGTGGAAGGCCAGCTCATAGTGGGGAGAGTGAGATTACATTGAATTATAGGTCATAGAATTACATTTAACAGGTGATAGCCAACTTTGTAAAACTTGTTCTTTCTGTCCTACTGGCTGAGACATTGGTAGAACACTCATACTCTCCTTTAGAACATCAGAGGCCAGTTTGTTTCTGTCACCATTGGTACTCTTTTCAAAACAAAGAGACGTTTCTGGTAATTGTAACAACTGAGTCATAAATGCCTTCCTTTAGATGAGCTTCTTCAGTGTTATACACTCAGGCAGTTCATTTAGTAGATTAGTCATTGATTGTTAGGAATGAGTGAAACAATATTGAAAGAGTTATCTAAGACCTCTGAGTACTAAAGCGAATGCCTTTCAGTTAAAGATGGGGTCATAGCAGTATCCCAGGATCATTGTGCCTGGTCAGTTTGGATCTTTAAAAATGAAGATTATTTCAAGGGCACCTTTTTCCTTTTAAAATAATAGGTAAATCTTTTATGAGTTTCAAATTATAAAGAAGGCAAGGACCGCTTTCTGATTTGCAACTTCAGTATATGTATGTATGTATGTATGCATGTATGTATGTATGTATGTATCTATCTATCTTTAATGCTACTTTTGGTAGACACAGCTGGTTTTAGGAGATGCAGAAGGCTGATAAGGGCAAGATGATAAAAAGTCTGGTTAAATGACCAGCGACAGGAAGGATAGTCCTCAGTCCTCAGTAGTCCCTGGTTCTCTCAGGAATAAATAGCCCTCTGGATTTATTTAGCCTAAATTTAAACATCATTTGAATTCCTTCCACTGGCAGACTCTCGAACCTCCTGTTGAAGGTTTGTTTTTTAGTAAAGATTTGCTTCCCAATTATTTCTCTTCAACTTTTATTGTAAGAATAAGAGATATTGTATTGTAAATACGAGAACTTTCTAATACAACTGCTGGTGGGTTTACTCAGTGTCTTCAGTTTTTGGATCGTTTTGGAAAAATGAAAAGAAAATCCCCCAAACCTTACATCCCTAGTCTTTTGGATATTTGAAGCTATCTGTAGAAAGTTATGATGTTTCTTCTGATTTATTACTTGAGCAAAGACATGTTTGATGTAAAAAAAATTGGGTTATGGAGGAGATAGAAGGATCTTGGATCCACAGCAGGTCGAGATGGACGGAGTGATCAGGCAGAGCCACCCACTGGGTACATCAAACCTGGTTTACTTATCTAAAGGTTACAGGAGGAAGTTGGCCCAGAGAGACTGGCAGCGTGCTCTTTTTAGCGATGGAAGTGCGAGCTCTGGGTTCTTCCTGAAGGATCTCACTGGTGGAATCGAAGCTAGTAAGTCTGAATGAGTGAAATCACATGAGAACCTTGGGAAATTCAGTGCTCTTCCCAGCCTAAAGTGGGAGATGCCCTGCACATAGTTTGGTTGAGACCTGTGTCAGGAACTGCTTCACCTGAGCCAGGTGTGACTTACTAGTCTCCAGGTTTTTAACGTAAAATATGACCACGGTGTGTGGTACAGCACAGCACACTCAGGCAAGGAAATGGCCCCAGTTTCTTACCCTCTGCCTCCTCAGCCTAAAACAGCTCATTCCAGACACTTCGGCACATCCTGGTAACAGACGCTCAGATTTGCAGTGAGCAAACACAGTTGACGCAGACCTGAAATGGAGGGCTGGCTTGTTCATGGTTCTATTATCCCAGGTGGCAATTTATTAAGTTAAGTAAAACTCTAATTCAATTATGGATCAACATGGGAAAATATTGACTTACCTTCTTTTCCTGTTGGAAACTTAAGGAGTATTAAATGTTAGTATTTTGAGGAAGTTCAAAAAGCTTTCTTTACCAGGATCATGCGGTGTGCTTGGAGAAGGCCAGACTCCTTTTCAGACAAGTGCTTGGGTGAAGGGCAAAAGTTTAGGGAGATGCCTTGGCAAAGTGTTTGTTAAACTGGGTTTTCTTGCTCCAAAAGGGAGAAGTTCCTGCCTCCACTCTTTTAAAAATTTCCACAACTTCAGAAAAATTAGTTAAGTTGTTGTTCATTTTGTTCTACAAGGACATCAAGCCTTACCTTTTCTTAGACACGTTGGTCTCCTGCATTATCACCTCCATCTGGAGTGACCTTTTGTTGAAATCTTGTCCATACTCTAAAATGAGTTCAAACTCTCTCTCCACTCAGAACTTTCCCTGATTCTCTGCATTTCCAAATATGGAGCACTTACCTCTCGTGAGCATTATTTCGGTTTCCTTGAGGGCTCTGTGAATTCCAGAGGATAAGCCTGAAAGTTATTGGAGTGCAGGGATCCTGTCTTATCCTCCCATTTCATTCATCCCTTTTCCCCTCTGACTGCAAGCACGATGCTTTATCCAGATGGAGTTTTCAGTGAACTTTCCATATAGGAATTAGAATATCTTTAATTGGTAGAAATACTCTATAATTTTGGGAGAAAGGTCACAAATGCACTCTGTCAAATCCTTCAAAGTTCCACATTTAAGCGGCAGATGTAAAAACTGGGCAAGATGATGGCGCCCATTAAAAGCCTTATATCACAATTCCTTAACGTTTTAGATGTCCAGTTACATTTCTTACTCCCATTATCACCATTTCTCCCCAGCTACCTGCCAAAATACATGGGCTCTGAATCCTCTGAAGGCATTTTATTATACCATTTTTTTCTGAATGTACCTGGTCATCATCGTGCTCGGCACAGACTATTATTGGTGTTTAAAGCTGTTGTTGAAAGAAATAATAAACTATTTAAGAGATCTTCTTAGATAAAATGCTTTCATTTCTTGAAATACCTCTTTGGCATTTATTCCCATTAAGATCAGAGCAATGTCTCAACTTTGAAAGGGATGGTAAAATGGCTCCATTTCTCCTCCTGGTCAATTTACACGACGATATAGAAGCTATGCCCGTAACGACCATAGAAATGCAAAGACAGCCTGATACAAATATTAAATACAAAGTTAGTGGGATAGGCAAGACCCAATTAGGACATATGTCATGTACGGGTCAAGGAGGCCCATGCACCCTCCCTACAGTGCTGTGATAGATGAAGGCAGGGGTTAGGTGTTGGTGATGGTGACCTTGGGGTGTTCCTGTGGTTCCCACTCCTGCTCAGCCATCCCTGCTCATGGTCATCCCAGAGTTCGTGGGGGCTCTGCGGGACCATGGAAGGTCCAGGAAGCCCCTTTCCTGACCCCTGACATTGAACTCTCCTTCCTCCCTTGACAATACAACACAGAAGGTGGAGTTCCCTTGCATCTATTTGCCCTGTCAGTAAGGGGGCCTTTAATCTGTTTTAGCATGAAAAATTCATTAAGAATGTACTATTATTTCATCAGTGAAATCCTCAAATTTTAAATTAAATCCATAGGTTTGGTTTAGCAACCGCCGTGCGAGATGGAGGAAGCAAGCTGGGGCCAATCAACTCATGGCTTTCAACCATCTCATTCCGGGGGGGTTCCCTCCCCCCGCCATGCCGACCCTGCCAACATACCAGCTGTCGGAGACATCTTACCAGCCCACAGCTATTCCGCAAGGTACGGAGGGAGTCAAGGGGTTAAAATATAACTCCCCGTTGCTTTCTCTGCTGCTGGGAAATCTTCCTCGATGCTGACATTGTTGCTGCTGCTTGGGGGTTAATGACCTTCTATCAGGTCGTCCCGAAGGTTTACCTGCCCCATTTCAGAAACCTAGTTTGTTCGGTGACATAGTTGGATCTCTCTAGATGATACTGGCTCAGTATTTTAAAACAAAACAAAATGATGAAACCAAACCCAACACCTTTCCTAAATAAATATGCCATTTGCTTTTTCTTGGTTAAAATTTTACTTCTACCTTTGCATTGCTGTCGGCAGTTAACTGAAGTTCTATGAGAGTTATTAACTGCAGTAGTCATAGAGCAAAGGTAACTCTGACCAAGTCACCGTTGGATGGCGCCGAGAGGTGAATGGGATCAGTGAGAAGACTGAATTATTTGGGATTATGAAAGATAGCATTCCAGGCATTCCACACGAATATTTAGGAGCTTTGAAAGCGTATTTGATATGAAATGCGAGACTTGTGATTCTGACGCTGGCTAATTCTTATGCTGACTCACAACATTCACTACCAAAAATAGGTTCATTCTCATTGTTCATGTGATTTCTGCATTCGTGTTCTGGGTGAGTATGCCCTGAAAGTATATAAATAAGTTGCGTCCTTGCACTTAGGTGCAGAGACGGGGCTCTATTTGCTATGAGTGGTTCTCTATGCATGTTAAGAAGCGCAGTTTGAAGTTCACGTTTGGTCCGAGCGCTGGATACCCCTGGTGGCTCGGTGATTTGAACTTTCGCCCCGCGCTTTTCCTGCCGGCCTGCAAGGAGGGTTAGAGCTGACCGTCTTCTTCGTTGCAGCCGTCTCGGATCCCAGCAGCACTGTTCACAGACCTCAGCCGCTTCCTCCGAGCACCGTCCACCAAAGCACTATTCCTTCAAACCCAGACAGCAGCTCTGCCTACTGCCTCCCCAGCACCAGGCATGGATTTTCCAGCTATACAGACAGCTTTGTGCCTCCGTCTGGGCCCTCCAACCCCATGAACCCCGCCATTGGCAATGGCCTTTCACCTCAGGTCAGTCCCGTGTTTCCAGACAGACGATTTGCTGTATCCCAGAACCAAACAGTCAATTCCCCGAGGCGGTCATATAATGAATTGCCAAATTTAAACCATAATGTATTCTTTATACAAGCCACATGATTTCAGTTTTCTGGTTTCCTTTCTCTCCACCCTTCCTACGGGCTGTATCAAAAGTTGTAGCTTGGGCTTACAATCCAAGTGATTTTTAATGTAATCAGGGAGATCTGTGTTTATACCTTGTTGTCAAGGCATTGGTCAGCTCCACCCCTAGTTCTGAGCTTTGGGTCAGAAGCTCACACACATTTTTTGTTTCTTTGTTTTTGTTTCTGTTTTTTTTTTTAAAGTACTTGATCAGCTGATCTGGTTGTGAACAAAAGCACCTAATAGGAAAACACCAAAGCTTTATTAAAACAATTGGAGAGGAAGCAAGCAAGTTGTGTGGAGAGAGACCAGCTGATGACTCCAGAACTCTGGGATAAATGAGTTATAAATGCACAAATTAGGAGAATTACTGCTACTTTGGGAATATATAGATATTTGAATGTTGTAATTGTTTTTCTAATTTGCATTGGACTATGAGCCTTTCTTGAGAGATCATATTAATAAATTGCCTTGATAATTGCATGTCAGAGGGTTGGATAAATTTCCTCCATGTGGCATCTGTCTGAGGTTGACATTATTAGCAGTTGTTTAAATACAGATCGTTTGATTTTATTAGAGAGCTCTTGGCCCAGGTGGCAAGGATAGTTGCCCACTAAATTTGGAGAAATGTCACAAAGGGGTTGCAATCTATAATTGCGATCGAGAATCTCTTCAGGGCTGAGAGTGAGAGTTTTAACAGCTTTATCTTTCCTTAACCCCTTTTTTTCTCTTGGTGGCTAGAAAAACAGAGAGAAGCCCAGAATGACAGAAATGAAAAGTGAAAAGACAATTATACTCAATTACACACTAATCACCGACTATCACCGCCGCCTAAGCACCAAGAGGGCATTCTAATAGGCAGAAAATGAGATTTTAATGGCACAAAGGGTGGCCAGAATAACGGCTCCTATATCTTTGCCTTCTTCGTTTTCTTCCACTTGTGGTTTGCGTCTTGGGAGTGCAGTTCCTGGGCTCTGCACAACGGTGATAACTCTGCGCAGCTGAAAAGTTCAAAGCCGTTGGAGTTGAAAAGAATGAATAGCAAAGGCAATGAAATAAACATTTCTGCCTAAAGGCAAAAGTTCATAAATCCTTTTTTGTAACAGTCAATGTAATTAAGTTTCATAGATTCCTATAGCACATCCTGGTATAAGAAATGAGAGGTGGCTTTAAACCTCGGCCGAAAAGTAACAACATGAAAACAATGAACGTGTCTTCCTACAGGACTTTAATAAATTTAATTTCCAAGTGCTGGCATTTGTGAGTGTGATTTTGCATGAAAACCATGGACTTATATTAGCAGATTCCTCTTCAAAATGCCCAGATTTATAGCATATAAGCCTCTTCCACAGTTTAGAAGGAACATCAGAAGTAGTTATCTCGGCAGTTTTTAACATCAGTCGTCTGGGACCATAGCAGAGCTTTTTTGAACACGACTGGGTTGAAAGTTTTCATAAAAAGTAAACTAACCCTATACTGCTTCTGCAAGGTGAGACCCAGGACTCCCTTGGCATTTCTTTCGTGTTCAGTCAGAACAGAAATAATGACATGGGTCTGTATTCTCGAAGTGAACGTCCTAGTTTCTTGTAAGCGTATGAGCTTATATGTTATAATAAGGGTATTCTATTTTATTCTATTCTGTTCTATTAGTATTACATAGTTGGAGTCACTGGCACTTAATCTGGAAACTGTTCATCTTTGATTTTATGATTCCAGAGTTGGCAGTAGGGTGGGAATCATTCCAGTGTCAAGCAACGGAAAATTCCACAGGCAGCTCTTCCTTTATTTCTTTATTATGCTCTTACGTATCAGATTAATTCCCTACTTATTACTCTGTACATATCCCGGATATTTTGCATTTCTACCATACATTTCCTCCTGAAACCACCACTAGGAATCCATATTGTCTTAGTACTTGTAGCATCCTCAGCGAGTTAGAAAAGGGACAGATAATGAAGTTCCTCCTTATTTCTTTAGGCAGAGTCGGGGGACAAAAGATGATGAGCGCACCAGAATCACGCCAAACATGTTGAAAAAACAACAGAGTAGGAGAACTGGAAATTGGAACTTTCTAGAGCCTTGGGGTTTATCACTTCTCAGGATTGCCTCTATGTAAGCAAGGGGGGACCAACCCTACTTTTGGTTGTCTGGCTTTATTAGGAATATCCTAAAGAAAATTCAAAGATAAGAGCCCACTTCGAACAGCCTGGTTTACCTGTTAACTAAAGAAGAGAGAAAGAAAGACCCTTCAGTTTTACTGCTGATTATATAGAAGGGCTTATATAGATTGGATCATATGATATTCCAAATGGAACTGATCTTACCGTTTCTCCTCTTCCTCTCCTCCTCCACTTCCTCTGCTTCTCTCTGGACATCTAATATGCAGATGAATCAACCAAGGCTCAGAGAGCTTGAGGCCTGCTGAAGACCACCAGGCGCTAGAGAGAGAATTGGGGCTGGAACCTGGGACCCTTGGCTCATAGGCTAGGATCGCCCCCATGAGAGCATGTGGTTGGGCAGAGAGGGAACAGGTTTTCTGAAAACTAGAGGGAGGGGGCTTTCATCACATCTTAAAATCATCGAGTAGAGATGAGTTTTCGAGACTTGGGTTCAGGTTAAGTGACACTCTTTTTGCTAATATGCTCTTTACATGCTTTTTTGCTTTACACACTTTTCCTATCAATCTTTTAACTTCCCCCAATAATAAAGGTTATTATTAATAATAATAGAATAACTACATGGTTATTATAGAAAATAGAAAAAAAAATTTTTTTAAGTGTCTTCAGAGTAGAAAAAAGAAATTCCCCTGGGCAACCTCTGTTAATATTTTTACATATTGCCTTCCAGCTCTTTTGGGTCTTACACCTTTTCAAAAAATATAATTGAGATAATAGTGTATATACCTTTCCATGCTGCTTTCTATCTTTACATTTCCGCATTGGCCTTTCCCCACCAACTAACTTACATGGAATTGGATCTAAAGGCTTTTGAGTTGTTTCGGTCAATTCATTGTAGATCTTTTCAGTGGAGGCTGTTTGACATGTTCAAAATAATGTGTGCATTGCATTTGACTTTCTTCCTAGTGGGGCTGGCCATTCAGACTTGGATCTCATGAGAATTGCTTCTCTGTGTGTGTGTGTCTTTTAGTTGGTAATCTTCTGGAGTCTCTGACACATCTGTTCCCTCAAGCCAAGAGATTCCTCTAAAGCTTGGAATCAGAGCCATCAGCCCACGGGTATTTCTTAAATGCCCTCAGTGCTTTTCTCAGGGAGGGTCTCAGCTTCCTGAGAGACGGGGTGAAACAGTGATGTAGGAGATCACACCTATCTGGCTGGTCAGATTTGAGCAGCAATAGACTGACTGACATGTATTTTGACAAAAGATCAGAATATTGACAAAACCATTTAGAAACTTTGGGCATATCCTTCCTCAAGTTTGTCTTATTCTGAGGGAGTCAGTAACTATATCTGAAGAATATGGCCATTTTTCTTGTGGAAAAACGGAGACTACTGCAGCTCAATCATCTAAATGGCAGGGTGAACTGCCGGCAGACTTAAGAGCCAAAAATCTCTCTCTTCCAATTGTTACTAATTCTCATATAAACACAAATGACACGTTTTGCTTGCTGAAGAAGCGTAATGGCCTAGTGAGTCTTCCATAGGCTCTGGCACTGATATTCCTGCCCTGATTTTCCTGCAGGCCTCGTCCAAAGGCTTCACCAATTGTAGGGGTTGGCTCCACATTCTCCCAGAGACTGGATCTGTCGGGGTAATCTGAGACAAGAGTCCCAGGGATGGGTGACAGAGGGGAAAGGCTATGACCTCAACCTTTTCTGTTGTCTCTGAATTGCATTTCGTCTGAACCACGTAACTCTTGTAGGAGGAGATGGGCCTTCTCATACTGAAAGACAAACAGCTTCTGAGAAGACCATTCGAGTCACTCTAGTGAGGGTTTTCCCCTGCAGTAGCAGCCTTCTTCGGAAAGGTTGTGTTCTCTTGGTGTGGGGACCATAGAGAAAGAACACAGGGAAATAGAGACCATGTATTTCCCCTCCAGACCCAGATGGCACGTTCCCAGCACCTTGCTGCACATGGAGGAGAGAAGAAGGAACGCTGACTTGGAATACAGAGCGCCAGGGAAATCCTACCATATGCTTAAGACATGAGACTAATTAACATTTGGCCCATGTTCTTCCAATTAACTTTGCTCTGCAAGAAATACTACCCTACTGCTCCCCCACGTCCAGAACACACGGAACCAAACCCCAAAAACAAGGCCAATTAATTTAACAAACTTTTATCATCTCATGCTCCACCCCCATCCCATGGCTATAATCGCCACAGTTTTTGGTGACAGCTTCTAATGATTTCTTAAGTGAAATACAGTATCAGTGGGGTTGCATGGTTTCTAGAAAGCTTTTTTTTTTTTTACTGTTATGTTGTATACAAAAATGGGCCAACTTGGCTGCATCTAGGGTTCATCAACCATTGCAAATGATTCTTCAAATGTTTTGGGTTTGGTAAAACCTAAAACACATTTTGCCAAGCACTTTTCCTCCTTAATTTTTCAAACTGTGTATTTTAGGGAAAATTTGATCCATATGGTTTTGATTCATTTACTCTTATAGCATTGACATTTTTTTTTTCTAACGGAGCCATTTGATATCCAAGAAGATTTCTGAGCTTTTCCTACGTTCATTTTAAGCATTTTCCTCCTTAAAAAGAGGAAGTCATCTTTGCAACCTCAGAGGCCGTAAATTTTGAGTACTCTCTCAATTCGGCAATACTTAAAAATACATTTGGTATAAATCTGGATTATTATGAATACATTTTATGTTTAGAGGAGATGGGCAGATTTTCGTTTCTGGTTTATGAGTGAAACCAATGACGAAATAAGAAAATGGGCTTAAATTACAAAAAAAAGTTTTGAGGAAAGTTTAACTGTTATTAATAAATCCCTACGGTAAGAGCTATGTTCCGAGGCCTCATTTCACATTTTCGTCCAGGTCTTGGATAGGCTGTAATTGAATAACCAGTACACCTGTCCTATTTCATGGGTAATCTACTGAGGAAAGAAAAAATTCTCATAAAGCCTTGTGTACCAGGCTTAAAAACGCTTGAATGTTTGCTCGCTGCGTACCGCCTCAGGAACAAAGCGTAGGTCTGCACGTCTCATCAAGCCTGTGGACCATGCATCTGTTCAGTCGGGTTGCTGGATCACGGCTCTGTGGGGATGGGATGGACCCAAGAAAGAGCAGATAGATCGTCGAACTAATGAGACGGTGGTTAATGGTGGAGGACAGCCGGGATCAACCCTTGTTCTTATCCATATTTTACAAAAGACAGCCTTGAACTCAACCTACTCATCCAGTTGCTTTTAAAGAATAATATTAAACTTGAGATTATTAGTGTGTAATGTATGTAAATTGCATATTTGGTGGCAGCCATGCTTATTAGGGTACTTCTTCATTTCATGCATATATGTATTAGTCCGTCGTGGTTCCATTTCAAATCAGATTTCAATTGCTCAGCACAGCTTCTTTTCACAAACATTTGTTAATCCCGACACTTATTAGGGAGGAGCATTTAAGTGTTAATATGTGTACACAAAACTCAAGACGGCTTTTGATTTTGCTTGTCATTTTTTGCACCACAGTGTTCACAATGATCTCAGATTCCTTAGCTGCCAGGCAAGATGATGGGTCTTTGTCCAGCGAAGGAATAAGGGCTTACGGATCAGCTTGTTACGTGGAGGCGGTATCATCATTAAGAATGGTTGTGATGGGTACTTCTCTGTCTCATAGAAGAAGTCTTTTTCACTGTGGCATGGTAATTCCTTGACCTTTTCTCGTACTGTCGATCCATGGAAAAGTGGTAAGGTTTACCCTGGTCGGGGGGCCGGCTCCTGTTTCAGGAGAGCTATTTTTCTGGCCGTTTTTCGGGCCCACATGGAGAAACTGCTCGATGCCAGGCCATTTGTTTTGTCTGTTTCACACCCACGGTACAGACTTGGCGCCCTCAGCCCTCCTTTATCATTACGAAGAACCAGACAATCGGGCCTGCCACCAGCAGCCCGTTTCCCAACAGAGGCACTTCCTTCCCTTGACACTTTCCAGAAATTCACCTGTGGGGGAAAGAGGAGTGATTTTGATTAAAGAGATTGGTTGGGTGTCAAACAGAGCTCGGATGGGGAGACGTTCCATGCCAAAGGGGCAGCCCCTCCAAAGCTTGAGCTTCCTTCTGTTTCATTTCTGAAGCAGCCCGTGAGCTCAAAGCCAAGGCCACAGCCTCACATGTTTATGAAGGCTCCAGGATGTTTATGATCATAAATGAGCCCATTTCAGCTACAGCAGAATAACTGTGGACCATTCGTATGTTTCCATTCTGCCATGCTAAGTTTTCGAGATGTTCTGCTCGGCGGTGGAAACATTGCTGCTAATCCATTTGTTGAATCAGTGCAGGCTGTAATTGACCCACTGCCTTTGGTTTTTCTCCGAAGGCTGTGGTTGCTCCCCTTAAAGAAAGGGAGGCGAGCCCTGGTTTATGTCAGCTCTGGCCGCAGCCTCTTGAGTTTAGTTACAGATTGGGAGAATTTTGAAAGAAACAACTATTTGGCCCAAATCTCCTTTTTTTTTTTTTTTTTTTTTAAAGAAGGGGGGGAGCAGCATCAATGACTGACTCTTACATCATCTCACTGAAATGAGCCACAAGCGAACCTTTCTTGCTGAATTATGTTTTTTTGTGTGTCTGCTGAATTGATTTAAAGAGAAACTCCATCAGCTACTTTCCCTTGCACGTTGGACAAATCAAATGCAACAACCCCATGGTTTTGGGGACCCATTTGAATTCCTTTAGCTATCGGGGGAGAAAAAATTGACTGTGATAGCTAGGTCTATAACGAAGCTACTAGAATAAAAAGTTTTTCTTTGTAGTCAGTAAAAGCCCAGGAAAGCAGTGCTGGGTTCTAGTGTGAGGCCAATGGTCTGAATCAACCCTTTATATGTGGTTGGAATGCAATGTAAAGCTTTTAATTTATTACTGCATTTGCAAAATGGCAATATCTACAGAAATCTGAATACTTGCATATTTATTCAATTAGGGGCTGAATGTGTGCTTTGTACTGCAGACACAGAAGACTGGATTTACTCATTAGTTGTGTACTATTTTTTTGTTTTCTTTTTTCTAAAGAAATCTGTTTCTGTGAAACAGTCTGGGTCTCATCAGAGGTGTGTATTTTTTTTTTTTTCTGTAGAGGTGTGTATTTTTCAATGTACAGTATACTATTTAAAATTTAAAAATTACTAGCTAGAGTTCAGCGAACTAGAGTTTCAGAGGTTAGTGATTGCATTGTTCCCGTTGATCAACGAACGAGAAAGATGGGCAGTGGTGAGACAGTGCATTCTGCAGACTCACAGGGTAGGAGCTCCCCCTGGAAGGGAATATTTCCTCCCTGTGACAGGATGGCAGCCCGTTCTTGGCGCCGAACTAATGAAGGAGGCAGGCATTATTTAAAGAAAGAACTTATCTTCTTATCTCACAAAAAAACTGAGGTCTCATTTTGGGCAGCTTGCATTAAAAAAAAAAAATCGAATTAAACTTTGGATTTCAAAATCGCCTGCAGCTCTGAGCCTCTACATATGGGACTCCACAGGAAAATTTCTAGTTCAGTGGCAACTCTGCTGTGACTCTTGCAGGCAGAATTTCTTCTTTTAGCCTCTGTTGAGGTCCGTTGGTGTGTTTGTACCTTGTGAAAACACGTACGCCATACCACCCTGTGTTATATGATAAAGTACCCATTCCCCTCTTTCCTATGAGCTTCTGGAGGAGTGGTCCTAGGTCCTAATCATCTTGGAACACCCAGGAACCAAGCAGTGCCTCATCATAAAGGCTTGTTCCCCATAGTGGGCTCCTTGAAAGGTGGTTTGGGGAAAATGGATTCTGAACCAACAATTTGATAAATGTTACAAATTATATCCATTTATCTTTCAAAGTCCCAGGGCACATTAGCCTACTAAAGGCTCTGACAAGTCTTGCAGTGTAGAAACATGTTTGTCTCGCTCCGTGTTTTCTGATTTAACTATGAAGCCCTTTTGCTGAGTATTAAACTACCAAGTTTTTTGGAACATTCCCTAGGAAGTGCTGAATGAGAGAAAACACGAATGGAGACCCACTCACGATTTGTCCATGTCTAAAATGCTTCCCTTGTTTTTTTTTTCTTCACGAGTGAATCTTCTTTCTTTTTTTAATTTGATTTTACTATGTTATGTTAATCAACATACATTACATCATTAGTTTTTGATGTAGTGTTCCAGTGAATCTTCTTTCTATGTAATGTCTGATGTTATCTTTTCCTTCCACACATTGTACCCCTGCTCTTTATAAAAACTTAGCAGGCAAAAGAGTGATTTTATTTTATTTTATTTATTTATTTTTTAAAGATTTTACTTATTTGACACAGAGAGAGAGACAGCGAGAGAGGGAACACAAGCAGGGGGAGTGGGGGAGGGAGAAGCAGGCTTCCTGCTGAGCAGGGAGCCCGATGCGGGGCTCAATCCCAGGACCCTGGGATCATGACCTGAGCAGAAGGCAGACGCTTAACGACTGAGCCACCCAGGCGCCCCAAAAGAGTCATTTTAAAGAAGAAGCTGTGAACTGCTTAATAATGTTTAGATAGGCGGAGAAGGGCGCAAAGAAAGGAAAAAGTTCCTGTTTAGTGACTTGATTGCAATGTGGATGCAACTCATTGATCTAAAGAAGGAGCCTCAAGGTCAAAAGCACCAGATTTCCAAAACTTATCAGCCATTTGCTAGCTGTATTATTTTTGGGCAAGTTGCTTAAACTATCTTCGCTTCTGTTTCATCTTCTTGTTAAATGGGGAAGATAAAAAAGAATTGTCCAATAGAGCTGGGCTGAGAAAGACAGTACTTTGGAAATTTGGAAATGCTTTTTGATGAGTTAATAATACGAATGCAATGGGGCTTTCACTACTGTTTACAACAGAACAGCCCATGAATCTCTGACAAAAACCAAAAACAGTGTGTTTGTCCCTGCCAAAGAAGGCAAATGTGGAAACTGAGTAGTATCAATAGAAAGGCAAGTTTCTTCATGGAGTGGAGTGTTTTCAGCTGTTCTACTCAGACATTTTAAAGAATATTGGTATCCACTCAGAATGCAGGAATTGTAATGTGCCTGAGATACAATAGTCCCCAGAAATATGATATACACAACTTGGTTTTGTTTGAGAAATTCAGGATACAATAACATAAGAACTCACTTCAGCAAGAATAAGAGCCAACGGTCCTTTATTCCATGGGGCTAGGAGTGGGGAAAGGATAGGGTCATCCTGATGGTTTCCTTTTCTTATTCTTATTTTGATTTACTGAAATCCAATATTGACATGGACACATTTTTAAAAAATCTACAGCCAGCTTCTATGGTACTGGATACCTCAAAGGTAAGCAAATCTGATAAACAACTATGCTTCTCTCTTCAGTAAAGAATAGAGGTAGCTAAGACAGCAGGTACAATAGAGAGGTCTTAGAAAGTAAGGGACAATCTAACCAACTAATTTTGAGTTACCAATTGGGGAATATTCTTTTAATCACTAAATTACAAAGATGCTACTTTGTCAAGACCTGTAGGAGCAGATTAGTTTCTGTAGCTCAAAGAACTGTGTAAGTGGTTTCACCGTGGGCCCTAGATGTTTCCAGCATAAACATCAGTTTCCTGTGCAATAGGAGACATAACCACTGTCCAATTTATGATCAAGGACATAAGTAAATTTTCAGGTAGGAAAGCAACACAACATCTTTATTGGCTCAGTATCCCTGGAATTGGGTCAGGGAGGGAATCGAGGTACATAGGATTTTAGCTTAGTGGGGTAGTAGCTTCTGGTTTTTGGAAGACTGTAATTTCAGACGTCGCATATCTGTAAGAGTTACTGCAAATTTCCATGCATCTTGGATGGATGCTTATTCTGCTTTACCACAAAACCTGTGAAACAGGCCAGCACACATTTCCTAAAGGATATATTCATTCTTAGACTTTTGCTAGGCTGTCCTCTGCTTTCCCATGGTTAATAGAAATAGACTTCTTGACATCTACTCATTAAATTAGTATCAGTTGTCTTATCAGTTGACTCTTTACTCTGAGAAACATACCTTCTTTCCCATGAAAAGAAGGATAGGGAAGCTTCTTTTCTGTGATCTTAGGCATTTAGTTGATGGAGTCTTAGGACCTTGACTCTGGGCAGCCATAGAAATATTTGCCTACATCACACCTGGTCTGGAAGAAAGAAAGGATTTCCTTGTTGAGATGGGCCACTGTTGTCCTCCCTTAATAGGCTGGCGTGTCTGTCCTCCGTGTTGTTAGAGTGTTGGTGGAAGGGAAAATCTCAGGGGAAAGAGAATACAGTGTAGCCCAACACCTTTTGTTTCAGAGGGGCAGAGTTTAGGTCCTTCTTTCTAAAAGCCAGCGTGGACTTCTAGTTTATTGTAAGTTTTTGTGTGTGTGTATGTGTGTGTGCGTGAATCTTAGACAGAGCTGGGCAGCTAAGGTGCAGCAAGATGTGCATTTATGAGTGGTCACGATGGTGAATCAGCCCCGCAGTTCCTTGAATGCAGGTTTACTTTATGGGCAATTAGAGATGAAGTTTTAATCCATCTCCCCGAAGTACTGTGGGATGGCCAATTGTAGAGCTTTTCCCTTTCTAGATTTGGGATCCCAGGTCCCAGAGGGTCGATTAATATTTAGCAAACATGTCCTGAAGTCGTCATGAAATTAAAGCAAGATATAGGTTTGATTTTCCACAGTCACGTGTTCAGGCAGGTTTTTGAAGTGGTGAGGGGTTTGAGTGCTTACCTTTCGGAGGACTGCTGCGGTGGTGGGAAGAGTTAACAGCAGGTAATGCCATTCCTTCCAGAGAGAGTTTGAGACTCTCTGCGTTAAGTGATGAATGAGGGTATCTGACCCACATCTGTTTTACATTAGAATGGAACATTGCCCTGACATCGTTAGGAGCATTTGTCAAGATTCCCTGGACAGAGCTTCTGTAAATTACATGCTGCAAATGTGTCAGGGTCAGATAAGAGGATATCATTAACTCCCTCAAGTTTACTCAGGGCTCTGTCAGTCCATCTTAATATGCTAACAGCCAACAATTTTCCTTGAGCTGTTTTGTTATATTTTTCATTCATAGAAGAAGAAAAGTCGATGCTCTACCCCCTACCCGCAATATTGCACATGTTCTTTTCTCATAAATCATATTAATTGTAGACATGGTCACAAAGCATATTAAATGCAGGCATGCGTAAATGAATTAAAACATATGAGAATTTTATTATGACCCATGGTGGGTGTAACATAGTCAAATACCAACTGTATTAACTGGCATCCTTTTTCATTTGGGTGCAATACGCTTTTTCTTAATGGGCTTTATTTTATTGATAATAGATGGACATGATCATCACTGGCTAGAAGTAAACAATATGTATGTGCGTGTGTGTATGTATGTGCGTCTTGTGTGTGTGTGTGTGTGCGTATACATGTCATCATTGCATGCCATTTCTATGCTGAGTCTTTGCCTGGATTTATGTTTTAGTCAGCAGTGCCTAAAGAGTATTGCTTTCAATTTAACAGCTTAACTCTACTGAGAAATAGGTACTCTAAAGAATTGAGGAAATAGAAGTTATTCTGTGATTGGTCACAGGGCTGGAGATTAAATCACATCTATCACTCAGAGTTTATCTGAGATAGTACTTACTGTGCTCTTTACAAATAAAACTTAGAAGTCCCTGTAGCATATGAACCACACTTGTCTGGCACTCATACTCTTGAATCATGCATTAAACATAGCTACTTGCAAAATGTAAGCTAAGGAGTAAAATAAAAAAAAATAAGGATGTGTTTAGCGGGACATTTTACAAACACTGGCTTTCTATCTGGTTAGGTAAAGAAAGGTCAGGCATGCCCTTCCCATAACTGTGGGTGTGGGTGAGAAGGTCACCCTACTTACCTTAAAGAAACTTCTGCCCTCAGGCAACTTCCCTCTTAAGGCTTTTGAACAGACAGGGCCAAAAAATCTAATTATTCAGATTCTAATCAACTGCAGGGTCATTCCTAAGGCATTTGAATCTGAAGGCAACGTTCTGGTTCTCAGTTGTTCAAATTTAGGCTTTTCCAGGCTCTAAGATACAGTCACTGAAATTTAACCATCAGATAGACTACTCCTGCAGCATCTGTGTTAGCAAAAAAAACAAAAACAAAACAAAAAACAAAAAACATTTAGACATTTGAGTATTTTTGTTTGGTTTTGAAAATACGTTATATCCAAATTAAGAATATATGTAGTCAATATATACAGTTTTGGAGGGGAAGCTAGAAGCTAAAAAAAAAAAAACAAAAAACACACAACCCTGCATATCATACGTAGCTATATTTCACAGCTATGTTTTCTAAAACATACAGAAATGTATATCATTGCATGTTAAATCACAAGAACATCCGATTACTTAAGAACAAAAAAGAAAGTAAAGACACGAACCAGGATTCCTACTGAGGAAAAAAGACGCGCCAAGATGTACACCATAATTTGCTAAATATTTGAGATTTCTGATGAGCTCTGAGCCCTTTCAACTGACGGCAAAACCATAACACTTAGGCTAAGACAAATATTTTCCAGACTCATTGTTTTGAACATAAATCTTCATTTGGCCCGTAGTTTTTATCTTTTATATTTACTCTTCCATTAGGAAAATTAATTCAAGAGAAATATGGCATGAAGCAATTGTAAAGAGTTAGTTTTTTCCCTGAACCATATAATCTTCCAATCAAGATATAAACAACCTATTTGGAATTCTGAAACTTGAGAATGACCTTAACGAGATCTTTCGAAAATGTCTCTAATAATTCGAACGATGGAAGGATTAACACAAGTGTTGGCACACGATTCCAAGGCTTTGGATTTTTTAAAAAGGTTATCCATAAAACAATTTAGAAACAGTGTCCGGGAAGTGTTTTTGGAGGTAACAATTTAGAAATATACTTAATAGTTGTTTTTTCAGACGCCTCACCTAGGAGTTGTACTCCGTGTGAAATCTTCCTCCTATACCCCTTCCCAGTGGGACAGAGCAGAGATCTTTATTACAGGAAAATTCTTCTTGGTTATTGCATCTCCTGGACTTATCTGGCATTTAGGAAGTGTGTGGTCCGTGTCCCGTAGACAGAAATGTCCCGTAGACAGAGCCCTCAGTTTATTTATTTTTCTTTGAAATTTTTTGTGAGAACCTGTGGCTATGCTTCCCTCAACCCCAAATTAAAAAAAAAAAAAAAAAAAAAATCAGGCAGAAGTGCCAGTCCTGTCGTAGAAACAGCTTACTAATGGTTTATCGGGGGGAGAAAACACCCATTCTACAACAAATGAAGATTTTATTTTAGGCTTTGAATGACAAATTGCTGTCGGAAAATGCATGTATAAAAGAAACTGTGACAATATTCTGAGAAAGAAAATATGACTGGAAGTCATTCCATATTATGGGGGGAGTTCTAAGAAGTTCGTTTACCAAATTCTTTGTGCAGCAAAAAGAAATTTCCATAGCTTCCCTTGAGCCACATGAAATACAAAATAGCTTTTAAAGAAATGTACATAAAAGTGTAATGGGACCCTTCCATAGAGACTTGAGGTTTTAAATTATGTTAGGGGAAAGTAATGCATTTTTGTATTGATATATTCACTATTTTATTTTCCAAAACAGATTTCCTTTTCATTTTTTAAATTAGAAGTTATTAAAAAGATGTATATTTCTCAAGTTTTCTCCATGTGAAATACTGGAATAAATCATTGTTAGTTTCTAATCATTTGTTAATTTCCATTTTGGGCCACCTGTAGGAATATACTAGTGCGCCGATCCTTATACAATTCTCGAGAAAGAAATCATGAGGACAATATGTGACCATCACAGTGGAAATAAGAACTTGTGGGAAGAACGTCTGTCTCTTGGGCTCTGTCGGGGAAGTCAAAGGGAGCAAAGATGACTGGTCTCTGGTCCTTTTCAGTTTTCACATTAGCCACTGTGGGTACCACGCTGCCGAGCTAAGGGCTCTCGATCATGCGGAAACCATCACTGGCTTTTTGTGTAGGACACAGGCAATACTGAAAGGAAGACCCCAAATGGGTCCCTCCTGTTCCATTCACCCAGCAACTTTCTGTTGCCCAGGAATAGGACTCTGGCAGATCCTACTATGTCTTCTCCATCCTCCAGGAGATATATTTCCAGGCCCTAGATTTCAATCTTGTCCTCAAGTATTTTCTAATTCAGCAGCTGCACCAAGTTGCAGAACAAGAAGCTGAATTTGGCTTGCAGGAAGGACTCATTTCTTCTCTTTTAGGATCTTCATGGTTTTCTCCCATGGACAAAAATCATTACTGCTTTCAAAGTTAATGCAAACAAGAAATATATGGCAGAGGATTAAAAAAATAAGTTTATCACAAAAATGTACATGTAGCTCATGAGAGAGTGTTATATACAAAAATAACAGTTTGCTCTTGTTCTTCAACTATAATTGTGTATGGAGAATTCCATTTCTCCCTTAAAGTGATACAATGATAACTAAGTTTCAAGTAAGTATTTTCATGAAGGGTAGTATTAATTTAAATGTAATTCCATCTTATCCAGTTCCATTGGCCATTTTTTCTTCTTGGGATTAATATAATTACAAAATTGCTTTTGCTAAGTGTTTGTTTTTATTTAGCACAGTTTATTTGCAATAAAATATCTGTGCCCTATGTCATTAACTCCCTTTCGTTGACACGGTCACATTTGTCATATTTTTATTTTTCCCATCCATTCTTGCCTATCAGGCCAGTACACAAAGAGATACCCCTGATTTGAAAGGGGTAGGCTAGGCATTGAACAACCTCTATTTTAGATCCTTTTCTTCTAGTAGAACATGCCTGAATAATTTGAGCTGAAATAAAATACTTAATAAATTAGTACATCAATAGCATTTTTTTGAATTTTCCAGGTATATGTATGTAAAATCATCTATACAAACTGAAAGGCAAAAAAAGAAAAAAAAGAAAAAAAAGAAAAAACAACATGTAGGTGGAAGAACATTCAGGAAATAACTTAAATGCATTCTGAGTTATGTTCAAGTTTTTTAAATGAGAAAATGAAGTAATTAATTTACTATAAACAGCGTCGGGGAGGGCCCATGAAGAGCCCCACGTTCTGGTGACTCCCCACCCTCCCGGAGCTCCAAGAATCTACTGGCTCTTTATTTTGTGACTCTCACTTTCCCCAAATCCCCAGTAAAATAAAACGACGCTCTGTCACGTATGATTATTTTTTTAGAATATAAGTAGTTTTTAAGGCTTTTTAAAAAGCTATTTCACCACGTAACTCGAGAAAATTTAGATCCCCTGGAACATCTTTAAAAATCTGGGTATTGCTGTGTTGCTTTCCACACACTGGCCCCCCGCTTCCCACATGCTTGCACACACAACTCAAACGAAAAGGCAGACGAGGAAACAGAGACTAGCTCTTCGGGGGGAAAGGGGGGGGGAAATTGGTGGCTTGTTAAAGTAGAGCAAGAAAGGGTCATCCATAGAAGGTGGTTAAGCAGACCTGCCCCCCACTTTTGTCTCTTGGGGCTAACTGAACATGTAGATCAGTTTAAAGCTGCATTTCAAGAAGATTTTGGTTAGATAGGAGGCGGATGCAGACCCTTCCCAAAGGGGATGGTGGTGTCAGTGGTTTTGGAATCTAAGATGTCTTTTCTGGGATGCAAGGCTAGGCCCTCTCTCCCGCCTTGCTGGACCCCCTCCACCCAGGAGTCTGTGGCCTGAATTACCTGGGCGGACAGCGCGAGGCCAGAGTCCTGGCTTGGGGCTCACCGCTACCCTCTCCTCTCGCTCGTATTTGTAACTTCGCCCCTCTATGCTTCAAACTCCCTCAAGCCCAGCAGGGAGATGGTGGCCCTGTGTGTGGTTATGGCTCCCGCCTGAAATGCTCGGTAAACAGGCTCTTCACGCTGTCCCCATCTCTTCTTGCAATTGTTTCTTGACCCCTGCCGCTGGATGGTACGAAGTTGAGAAGAATCACTCCCGCTCTCCCGGGGCGGTTTTCCAGCTGCCAAATTAGTTAGCCACTTAACTTCCATCCCCAGGAGCTGTAAGGGTCAGCGAGCTTGGGTTTGCAGAACACTTCCCCGTGTGATCTGAAAGTTGGCCTGTTAATCGCAAGGTGGTGGTTGTTTTGTTTTGTTTTTGTCTTTTTTTTTTTTTAAGAGATTTTATTTATTTATTTGACAGAGAGAGAGATAGCGAGAGCAGGAACACAAGCAGGGGGAATGGGAGAGGGAGAAGCAGGCTTCCCGCCGAGCAGGGAGCCCGATGTGGGACTCGATCCCAGGACCCTGGGATCATGACCTGAGCCGAAGGCAGATGCTTAACGACTGAGCCACCCAGGCGCCCCTTGTTTTTGTCTTTTAAAGTTTTCTTGCTTTCTAGGGTTATTTACAAAACTGAACAGAGTTTTTAGAACATGCTTGTATTTCGGGCTTTTCTTTCCTTTTAACACCTTCTTATATGTGAAATGTTTAGATAAGAAATGAAAAGGCAGGGAATGGAGGCAGTTACTTGGAGAGTTCTTTAGCACTCCCTTCCTTCCTCCCTCCCTCCTTTCCTCCTTCCCTCCCTCCCTCCTTCCCTCCTTTCCTTCCTTCCCTTCCTCCCTCCCTTCCATCCCTCCCTCTCTCCCTCCCTCAGTACCTAATATGTGTCAAGTACCACGTTGGGTGCTAGGAATATAAAGGTGAGTCGGTTATTGCCCTCAAAACTCTCATAATTCAAAGTAGGTGACCAAAGTCATGATTGCACAGTGGGAGGGATGAGTAAAGCACCCAGGAGCATCAGAGGACGAGTAATTATCTCTGATTACTTAGGGATGGCCAAGATAGGGAGAGGAACTTTCTTGAGAGGGAACGCTACGAGAATAGACACTGGCATCTTAAAATACATGAAAAGAATTTCATTTGAATCCGTTGATTTTTATTTATTTATTTTTAATTTTTTAAAAGATTTTATTTATTTATTTATTTGATAGAGACAGATAGTGACAGAGAGAGCAAGAAAGAGCACAAGCAGGGGGAGAGGCAAAGGGAGACGGAGAAGCAGGCTCCCCGTGGAGCAGGGAACCGGACGTGGGGCTCGATCCCAGGACCCTGGGATCATGACCTGAGCCGAAGGCAGATGCTTAACCACTGAGCCACCCGGGCACCCCTGAATCTGTTGAATTAAAAAAGAAATATATAAGCTAATGTCTGTTTAAAATCACATGTGAAACTTCCAGATGTAATATATGATTAGCCAGTGTTCTGTATCAACAGATAGAATTTCTCCCTCTGTCCTTCTGTCCCTTCTTTGAAATTCTAGACCGATTTTATCGCTAGAGGCATGGTGAGGCGCTCATTCCACCTCTTTTCCTTTTCCCTCCCTCCCCCTGCTCCCTCCACGCCCCACCTTTCCTTTTTCTGAAACCGAAGTCCGATGGCTATCACTGGGCACGATGCAGTGTCCGAGCCCCTTTGCGTTGTGGTCAGTGTCTTCTGGACAGCCCTGTGCGAGCAGATTTCCAAAGAAATGAAGATGGGACTTCTCCAGTTATCCTTTCAGCTCTCAGCTATGATCCGGGCCTCTCTGCATTCTTACTTCTTCCCAATCTGCCTGTTTATTTTAGGTAATGGGACTCCTGACCAACCACGGTGGCGTGCCCCATCAGCCCCAGACCGACTATGCTCTCTCCCCTCTCACCGGGGGCCTGGAACCTACCACCACGGTGTCGGCCAGCTGCAGTCAGAGACTAGACCATATGAAGAGCTTGGACAGTCTGCCAACATCTCAGTCCTACTGTCCACCCACCTATACCACCACGGGCTACAGTATGGACCCTGTCACAGGCTACCAATATGGGCAGTACGGACAAAGTAAGCCTTGGTCTCTCTGGGGCTAATGACTCCTGACAGGATGAAAAATCTCAGCCCTTCCTCAAGAAAGGGGCGGCGGCGGCATGACTAGGCCTGACGTCCCGGTGTCAGTCCCAGTGTTGTGACAGAGCCCGCCTTCTGTCCCAGCAAGGGCTCCCTTGTATCGTTATTTTCTTAGCTGATGTCAACAACATCTTGCGGTTATTAATTGCCGCGATGTGAAGCCCGAGTGCCACGAGGTGAAACACGAGGGTTGGCCAAAATGAAATAACCCCTGGCATTAGAAACACATGTTCTTAATGAGGTCAGCTCAAGGATCATATGGGGCATAATCCCAAAGACACAGACTTGTGTCAAACTTGTCTCAGGAATAAAAATATTGGTCTCGATCCTTTGATACCACGGTATTAAATATGACATCGTCAGCCTGTAGCTGATTTTGCCCCTTGCTGTGAATTGTCCTAGCATGACCTAAAAAGCTCCGTGTGTTTCCTTTCAGGTGCCTTTCATTATCTCAAGCCCGATATCGCATAAGTGAACTGTCCACCTGGAGCTAAAACTGGCCCTGTTTCCGGTCTCCACAGCCTACACGTGAAGAATCTTCTCGGGAAAAAAAAAAAAAAAAAAAAAATCATCTTTTTGGGGGGCAGTCTCACCGGGAGGCGGAGAAGAGTGATTGATTTTTTTTCCTCCAGTAGTTGGTTTCAAGTTCTTTTGAGCATATTGGACAGAAGCAGCGGAGGAAAGGAAGGCCTGGAACAGTGAAAAGACAAATGCAACATTTTAAGGCGATGATTTAACATGGCTACACGTCAAATACCCCGACTCTTTGGTGCTGATGATCAGGCGCGAGAACATTCCGTTCGTGTGCGCGTGCGCGTGCGCATGCGCGTGCGTCTGCGCGCGTGCGAGATGTCTCTGGACTGGTTCAGCGAGCAGAATGTTCCAGACTATAGTCGGAGCGGACTCTCAAGTGTAACACGTTTGACGTTCAATGCTCACACACCATTTCAAAACCGCTCACGTGATGAAGCGGGAGCGGAGGAATCCTTGGCTCTTTTACACACTGGAAATTGATACGAAAAGAAACGGCACCATGTTTTAGGAAGCTAGACTAGCTGTAAAGGACCTCCCCAATAAATTATTTGTGATCTCATCCTCCTTCGTAACCCGGTTGTCAATAAATGTCGCGGGGCGGACGGCCTTGCCAACAGGACGTGGGATACTGGGAAGAAAAAGCTTGCTTTCTTCCTCGGTGTGGGGAGCGGCGAGCGACATCTGCGCGGTTCATTTTCATCCGGGAGCCCGCCTGGCCGGGGGGGTGGGGGGAGGGGGCGGCGTGGCGGAGAGGAAGTGACGGGCGTTCCCCCAGCTGCTTATCGGTGTGCAATACTGTACCTCACGGAGGCTTTGGCGACGGCCAGGGCCGTAGGAACGGAACCGCAACCGTATCTTGGCGGGCGCTTTATTTTCGCAGCCCATGATTCATTGCGGCAGAATGCGTGACGTCCGCCATTTAACGGACCGCCAACGGCCAGCCTGCTCCTTTGGACTGGGGACGGCGTTCGAGAAGCACGCTTTTACAGGGACGACGTTTACATTCTTCTCTTTTCTATGGAAGGCAGGGCAAGAGCAGAAATGTCCGCGTGGCTCTCGTGTGCTTTTAAATTATACAAGGATCTCCAGTAGGGAAAGATTGCAGGAACCGAGGTTTACACACGTTTGTGTGGTGACATTTTAGAATGTCAATAAGGTCGTTTTTTCGAGCTGTCAAGAGGAACGAGAAGGTGGAGGGCAGTGTTATTTATTTCTTTCTCTTCTTGGGACCGTGAACGAGGTAGGCACAGATACATTCCCTTTAGGGTTAAGAACGATGTCGTGGTGGGGTAGTGAGACTAGACGTGGTTCCAGTTTAGTTCACGTGTTGGTCGTAGAGGCTGGTGGGTCAAGAGCAGTGCTGCCTCCGCGTTGCAGCCTCAGCCGACAACAGTGTGTTGTAAAAACGTCTTTCATGTAAAAAGTGCAGTAAATATTTACTATTTATAATGAATAAACAGTTGTGAAAACTTGCCCAACACTGCTTTTTTGGGGCACCGGTGAACGTACGATTAATAAGCACTTGCGTATGGAAAACCAACAAACACATGCTTGGCTGCCAATGGGGCCTTTTGGATTAGCCTGTAACCTCCACAGATAGGGTCAGACACCCCACAGTCGTGTTCTCTTGAAGAAGCTTGGTTGAACGCACTTTTCAAAGGATGGAAGCTTTTATTTTTGTAGCCGCAGGTTTACCCAGACCCCTCGGTCCACCTTTCTCTCTCCATGGTTCTCCGAGCTGTCAGATCCCTTCACTGTCACCTGGGAGTACGTCTTCCCCCGGAGTACCTTCTCTGTCTTCATCTTCAATGGCCATGTCCCCTGAAATTTTTATTGCAAGCTGTCATATTCTGTCATTTATTTTATTTTAGAAGCTTTCTTCACTCTTCGTGGAAAACATTACTGCCTGTGTCTTCAATCCTTTCTTCCTCCTCCTTCTCCACTTCCTTCTCTACTTCCCTCCCTCCCGCCCTCCCTCCCTCCCTCTGTCCCTTCAATACTTTTTCAAACACTTATTTATTGAGAGTCTAAGTGTACCGGGTACGGTGCTTGGCATTGGTGTTACGGCAATGTTTATAGCCTAGTGGGTAGGCCAGGGGAGTAAATGCACAGTCGCAGTAAAGCATCAGGAAACCGAGGCATAACGTGCTTACGCGAGATTAGCCGGCGGCGAGCTGGGATTTGATTCCAGGCAGACCGATTCCGGAGCCTACGTGCTTAAACTCACTCTTCTGCCTCCCCAAGTCCAGACTAGCGCGGGAGAACCTTATAGTCAAAGATCCAGAAAGATGCAAAGGAGCGCTGTCCGATTCTCCGTAAGCAGCTAGGCGCATACGGCTGTTTAAATTTGTAACAATTCGAAGTAAACAAAACTAAGAAGTTGGTCCCGCAGGTGCACGGGCTGCATCTCGAGGGGCCAATAGCCACATGTGGGCAGAGGCTGTGGTGTCGGGCAGTGTAGGTCTGGAACATTTCGATCATTGCAGAAAGTTCTGCTCGTCAGGGCTGATCTAAAGCATGTCTTTTTTAAACCCCAAAGACTTGAAGTGCAGAAGGTAAAATTTCCAAGTTCTTTAAATGTGTTAGGTGTTCTTAGCTCACACGCTCATCCTTCTGGTCAAATATGTTGCTCTTTTTCCGACAGTTATTCCCAAAATATATATATATTTTTAAGATTTTATTTATTCATTCGAGACACAGAGATACAGAGAGAGAGAGCATGAGTAGGGGGAGAGGCAGAGGAAGAAGCAGGCTCCCTGCTGAGCCAGGAGCCAGACGTGGGGCTCGATCCCAGGACCCCGGGATCATGACCCGAGCAGGAGGCAGACGCTTAACCATCTGAGCCACCCAGGCGCCCCTATTCCAAAAATATTTTAAGAAGAGGAAAGGAAGGTAATCTTTACCAAACACTTTTGTTACCGTGTTTAGTCCTCACAAAATCCTGTGAGGTGAGCCTGGTTAGCCCCAAATGACAGATAAATGGACTGAGGTCCAGAGTTGTTCATTAATTGGGCCAAGGTCATACATAGTCAGAAATAGTAGAAGCAGGCTTTGACTTCTGCTCAGCCTGGTGGCAGAACCTGTCTTCATTTTACTGTTCCAAATCCTGCTGGCGACACTCACTTCATTATATCAACCTATCCTGTGCCAAACTCAAGTTGAAGGCAGGTATTACAAAAAATAATTCACTCCCAGTATGACAGACCAATGCATCCAGGAGCTGGGACTACACAACAGAAACTGATCTTCCATGTCACTTTCCCTCCCTGCCCAATCTCAGAATTTGATATGTGTGGCTCATCTCTCTCTCTCTCTCTCTCTCTCTCTCTCTCTTTTTTATAGATTTTATTTGAGAGAGAGCAAGAGAGCGAGAGCCCATGCATGAGCAGGGGTAGGGGCAGAGGGAGAAGCAGGCTCCCCATTGAGCAGGGAGCCCAACACAGGGCTCCATCCCAGCACCCTGGGATCATAACCCGAGCTGAAGACAGACGTTTAACTGACTGAGCCACCCATATCTCTTGCTCATATCTCTTTTTGATATATTTCTTTATGCCCTTATTTCTGCATGTCTCTGAGATCTCCTCCTGCTCAGTTCATATTTCTCATGTTAAAAAATCTCTGTAGATCAATATTTCCCTGACTTTTTTTTTTTTTTTTTTGGTTTGTATCTAATCAATCTCCAGAGGAATGAGGACTTGACTCCCCCCTAGTCCTGATTCCCCCCATCGGAGTCCCTGCTCTCATTCCCTGGGACAAGCTGCCTCTAAGGACCTTGAACCTTCGCATTCAACTTAGCTTGAACCTGACTCTGCATAGAGGGTTTTGCATTTGTCCATATAATTATACACTTTGGTTGGAAAACTTAAAAGTAAAAACTAAAAATTAGAACTTAAAATTATTAAATCATGGATGTACTAATATCAATTGCTGAGTCATTCCTTCCTGGGCAGCCATTTTCCTAGGAATAGGTATCATATTTCATATCAAACATATTTTTTTGGCCCCACTTGGAAAGATATTTTCACACACACTCAGATATTTGGGGAGCATCCTATGTTAGGAGGGATCTTCATTAGTGCTGGCAACAGAACCAGCACGATGGACAAGGTCACTGGCTCATGGCTGTGGGTTTAGAAAGAGTCTTAAATGGGGGAAGGGATGGATTAATTGATGTCCTTTGTGCAGACATGCCAAAGATCCTGAAACTACATAATTACCTCATGGAACCAGAACCAAGATGTCTATAGAAAGGAAGGGGACGAAGGCTTGGGCCTCAATCATTCTGGGTAAATAAATGATTTTTGGTGTTTAGTCATTTATGGATAAGGAGAGCTGATGTCAAACACTGAGGAATAGAGCAAGTGCCAAGTGGCAGTGTTTGTGCAAAGCAGTCCCCAAGGCCAGCCTCAGCCCTAGGCAAGCACTCATGGGTCTGGAATCAGTGTTGGATGGTATGTGAGAGAAAGGGAAAAAACAGACCTAGGCTCAAGCTTCTTGTCAAATGCTGGTGATATAGACTAGTCTCTCTCTCATAGATCCACTCTTCCGTATCACTGACCATTGTATCCCAAGGGCCTAGCACCATGTCTGACCCATAATGAGTACTCAGTACCTGCCTGTTGAATAAATGAATAAACAAATGAATGAAGAGTGCCTCTTTTGTACTGTCCCGAATGATCTTCTGAAGAAGAAGCTCAACCTCGAGGGTGTGTGAATTGGGGTGAACAAGTTTGATATTGCAATGATCCCTGGGGTAGGGGACCAGCTAGATGGCTAAGGTAAGACCAAAAGCACACAGATTGTCTTGAGATTGGATTAGTACAAAGCCTTAGGGAAGGAGGAGGAGGCAGGGGACCTTGACAAGTCACTTGAGAGCCATATTTCTGGTGTTTTTGACTGATGCAGATGGCACAAGGCAGGGAAAGAGCCGGTTGGTTGATTGCTGAGAGCAATGGTTCTAATTATAAACTAACTAATTATAAAAAAGCCTAGTGTCTGGACCTACCCAGACTTGTGACTCAGAATCCGGAGAGATGGCACAGGGAGGATTGATGAAGCAAGAGCTCAAAGAGAAGCCTTTGGCTGGATTGAAGCCTGGGCCTCACTTGACCAGGGAGCTGGCAGACATGTTTTCTGGGCTCGAAGTTGTGGTCAGGGTCATTCATCACAGCACAGCTGAGAGGAGAGGTCACTTTGGCATATGGAGTTGCCTTAGCCTTATCTTCCACCAGTTCTTGAACCAGAGGGGAAGATGTGGAGAAGCAGCAGTCCAGGGATGCTGCATGAGGGGTTAATGTGTGGAATTACTGTTGGATTAGCGGTGCGTTATGACCCCATCCTATCTCCAGCTGGACATCTACAAAGTCCCACCACACAAAAATCAGCAGTGCTTGGGCTTTTCCCAACTGGTGCGTTGACATCTCGCACCCCAGGCTCTTGTCATCCTATGGCATTCAGGAGAGTTTTAATCATGGGACTGAAAACATAACGTTCTTTGGCCCTGCTCATCTGGTTCCCCTTCACTCCATGAAGCCAAGCTCCTGAGCTTTTGAACAGAATCCCCACAAATGGCAGCTCCTTTGACTACTTGTAGAGTGAGGGAGGTAGGCAGTGGTTTCTATTTCCTAATTAATTAATTTGTTGGATACTTATTGAGCTCCTCCTGTATATTGGGCAGTGGGACTTCATTGGAAGGTGAGACAGCTCCCGTTGCCAAAAGACCCCAGTCTGAATGAGCTGGATCAGTGAACAATGTGTTGGGAGACAAAGCGGTATGTGAGGAAAAGTTCATATGGAAACACAAGGAGAGAGGGCATGACTCCACCTGGCACTGGAACACTTTTCAGAGGAAGTGACCCTGGAGCAGGATATCTAAGGATAAACGGGAAGTTACAGGGCAGATGTGGTGCCAAAGAGCAAGTCGGTTCCATGTTTATATGATGCCAGCTGTGGGCTGCCAGACAAAAGAGGCCAGGGGGGTCAGTCAGGGGCTGGGCCTCCCAGATTCTCCAGTAAGACCAGTCCACAGCCAGAGCCTTCTGGGAATCCCTCGTTTATAGATTTCAAAGGATACGAGATTAGGTTAAATGGGGCAATTATTTTTTCCCTTAAAAATGGATTGAGAGATGTTCCACCTAAGAGGCCTGATAAGAAACTCAGGGGAGAAGGAATACATATCTATGATTATCGCCTTTTTAAATTTTTTTATTTTTTTTAAGATTATTTATTCATTTATTTGACAGAGAGAGAGAGACAGCGAGAGAGGGAACACAAGCAGGGGGAGTGGGAGAGGGAGAAGCAGGCTTCCTGCTGAGCGGGGAGCCCGATGCGGGGCTCGATCCCAGGACTCTGGGATCATGACCTGAGCCGAAGGCAGATGCTTAACGACTGAGCCACCCAGGCGCCCCTCGCCCTTTTTTTTTTTTTTTTTTTAACATTTTATTTATTTAAGAGAGAGATAGCAAGAGCAGGTGGGAGAGGGAGAAGCAGACTCCCCACTGAGCAGAGAGCCAGATTGGGGGATCATGACCCGAGCCGAAGGCAGACACTCAACCAACTGAGCCACCCAAGAGCCCCTGATTATTGCCTTTCTAAGCAGACCCCCAAAAGCTTGGTAGGGGCATGACGCCAATGCTTAGTGGTCCAGCTACAATTTCATCAGTGGAGAGCTCTTTGTTGGAGGTCTGGAAGCTGCCCTGCCTTTCATTACAGGCTGAGAGGGACGACCCATTGTTAGTAATTATCCAAATGTGTGTAATTGGGTGCTTGACTGGGGATGGGCCCCCACATCTCTGGGCTCAACCTTGAGGAGCAAAAAGGGGAAAGAAAGGCCTTTCTTCCTTTTCTTTTTGAAGCTCCAAGTTTAAATTCTCCTTTTGGACAAACTGTACCTATCCCGCCTTCCCAAAGACACTCTCATGGGTCTCTTGGTTATGTAAAGGAGAATAGATATCCTCTCTGGGATGGAGAGTAAAGAACATGTAGGTGTAGGTACAGATGATGGGAAACGAAACGGCTTTGCTTCGAAGCAGGAGGATGTCAAAGGCTATCTTTGAAGGTGGAGTTTTTTTGCATATTTTATTTACTTGTAGGAAACTTGATGACTTCTTTCTGGGCTTGGAACAGTAGAAGCCTGCTCGAGGGAAGTAAACTGTTCCTAAAAGCACAGTGGCAGGCTGGGAGCCCTCATGGAAGCGTTAGGATCTGGGGGTGCTGTGCTCTCAGGCAATCATTATTTTGTATCTGTCAACAGAAAACATGCTACACTTGAATTTGGAAATTTAGAGAAGGATTTTTTAAAAAAGATTTTATTTATTTATTTATTTATTTATTAGAGAGAGAGAGTACATGAGTGGGGGGGGTGGAGGGGCAGAGGGAGAGGGAGAGAATCTCAGGCAGATTCAACACTGAGCGTGGAGCCCAATGTAGGGTTCCATCTCATGACCCGGGGATCATGACCTGAGCTGAAATCAAGAGTCGGACACCCAACAGACTGAGCCACCCAGGCACCCCTAGAGAAGGATTTTTAATAAGGAGACTATCTACAAAGTTGGTGGGGTATAGGGCAACCATAAGAGATTATGTGGAAATCTGTGGAGGAGAGCTGCTATGGGGTGGGAAGGGAGAACTTACTGGAACCTGGAAAGAGTGTCGTGTAGATCCGTTGACTCTAAGAGTGACAGCTTTTGAAAGGACACAGACATCCAGAGGCAACTACAAGGGGAGGGAGCCAAGGGAAAAATATCCTGGCTTTATTTCCCCCCTTTTCCAGCTCCTAGTAGGGCGGTCCCTTTGGCTGAAGCCAGTTAGAAGCCAGAGGGCACAGGAACCAAGCATATGGGCCCATATAGCACCTACTACCCGGAGGGTTGGGTGGGAAGAGTGAAGAGGGACCTGGGAGGGCCCACAAATGGTAGCTAGGTTCAAGTGCTCTGTTTTGCAATCTTTTCCTGTTGTTCCCAACTCTCTACAAAAGTCAAGCCTTAGCTGTCATCCTAAGGCATTAAGGGAAGGGTCCATGCCCAAGCTGGGGATAAGGGTGCACACAAGCAAACGCTGTTTGCCGATATGGTTTGGTTAGGAGGTGTCATGCACAGTAGACGTCCAAAGTCAGAGGGTTGCCTGAGATGGCAAGTAAGATTCATATGAGAGGTAGTCATCTCCCAAGAATTCCCAGGAGCACTTGGATGAGAGGAATCTAGTCTTAGGCTCCACTTCTTGGGCTTAAGTGGTATGGGTGTTTGCACTCTAAGAAGCTGGGCGTCAAACAGAAAGTGAGAATGTTCTTTTATAGTTACCATACCAAGAGATCTGGAACATTGGCCTTACCCATATAATTTTATAACTGTTTTAAATTTGTTTATCTCCTCCATAATTTAAGTTGCTGGAAGAGAAGGACAGTGGCTTGGTTATTTTTGTGTTTCCAGCTTTATTTTGTTCATTGCCAACCTGCCAGATATGTTTATTGAATGTAATCAAATCATTGCTTACTATTCGTGCTTGGTTGTTATGAAGCACATGAATAGTTCTTTATACCTTAAATATGATCGGTTCCCTGGTTTTCAGCTGTAATTGAGTTAAATACTAAATCCTATAATGTGTGTTTTAGTCTTTATAGTTTGCTGATAATAGAACATGGTTGGTCCCTTGTAAGTGGAAAAATATCAAGAGTGGTGAGGGCTTCAGTGAATTCATTGCATCTACTCTAGTTCCCAGGGCTGGGGAGATTGAAAAGACAAAACAAATCACAATTCCTACTTAAAGAAGCTCATAAATACACCTATGGATGAATTAATAACCTAGTTTGTAAGACTATTTGATGAAAGCTAAATTTTAGTATACCTTTGTATTAAAATTGAAGAAGGCACTTACCAAAAAAATCATGGTGTAAATATGATTATACTGATATCATGAGCCTACTTAATAAAATCAGCTCTTTGAGTTCACAAAAGGAATCATTAAAGAATGAACAAAGTTATATGGTAATTATAATCCAGAGGGGCATGTATTTTTTTCAAAGGACTGATAGAAATTTATATCTGGCAACATTTTATTTGTTGGGAGTTTAAGTTATTATATATATTTGATAATAATAAAGCTGCATTCCTTAAAACAAGTTCACCAGCTTAATTTTGTTCCAATTTTTAAAAAATAAAGACCATAGCTCAACTCTGGAGAAAGTTTGACAAACCGGTCATTTCTACCAGCATAAGAGACTTTTTCAGCTTTGCATAATCATTTCAGTCTTTAAGTATACCAATATATTTTCACAATTACATTTATCTTAGTCAGTTTGAGCTGCTATAAGAGAACACCATAGACTAGGCAGCTTATAAACTACAGAAATGTATTTCTCACAGTTCTGGAGTCTGGAAGCCCAAGATGAAGGCCCTGGCAGTTTCGGTGTCTGGGGAGAGCTGGTTTCCTGTTCACAGGTGGCCGTCTTCTGGCCGTGTCCTGACACTGGCAGAAGGGGATAGGGATCCTCTGGGGTCTCTTTCATAAAGGCACTAATCCCATTGACGAGAGCTCCACCCTCATGACCTATCACCTCCCAAAGGCCCCACCTCCCGATACCACCATGTTGGGGATTAGATTTCATCATTTGAGCGTCGGGAGGACACATTCAGTCTATAGCAATGTTTAAAACTTCTTTAGAAAACAGTGAAAAGGAATTTTAGAAAGAAAAAAGTCACCATTTACACCAATTCCTACATAGTTGTGTCTATTTCCATGTATCCACTCTAATTTTCAAGAATTTCGGTTACCCTCATGATTTAGTCTGATTACAGAGCTTCTTATGAGTCCTTTTTTTGTGCCCAGACTTATGCTCTGCCTACAGTGTACAAGAAATAAAATATTAATAAGAAATAAATTCCTTTATGGGCCGCCTGGGTGGCTCAGTCGTTAAGCGTCTGCCTTCGGCTCAGGTCATGATCTTGGGGTCCTGGGATCAAGCCCCACATCGGGCTCCCTGCTCCGTGGGGATCCTGCTTCTCCCTCTCCCACTCCCCTTGCTTGTGTTCCCTCTCGCTGTGTCTCTCTCTGACAAATAAATAAATAAAATCTTAAAAAAAAAAAAATTCCTTCAATCTGTTTTTTTTTTTTTTCCCCAAATCCAAAAACTTTTTTGTTTGTTTGTTTGGGCTTCTTAACTGACCTCATTTCTTTCCTTCCTCCTTTGTCTTTAACTCTCAAGTTTAACATTGGAAAAAGACATCATCTTGAGAACTGATTGTAAGAAAATGTCTCTGTATGTACTTGCAGACTTTGTCTTTAATTGTAAGTATCAAAGGGTTTGAGGAGTAGTATTTGTGTATCTGTGATAGTCTGTGTAACACTTTAGAATTTCAGGGAATGTTCACATACATTATATTGATCTTCCCACTATCTTCATGAGGAAGGCAGATCAGGAATACAACCCTTAGTCTTCAGCAAGAATGTTAAGCAACCGAAAGGTAAAACGATCATCCACAGTTTCACACTCAGCTGTTAGTGGTAAAGTCAGGAATGTGATTCAGGTTTTCTGATTCTCAGTTTCTGATTCTCTACAACAACATGGATCAAGCACAGTATGGCCTCAGTGGGTTCTTACACACACGCTTAACACTGTTGCCCGTCTCTGCTTACATGATTTAAACTTGTAAGGGAAAGTAGCTTTCTGAGTTTTGTTGTTGTTGTTGTTGTTGTTTGTTTTGTTTTGTTTTTAAAGATTTTATTTATTTATTTGATAGAGATAGAGAGAGGGAGAGCACAAGCATGGGGAGCTGCAGGCAGAGGGAGAGGGCGAAGCAGGCTCCCTGCTGAGGAAGGAGCCCGATATGGGGCTCGATCCCAGGACTCTGGGATCATGACCTGAGCCAAAAGCAGCTGCTTAACCGACTGAGCCACCCAGGTGCCCCAGCTTTCTGAGTTTTATGAGGCATTAAGGAATCATTGCTTCTTCCCATAATACAATACAGAGCCAGATATTGCCAGCTGGCTGATAGAAAGTGAAATGAATACAGTCACTCAACCTGCACAGTATTGACAGCTCAGAATTGCTGTGTAGGTGCAGGTTGGGGTGGAGGAGAGCAAGGAGAATGGGAGAAAGAGAGATCCAAAGCTGCCTTTGCAACTTACTGATAAATGTAACATCTGTTGTCCATAGGACAGAATGATGAGCTTGGAGAGGTGGCCAGGGCCCAGTCTGGAATGTCTTATGTCATATCATGTTCATGGGTTTGTGTGTTTTTTTTTTTTTTAAAGATTTTATTTATTTATTTGACAGAGAGAGACACAGTGAGAGAGGAGATACAAGCAGGGGGAGTGGGAGAGGGAGAAGCAGACTCCCCGCCGAGCAGGGAGCCCGATGCGGGGCTCGATCCCAGGACCCTGGGATCATGACCTGAGCCGAAGGCAGACGCTTAACGACTGAGCCACCCAGGCGCCCCAGTTTGTGTTTTATTTTAAAAGTGAAGGGGTGCCACGGAAGAACTTGTAAGTAGGAGACCGACAATGAAGATTAGTGATTTAGGTAATTCCTCTATAATTATGATAATTCTATTTTATGGAGCTTCTGCAGAAGTGTATTATCTTAAAAACCTTCACAGCACCATTCTCTGATACTCAAAAAGTTTGAATACCTTCCTTTTTAAAAAAAATTTTTTATTAACATATAATGTATTATTTGTTTCAGGGGTACAGGTCTGTGATTCATCAGTCTTACACAATTCACAGTGCTCACCATAGTACTTACCCTCCCCAATGCCCATCACCCAGCCACCCCATCTCTCCCACCCCCTCCACTCCAGCAACCCTCAGTTTGTTTTCTGAGGTTAAGAGTCTCTTATGCTTTGTCTCCCTCTCTGGTTTCATCTTGTTTCACTTTTCCTTCCCTTCCCCTATGATCCTCTGTCTTGTTTCTCAAATTCCTCATATCAGTGAGATCATATGATACTTTCTCTGATTGACTTATTTCGCTTAGCATAATACCCCCTAGTTCCATCCACGTTGTTGTAAATGGCAAGATTTCATTTTTTTTGATGGCTGCATAATAACGTTTGAATACCTTTCTTAAAGCTGCATGGCAAGCCTTGCTGCCCAGAGAGAGACTGAAGGTGTAGAAGAAGGTGATTGATGGTCAGTGACGGAAATAGGCAGGTCCTGGCAAAGTATAAAGGGGATGAGTAAGGTGCAGGGCAGATTTAGACAGGCTGGCTTTATCCAGGATAAAGAGCATCCTTTTAAATCTTTCCTACTTGAGTAAGGGAAGGCAGGAAGAACACAAAAGTGTTTGCAGGTGGAGGGGGAGGACAAGAAATCGTGGGAGTTCACCTCTGCTGCCTGTTGTCTCTGAGGCTGAGGGCAGCGGGGAGGGGGAAAGCATTTAAAATGGCCTCAGTGGAGCAGTGAGGGCTCTGTCTTGGGACACGGAGGATGTGGAGCAGCCTTGAGGCCCAGGTGAGGGTGGAGAGATTTTCTTTAGCTATGCTTTGTGGCTCAGCTGTAGGGGACTGAGTGGGATGGAGACCAGATTGATTCTTTGGGGCAGCAGGGGCGGGGGGCGGTTTGCAGTATAGCGAGCAAGGTTCGCGTGGCAGAAATGCCATTGGAGGAGGTGGCAGGGGCTGGGTCTTGCAGGGCCTTTGAGGGTCTCTGAGGCCATTGGAAGTTTTCTCCTAAGTACATGTGAGGCTGCTGTACTACGGTTTGAAAGCAGAGAGAAACACCACCTAAAAGATATTGTTGGAAGGATCATTTAGGAGAGCCGCTTTGGGGGCCAAAGACCAAGATGGGCTTCGCTGCATGCCAGAGAAGAGATGAACTCATCTCTACCTAGGGATCCCGCAGATACCTCAAGCTGCTGGACTTGTTAAGGTTCCAGAGCATCCGGAACATTCTTCTTAGACAATCCCCGTCCCACTTTGCATCTTCTAAGTCCTTAAAACTGACATACCGTTCTAAGAGTAGTATTCACAAGACTGTGTAGCCTAATGCTACAGATTCTGGGGACTCCACGTCTAGGTTTGAAATTCTGGATTGGCAATTCAAAAATTTGTACTAGATGTGTGATTTTGGAGAAGTTACTTGGGGCGTCTGGGTGGCTCAGATGGTTAAGCGTCTGCCTTCAGCTCAGGTCATGATCCCAGGGTCCTGGGATCGAGTCCCGCATCGGGCTCCCTGCTAGGCGGGGAGCCTGCTTCTTCCTCTGCCTCTGCCTCTCTCTCTCTCTCTCTCTTTGACTCTCATGAATAAATAAATAAAACATTAAAAAAAAAAAGAAGTTACCTAATTTCTCTTAAACTAATTTCAAATTCTGTAAGAAAAGAAAAAATGATGATGATTTCTTTAACAGACTCTGTTGAGGGTTTCATGTTATCTTGCATCTGCCTGGCTAATGGTGAGCAATCAATAAGTGTTAGCTACCTATTAGTAGTATTATTTAATCACATTAATTATCATGTACAGATTATACAATGTGTTCCCAGGCTTTTAAACTTGCCCATTAATCTACCCAGATTACTAAACTAATGGAGAGATTATTTTTAATGACCATGAATGGAAAAATCACAAAATAGCTATTTTATGTGAATATAATTTATTGGGAAGATGTATTCATAGTTTCTTTTATTTTGTTTTGCCATATATGGTCATAGTTTTTAAAGGACTCTCTGTTACCACTGATAGTTCCCAAAATAATGGGACTGAAGTTATGAACAAGAAAATAATCAGCTGATCTCTGCTCCAAAGAATCTTTGCCAGTGATGGCTTATTTACCATTGCAACTTTCGTCATGAAAACAGGTATGTTTCTAAGACCCAAAGAAAGAAGAGTAAGGATCAGTCTGAGGCTGTCTTCTGCCCTGTCTCTGACCCCCTGGGCTTGTCCACTGAGGACTGTCTCACTACAAGACTGATTCCTAACAGCGATGGTGGCATGGGGAGGGGGTAGTTTTGTGGGGTATCAGGAATCTCTTGGAGAGATGGCTCTTTTTGGTTTGGATTTTACAAGATTCTGTCTTTGGAGAGGGGAAATTGTGAGTAGATTTTGCAGGCATAATCTTTGGGCTTTGAACCTCATGTTCCAGGGCAGAAGGTGGTCATTCCTTCTGTCTTTGCTGAAAGAGCCCCAGCTCCATTCACTTGTGTGGCAGCCATGTGCTCGGGTCAGATGGGCCTAGTGAATCCAGGGCAAGGGTGGGAGGTGAGGAAGGATTGTGTTCCAATAATACCATCGCCGCACTTTTTAAGATGAGTAAGAGGCAAATGCTAAGGGATGGCAGAGTGGGACCAAGGCAGGCCAGATGACCTTTTGGGTAAATGCTGCAAATGATCTGAACACCTAGAATGTGAACTGGGAGACCTAATCCTTCCATCCATTTATTTGGCAAGATTGAAATGCCGGGTGGGTAGCATGATGAGGATTGGCCTGCGTGTGTCGTGCTGTAAAGAGTCTGGCTGTGGAATCAGTCATATGTGGGGTTGAATCCTGATTTGATCTCCTGTTACTCATTTACTAATGCCTTGAGGTAGTAGTTTCTCTGAGCTGCCATTTTCCAAATTAAGTATATAATACTTAGCTCCCAGATAATGAGATTAACTAGGCTAATTTCATGTGTTTTACTTCAGTTCTGGTGCACAGAGTGAACGCCCAGGAAATGTTAACTTTCTTTCCTCCATCTTGGGTGTAGATAAAGAATGTTATCTACTTCTTAATGGAGAAGAGTGTGCAGTGTAGAGGCTGATGGGCTAGTGACAATAAGACAGAGAAAAGACCTTCATCCTTGCCTCACAGGGTCTGTTATGGGGGTAGCAATACTTGTTTGTTTTTACCTCACAATATTAACAATTCCTTTTCATTGTAAAAATAACAAAGGCCCATTCAAGAAAAATAGAAAACACAGCCAAGTAGACAGATGAAAAAACCCCTCATCTAAAGAGTCACTACCCAAACACAAGCATTGATACCATTTGGTGTGGTTTTCTTTGCCTCTTTGCTTTGGGGGTAACACCACTCGTTAGGGATGCTGAAATAAAAAATGACATAAAAAATAAAAAGAAAAATGACATAATATTTGTGAGAAGTTTTGAAAAAGACGCATGTAATGATAAAACAAATACAGTGCACTGCTGTCTCAGTGTCCCTGGAAAATGATCACAACAATGATGCGATAAAAATGTCAGTATTGGGGCCCTCTCCTGGGCTGGTCAGCCTTTCAGAGCCTCAAGCATCACCCCATCCTTACATTTTTACTAAGAGGACTTTGAACCTCACGAATGATTACACTGGCAGCTAAATGGACTTTATATATTGGGAGTACTTTATTTCAATTTAAGAAAAAGTGTTGACTATGGCAACCTGGGGATATCATGCCTTGTTGTTGCAGAGGGCAGTTGGAACGAGTTGCTTTTCCTAATGATAAGCAGTTAAACTGTGTTTCTGACAGCTACTCAGTGGAAGGTTTTCAGGCACCGGAAAAGGAATTGGCTGAGCTGCTATACGTCCACAGCCTCTGTAAATCCCCATTGTCTAAATGACTAATATCACACCACAGGAAGTCCGTGCTTGGGCGTAAATGTCTTCCAGTCTTTGGAAATACAGTGTATATTATCCAGTTACTGTGTCTGTGTCATGAAATATGAAAATAGTCTAGGAAAGACACATCCCACTTGACCTTTGCAGAATGATTTAATAAAGTTAGCTTGATACAAACATATGAAAGAGTAATTGCTGATAAAAGAGGAATTGTGGCTTCCTTCTCTCACATCCTCCTTTCTTTGGAAACACTTCACAGGCTTTATTAACTCTTTAATGTTTTTGTAATTGGTGGCGTTTGTCCCCGAGGCCACGTTCCCAGCCCTGGTTGGGTTCCATTAAAGGCAGAGATTCCGCATCTCCTAGATTTTCAGCCCCTTTCAACACTCATCCTGATATCTTTGTCTGTATAATTAGGCAAATATGTTTTCAATTGTTTTTATGTGTGTACACATTTCACCCCTCTTACTGCTATCTTGATTGATGTTTTATGGGATACATTTTCAATTGGGGGCCTCTTCCTCTTAGAGAGGTGCCAACGTTCGCTTCTGTATCCACTTACAACTCTATCGGTTCCATCTGCAGGTGTAACTGAATATGGTCCTTCGCTTTCCGGGTGGAAGGCTGGATCTCCTGGGTTTTCTAAGTAAAGACTCCCTTACCCCATTGTTTTATCCACTGTTATTTATTTATTTTATGGTGTTTTTCTGGTTTAAAATGAAATATAGACCTGCTCAAGACCATTTGGCGACTACAGAGAAGCCTAAAGAAACTTCTTTATGGTTTTAGAACTAGCATTATAATTGCAAACATCAGCTGAAGTGATTTCATCCCAGAGGTCTTTTTGACCTCCTGAACTAGTCACCGTGGTCCCTCCTCAAAACTTCATGTGGCTTTATTTTCATCGGGGTATACCTGCTGCGTAAGATTACCTGATACCTTCTTGCTCATTTATTTGTTTGTGTTAATTGTAGAAGTGAGGATCTTGTCCATCTTATTTGATGGGACTTCCCTGTGCCTGGGACATATTTGGTCCTCAATAAATATTTAATTAATGAATGAACCAATTTATTATTTTAAAACAAATATTTCCCCTTAACATGTAAAAATACTAAAAAGTTCTAATGTAATTGCCAGTTTATGTTTTTCTATCCATGTGACATTTCTTTTCTATGTGGTACCAGCCAGAATAGGCTGCATGTTGCTGCCATAACAACCTTAAATCTTAGTAACTTAAAGCAGGAAAGGTTTATTGCTCGCTTTCTCTACCTGCCCAGTGTGGATTGGCAGGAGGGCTCTGCTCATTGTGGTCACACAGGGACCCCAGCAGATCTTGTCTCTGCACGTGCTTTCAGTATGGCTGGGACAGGAGAAGGGGATGTATGCTTTGGGCACTGGCTCTTAAAACTTCTGCCCTGATGTGACATCTTTTGTATCTGCCCACATTTTATCCATCAAAGCAAGCCACACAGCTATGTCTCAAAAAGGGTGGGGAAATGCATTCCCACCATCTGCCTGGGAATAGATCTGGAATTATTTTAACTACAGTGTTCGTGATGACCAAGTACGTTAATAGCACACTTGGTTAACAATAAAAAGTAATTTAATTTCTTACTCTAGGCCCGCAGTCCTTCTCTCCAGGGCAGCCCCTTATTAACAGGCTCTGGTATATCTTGCTCAAAATTTTCTCTTCGTACGCAAACATATGTGGTGTGTATTAGGCTATCTGTATGTGTATCCCTTTTTGGGTACTCACCTAAGAATATTCAATAAACACTATTCTGCCTTTCTCTCTGCCCTTGTTTTTATATTTCCCCCCCTACATAATGTATGTTGAAAACCTTTCTCTATATATCATATAGTTCTCCATTATGTTCATTGTCAAATATACCATAATGTACCACTTCCTTTTTGATGGACAAATAGGGTGTTTTTTTAAAAAAAAATTTTTTTAATTAACATATAATCTATTATTTGTTTCAGGGGTACAGGTCTGTGATTCATCAGTCTTACACAATTCACATCGCTCACCACAGTACATACCCTCCCCAGTGTCCACCACCCAGCCACCTCATCCCTCCCATCCCCCACCACTCCAGCAACCCTCAGCCTGCCCTCTGATATCAAGAGTCTCTTATGGTTTGTCTCCCTCTCTGGTTTTGTCTTGTTTCATTTTTCCCTCCCTTCCCCTACGATCCTCTGTCTTGTTTCTCAAATTCTTTGTATCAGTGAGATCATATGATACTTATGTTTCTCTGATTGACTTATTTCGCTCAGCATAATACCCTCTAGTTCCAACCACATCGTTGCAAATGGCAAGATTTCATTTTTTTTGATGGCTGCATAATATTCCATTGTATATATATACCACATCTTCTTTATCCATTCACCTGTTGATGGACATCTAGGCTCTTTCCATAGTTCGGTTCTTGTGGACATTGCTGTTATAAACATTGGGGTGTATGTGCCCCTTGGGATCCCTACATTTGTATCTTTGGGGTAAATACCCAGTAGTGCAATTGTTGCGTCATAGGGTAGCTCTATTTTCAACTTTTTGAGGAACCTCCATATGTTTTCCAGAGTGGCTGCACCAGCTTGCATTCCCAGCAACACTGTAGGAGGGTTCCCCTTTCTTGATGGAGAAGAAGGGTGTTTCTAATCTCTTCCTTTAACAACAATGCTAACAGCACTTAGGTGAAGCTGCTGTGAGGTAGTGTAACAAGAGCCAGCTTGGCTTGGCTTCAGAAAGATCTGGTCTGTAATCCCAAATCCCACTGACTAGCTGAATAGGTGACTCATCAAACCTCAGGAGTCTTGGTTTTCTCAGCAATAAGATAGAAATATTAACTCATCTCTCACAGGGTTGTCTTAAGAAATAAACAAGGCAATTTTCCTGCAATCTAAGGTCTGTTCCATAAATCTTGCAAGCAGGTGTTTCAAGTTACTGAATGTGAATGTAAGGGATTACTGGTACTGAATCTTATAATAGTAGGTCGCAGTAAGCACTCAGATGAATGGACACCACAAAGATTCTCTCATTCTTCTCTCTATTCTCAAGCAGATAACCTGAATTTTAAAGAAGAGAAAGGAAACAGGGATTTATTAATTTTATGATCTTATAGTTTCAAGGCACACACATCTGAGTGGCGGCTTGGACGTGAACACGTAACATGACACCATCATCAGGACCCTTGAATACTTGCAGAAATAAGCATGGAAGGAGTGGTCATGACCGAGCCCTTCAGTCCTTCCACTGTTCTGCATCCCATATGAGTTATAAAAGGCTATAAAAAAAGAGAACAAGGGAAAAAAAGTGCCAGTGGGAGAAGGTCTAGCATTAGGTTGTGACCTGGGAATCTTCTCCATTGACTTATTCTCACTTCCTTATGTCCTAACTTGAAATGTAGCCAACGTTAACTACCCTGTTATGGTAAACTGTCATCTACTGGGAAGTTAAATGAGATGCATTTGAGCAAAATACATAATATGATTTGTCAACACACGCATCCATGAGGTCTTCCTCACTAACTGCCTCTCTCACATGGCTCATCAGAATGGCTGCACTTTTGCCAAGTTCACGAGTGACAACCTTTGATATATTCTACTCGATTTGATTCAATTCGATTCAGTGCAATCAGATTCTGTTCAACTCAGTTTTATCTTATCCAATTTTATTAATTTCATTTTATTAAAAGAATTCTGGTCACAACCCCTATATTAACTTCACAACTCTTAATTTCATGGCCAGGATTCACAATTTGAAAACTCCTGCCCTCGAAGATTTCCTTCTGTGCTGTGGCCACTGCTGGCCAGCCGTCTAGTGACGTCACCCAGATTTACATCTTCACCAGAGGGGGACACTTCACTACTGCTCGTATGTCACCAGCCGGGGCCGTCACATGGCCGTTTTGACTTCAAACTTAATGTGTCCTGAGTAGAACTCATCATTCGCCTCTGCCGCCATCTCATTCTATCCCATCGCTCTTCGTCTAAATAAATGGCGTCACCACTCTCCCACTTGATCAAGCCTGAAAATTGGGTGTTGTTACACTCTTCTTTTTCTCTCCTGCCACATCCAAATGATCACACATTCTATAGTACCCTTGCATTAGAAATACACCCTAAATTCAAAACCTCTGTGACTTCTGCTGCTAACATTCCTGTGCAGTTACCACTTTCTCTTACCTAGACCGCTACCTCAACACCCCCCAAAGGGAAACTTTGCTCCCACTCTTGCCGCCTGGCCCCCAAGTCTGTTTTCCACACAGTAGCCACAGTGATTCTTTTCATGTAGCTCACGTCTTCTAGCGACTTTTTCTCACTCTCAGAAGAAAATTCAATCAGTGGTTTCCTTTCTTTCATTTTTTTTTTTAAAGATTTTATTTATTTATTTTGACTGAGTGATAGCACAAGTAAGCAGAGTGGCGGGCAGAGAGAGAGGGAGAAGCAGACTCTCCGCTGAGCAGGGAGTCGGACGCGGGCCTCGATCCCAGGACCCTGGGATCATGACCCGAGCCGAAGGCAGACGCTTAACCGACTGAGCCACCCAGGCGCTCCCAATCAGTGGTTTTCAAACCGTTGTTTGTGATCCTTATGTCTATCTGTGTATGCGCGTGCGTATGTCTGTGTGTTCAGGTACCTACCTATGCAGTGGTTGAGATGCAAAAGTGTTTTCTTACTTTGAATTGCAATTAAAAAAATATGAAAACCCTATCTTTTTCAATCTGTCCTCTGGGTCCCTTTAAAAGCTCTTTTGTTCTCTTTCTTTTTTTTTTTTTTTGAGGCAGAGGGAGGGGCCGAGGGAGAGGGAGAGAGAGAGGGAATCCCAAGCAGACTCCCTGCTGAGTGAGGAGCCCAGCATAGGGCTCGGTCCCACGACCCTGAGATCATGACCTGAGACGAAATCAAGAGTCCGACGCTTAACGGACTGAGTCACCCAGGTGCCCCAAAAGCCCTTTTGTTCTAATCCTCTTGTTTATTCAACCCTAGCCACACTGGCCTCCTTGCTATTTCTTAATACTCCAAACACAAGCTACCTCTGGCTCTTTGCACTTGATATTTACTCTTCCTGAAACATTCATTCTCCAGATACTCTGCAACGCCAGTTTCTTTTACCTACTTAGAAACCCTCCTGTCATTCTTCTTTGTCATCTTCAGAGGCCTAAAGGTTAGTTTAAACAATTAGATTCTAAAACAAAGATTCCTGACCACTCCCTCCCACCAAATGGATAGGGGACCAAACTTCTTATATATTTTTAAATGACCCTTTATTAAAGCATATATGTAAAATTGAAATCATACTTCTTATAACCAAACCAGAATGAGGCATATAAATAAAAAGGTAAAAGTCTGCTCATCTCCCTCTAGTCTCCCCAGATTAACAGTATCCTTCCACTTATTCTTTATGCTCATATAAACATATACAACCTGCCTTTTCACATATGGAGTTGTTTTTTGTCTTGTTTTGTCTTTAGCACCCTTTGCTTTATTTTGTAACCTAACAGATGCTATAATGGACATCTGCTACCTAGTACTGCAGAGGGTGGATCAGTCATAATCCATGACACCACTTCCTGATGGATGGACATTCAGATTTTTTTCTGCTAGTAAATATACTGTGGTAAACTTTCTCTCTCTCCTTCCCTCCCTCTCTCTCTAATATAGATATATGGATAGATGGATAGACAGACAGATAGATATAGACATGTACATATCTCCTTCCATGTTGACACTTTTGTTTCTATAGGATGGATTCCAGAAGTGGGATTGCTCTGGTAAGGACTCTAGTTTCAGTCAGCTTCCCACCCCTTCAGCAACCTGTCACCCTTCTTGCCTTAGCTTCGGTCACGGTTCCCACCCCCAACCATCTCACCAAAGTGTGCACAAGATGGAGACAGCAGGAGGTAAAGTAGCTTCCATGGCTCCTGACCTACGTTGTTTGTTTAGAGTGACCTGCCTCAGAAGCAGACAGTCTGTTCCTTTTGACCACTGACAAAGGGGGCAATTAATATAAAATTCATTCACTTTTCTGGATTGTTGTCGGTGCTACCTGCCTTTAAACATATTTGAAGAAAACTAAAAGCACCTGGGACTTAGGTAAAATTTTACGTAGTTCATATTTGAGGAAGAATATATTAAATATATCATTAGAGTACCTGCAGGAAGGCCATCAACATTTTTTTATACAATTTAGAATTTAAATCTGTGTTTTTATGAGAATTCATTTGACATTGGTGTAATAAAACAACTTGATTTTTCCCCTTTCATTCTAGTTTCTCTTTCATGATTTACTGCTTGTCTGCTTTATCTTTTGGAGCATCTAAGTTATTTGCTTTTTGAAGCAATTAGTATTTGGCAATTAAAAAGGTCCGTGGTTAAAAACACTGCACATCTTCAGTCTTAGGTTGACTGGAGTAAAGGCAACGAGAACAACCAAAAGCCAAACCCAAAGGGCTAACTGTGGACCAGAAAAAGTGTCATGAGAAAAGTGCTATAAATTCACCAGGAATAAAATAAACCAAATGGTCTGATACACACACACACACACACACACTCAATGATAGAGTGTATATTCCACTCTAAGATGTGCAAAATTAATCTTATCCAATTGATGAACATATACGACCCAAAACACTTTCTGTATTTGAAGGCAAACTTAAATGATGAATTCTTTTTTTTTTTTTTAAAGATTTTATTTATTTATTCATGAGAGACAGAGAGAGAGAGAGACAGAGGGAGAAGCAGGCTCCCAAGGAGCAGGGAGCCCAATGCAGGACTCCATCCCAGGACTCTGGGATCATGACCTGAGCCGAAGGCAGACGCTTAACCATCTGAGCCACCCAGGTGCCCTAAATGATGAATTCTTGATATCAAAATGATACAATAAAAAAGCCAAGAAGGAATAATATGCAAAGAGTGTTGTTAAGTGACCCTTCATGGCAGTGTTGGATACTTGGTTTCACTCCATCCGAGATCTAAACTCAGAACCTGAGGCACTGATCAAAAAAAATCAAGGAATGAAAGGGAATTTCATGACCTCATTATTGTTGACTGTGTTGTTTTAGCCTGAGTTTTTTTTTCTTTTTTCCTGGGAAAATGAAGAATTTGATTCTAGAAAGCTGTGTGTGTGTGTGTGGGGGGGTGTTTCACAAAACGGGCAACTACAGTGCTATCGCTTCTATTCTGATCTTGCTCAAGTTCATCAGGGAAAATTAACCTTGGCAGCTTATTCAGTGACTAAATCTTGATATTTTTCTGGCTTAATTCATAACATAACTGTAAGCTATTGCCCCGTGTTTATATTTCCCATCCATTTCTCACATTTCCAAAGCATGCTGATATGTGATCCGGGCAGTTTAGCTACCATAATTGGCATTTTTCTTGGGCCAAAAGGAAACAAATTCCTTATCCTCCATACTTTTTTAATTTCTGAAAAACAACAAGTAACATGGTTAATCCTCTTTTTGATCTTTTTCCCTTTTGAATTTTCCTTATATTCTTTCCCTCTTTTAATCTTTTACTTTCTTTTTAATCTTCTCATTTTGCCCCACCCCTTTTATTTGACTTCTCGTTATGTATTTTTTTTTAAAAGAATTGGTCCAGTCTATGGAAACGGGTCTTTAGAGTCTGTTCAAAGAGCCATTATCCACATTTTGAGGCCCCACTATTTCTTTCAAGAATTTTGTGGCAACATTTGCCAAGATGTTCCAACAGACTATCTTTCACAGTATTAATAGAACATAAATCTCATAGACAAAGTGAATTTTCATGAAATTATCTCTCATGATGAAAAGTAAAAAAAAATTTAGATTTTTCATCTTCGACATGTACACGTAAGACAAAAGGTTATCTTAACAACTCAGAAAAATCATTCACTGATTTAACTTTTTCATCAAAATCATCCATAGACACTCTTCTTCAATCAGAAATATCCATAGGCACTCTTTTCTTCAATCAGAAGTATCCATATACATTCTTTTCTTCAATTTCTGTTGGACGACTTTGGGGACATTAATGGTGGCAGAAGGACAGGTTAGTTTTAGAAGCAGAGACTGTTGAACAAGTAATCTTTACTTTCTTATGCAGTTAGAAACTCAAACAACAGTGAGGCTATTCATGCATAAGGCAGGCTTTTAACAGTAGCCAATAGTTTGGAAAGAAAGCAATCAAAGTTAGTAAAGTAAAAAATGAAAATATATGGGCCTTCTATCGAACTTTAAAGACTTATTTAAAATGAGTTTCCTATAGCTCTTACAAGTCACATTTTCAAAACATGCTCATAAGATGTTTGGCTGCTGGTCTAATATTACACCTTTCTCTTTCATCTGTCTTTTTACTACAAACCCTTAATGACAAATGCAGCAGGCCGGTGATACTGATATACTACAGCTTAGCATGTGAATTAGTCATCAGACAATCAGTTCAGGGGTCAGGCTTAGAGAAACAGTGCAAAGTTTGCAAAATGCAGGTCGGCAGAGGTGCTTGCCACTTCAAAGGGGGCGTGCTTGGCCGCGAGAATCCGGATCCCAGGCAGAAACAGCTGGGATTGTCGTTTGTCCCGAGATGGAAGGTTTGTGTGTGTTTGAGCCTGTTTGTCGCTGAGGTAGGGTTTCACTACTTTGTAGAACAACAGTTTACTTTAGAGAGCTGTGCTGGTAAAACACCAGAGGAAGTTAGAGTACTCAGCAGCCCAGGTCACTAACACCGAACAAGAGGACCTGATCCAGCACTAACAACCCCAAAAAGACATCTGAAATTTCCCCACGCAGTTACCTTGCGCAGGACAGTTAAGGATTTCATTTTCTGAAAAATTTATGAAAGCATTTCCTATTCTTGGGAGCGAAGTGAGGATATGGTTTTGTTTGGGAACTCAAATGAAAAAACACATTTTGAGTCTACTCTGGAGATGTCAGAATATGCTTTTTCTCTTATTTGTTCAAGGGCAAATACTTGAAATGAAAGGTATGATTCAGATTTGTGCTTGAAAATGACTAACATAAGGGACGCCTGGGTGGCTCAGTCGGTTAAGCGTCTGCCTTCAGCTCAGGTCATGATCCCAGGGTCCTGGGATCGAGTCCCGCATCGAGCTCCCCACTCCGCGGGGAGCCTGCTTCTCCCTCTGCCTCTGCCTCTCTCTCTCTCTATCTCTCATGAATAAATAAATAAAATCTTAAAAAAAAAAAAAAGAAAATGACTAACATAACATAATAAAAAAATTTTTTTAAAAAGGAAATAATATATACAAAACCAATGTATCCTTTTCACCTTTAGTTCTTTTTCCTGGGGGAAAAGAAAAGGGAAGTCAAGCCTGCATGTTACTCTCATATTAGAACTTGTTTTAATTAGAGTTGGAATGAACATTTACATTTGTATTCACTCATAAGTGCATTTTAGTTTCCGTTTTAAAAATGAGTTTACTTCTCGGGGTACTTAGGGTGTGGGGGCAAATCGCCCATGATCAAGTTGCTAGAATTCAGCAAGTAGGGAAGTCATGGCCTTAGCAAGGGGGAAATGAACAGGACACTAGCTTGATCTTAGGTCGAAGCTACCCATTTGTATTCTTGAGAAAGGCTAACAGCATGAATCAAGAGATCTGGAGTCTTGCATCTCTCAGAGTTTTTCAACTACTGGAAAGAAAACTGGAAAGCAAAGTAAAAAATGTTACAGAAGAGAAAAAATCCAAAATCCAAACCATATGACAGCGCCTATTTCTTCGTTTCCTTTGTCATGTTGTTTTACTCTTTCCTGGCATTAACTGTCTTTTTGGGTTATAGTTGCTCCAAGAAAGCCATTTCAAAGAAAGATCTTTACCAGGAGGTCAATGAGAATAATCGTTGGAACAAGAATGTGACCCATCCGTGGCAGAGGAGTATTACTTTGAAGATGAAATTATTCTTTGAGTACTGAAACAAGGGTACAGTGCTAAATGCTTGTAGAAGGCTCCTATCTCAGGGCGGGGGGCGGGGGGAAGGTAGATGCCTTATTCAGCCAGTGCCAGTGTGATAAACCAAAATGATTTTCTAAGGGCAGCTAATAGTCTGAAGCAGAAGAAAAGAAGACTACCTTTCTAAAAAACTGACGTATTTGCAAAAGAATGTTCAAGAAGCAGCATAACTCATAATGACTTTTTCTCCCTTTATAAGCTGGTATTAAACATGTCACTGATTTATCATGGAACATCAATAATGGAATTTTTTGGATTGTGTTCTTTTTAAATTATGGGCAGAAAAAGAAGAAAAACGGTTAGAATCAGGAATGGGGAATAGTTCGAAGGAATTTGTCACTTATGATATTATCTGGCCCTAAAGACCATGGTTTTTGCTTTCATGGGGAATTAGTTCTGGGAGTATACGTGGTATAGCAGGACATGCTTTGCCCTTCCTTATGAACTAATACCACTGAATATGGAAATATATCAATTCCCGCCTCACCAGCACCGCCCCCCCGGATTGAGTTCATATGCAATGGGAAGATTATTAGCACAACATCTGCAGAACATAATTACAGTGCTGTTTTATACCCTTTTACTGGAAACCCAGGAGTTGAAAGCTGACATTTTTCTTTTCCATGACTTGAAAACATTCACAAATCTTGTAACGCCAGTGTTTGTCTGATTTTCATTGGTGGTCATTAAATGGTCGTTAATGTCCACAAACTACTGCCATGAATGTAGAAAAAAAAGAGTATTTTTAATACTGATTAAGTTAATGCAAAGGCACAGTATATTGATTGTGTATTTTTTTACAGGGTATCAGCTTGTCTAACTCTTTTTGTCAATGATTGCTTTGCCATTGCAGACTAATTTAGAGACTCTGTATTTGTTTTGAATATCAGAATTTGCAGTGGCATGCTCAAAGAACAATAACACCGTATAAGAACAATAACACAATCTCTACTAGCAAACATCACTCTGCAAACATTATTAGTAAATACGGAGGGTTCTCACTACCTGAGAAAGCATCACAATTACTGTTTTGTGCGCAGCTTTCACGACTGGGCTATATATTCATTAATAGGGTGTCTACTGCATGACAGACACACCTCTACAGTGTATAGATGTGGAAATCAAAGTGCTTACCTTCATGGAGCTTACATCCTGATGGAGGAAACAAGATAAATAAGTGCCAACTCAAGTTGTAATGGCAGGGAGAAAATAAAGCAGGGTAAAAGCTGTGGGTCGGAGGTGCTGTTTTAGGGAGGGGTTAGACTCAGTAGTCCAAGCAGGTGGTATCTGAGCAGATGTGAGTGACAAGAGTTAGTTATGTGATGATCTCGGGGAAGAAGATTCTGGGCAGAGAGACCAGAATGTGTGCAGGCAATGTGGAAAGGAAGAGTCTGGCAAAGGGGAAGAACAATTCAGCTGCGGTGGGGAGGTTGGAGAGGGAAGGGATTGGTATGTAAAGTGAGAAAGGTCCAGATCACACAAGGCCTTGTTGGTCATGTTAAGTACATTGGATTGGATTTTATTCTAAGCATGAAGGGAAGGCACTGGGGGTTTTGGCTTTTGTTTTTAAAAGATTGCTCTGACTGCTATGTGAAGACTAGACTCTAGGGAGGCAAGAGTGAAGTCATGGAGATCAGCCAGGAAGCTACTGAAAGGGTCCAGGTGAGAAACGATGTGTCTTGGCCCCACAGCTGCCCCTACAGTGGGGCAAGTTGGGCACAAGCTAGAATGGTCAAACGCAGTTCTGTTCCATCCTTCCTCTGTGGGTCAGTTCTGGTCATGACCCACAGCTTGGTTTTGTTTAATCTTAGTGTGGACTTGAGCCATACACAATTGAGAGGTGAAATCATCCATGTTAATGAGAAGTATTATTTTAGATGATGGCATTGTTATTCATTCTTTTAGTGCAAGAAACTATAAATGGGTCGGATCTCTTTGGTATACTGTAATTTAAGTATTCATCTTCCAGAAGTGATGAACTCATTTAGAGGAGGAAGAAATAAAATCGATGGATGCAACTAGGATAGGTAGAGATGGATAAATAGCCACATACTGATTTAGGAGAAAAGTTCCCAATAAATACATTAAATCATGGCTATTGCAGAAAAAGAAATCCCCAGAACTTCCCCAGCAATGTGTGGATGGGTGGTTATACTTTGAAATTACAGCATAATGATTTGATTAAACAAATCAAACTCCCAGAAAAAATTGACACTGAAAGCTAACTTTAATTAAATGTTTCCTTTATGCTGGACATTTTGGTAAGCACTTCACTGGCATTATTTGATTTCTAGGAGGTAGATATTACCATATCTGATTTCAAGGTGTCAAAGAGAGATGAAGAAATTCATCCACATTACACAAATGGTAAGTAAAGGTGAACTTGATTTTGAACCCCTATTTGTTTGACTCACAAGCTTTTATATATATATATATCTCATTAGTTACAAGGCTTTAGGCCTAGCTCATTAGGACTTACTGGAGATAGGAAGCTTAGTGTGGGTTCAGAGAAGGGCTGATGAATGATCAGGATAACTAAACTTGAGCTTTTGCATTATAGTCCTTGAATTTCCCCCTACTACTAGAAGGATATGTTCCAGGCGTTAAGGCAGCGATGTACATATGGGAGGAGATGGGGGACCAGCTGACCCAGTTGTGGGTGAGGGAAGACTATATGGATAGGGACCTTATAGGGAGTTAGTAAAACATTTAATTAATTAATTAATTAATTAACTTTTTACATGTGTGTTAAGCTGACATTCTACCACATTTTTTTAGCCTATTGAGAAGAAACAAACAAGAAAAGGGGACTACTAGCACATTTATTGCACTATCCTCTCAATCTTTTTCTTTTTAAAGATTTTTAAATTTATTTTAGAGAGAGAGAGAGGAGAAAGAGAGAGAGAGAGGGAGGGAGAGTGAGCAGTGGGGTGGGACAGAGGGAGAGGGAGAGAGAGGATCCTCAAGCAAACTTCTAGCTGAACTTGGAGCCCGATGTGGGGCTCAATCTCATGACCCTGAGATCATGACCTGAGCTGAGATCATGACTTGAACTGAAATCGATAGTCCCATGCTCAAGCAACTGAGCCACCCAGGCGCCCCTCAATCTTTTTCTTTTTAGATTTCTAGTTCCTGTATGTAAGAAAACCACAAGGTTCTGTGGCCAGTAATTGAATCTTAAGAAACGGAGTTCACAGATGGATGAATTATCTATGTGGTGTACTTGCTGGTTGCATTGTTCATTACATTGCTGAATCACCCCACAGCACCATTTCCTCCTTCTTCCTTCCTAGCAGAATTTTGATATTATTTGGGTATTCAGTCAACCCTGTGCAGCTATATGTCTCAGGGGAGGCTGACCCAGCTCCAGGGTGGGTGTGATTGGTCTAGGGGGGATCACATTCCTCTCGGTTGGGATTTGTTTAAAATTGGGCATGTGACTTAATGAGGGGAAGTAGACTCTTTAGAGTAGACTCCAAAAAAAGTCAAAAGAAAAGACAGACCCTGTCTTCTTCCTCCTGACGTCGTTTCCTCATGTGATGTTTGGTTTCCCTTTGTCCGTTCTGATCCAACTTGGGGAGGTATCTGATGTGAGCAGAAGACAGGAAAGAACCTTGACATCCTTGGTATGCTGAATAATCAACCTAGAAGCTTTATTCAGCCTCAGACTTGCTATTATGTGAAAGATTACAGATCCTTTTTGCTGAGGACAGTTTGAGTCTGCTTCTGTTGCTTATAGGCCATGACATTCTCAATGATATAATGTGCTCTTATCACCATTGAGGCAAGGAAGTTTTGATACAGCTTTATTCCATCACCCATATGGCTGCTTGGGTAATATTAGAAAATATTGACATGTTTTTTTTGACCTCGGTTACTCCAAATGAAAAGGGCTTCTTAGCTGGAAGTGTTACCGCTACCATGACTTCTTTTCAACTTGCCTCTACAAAGAATATACTGTTTGGAATTCGAAGAGCCCTGTTCATTCTTTCCTGCTCACTCATCCTTTATTGAAGTTGCCCACTTGCCAGAGCCCTGCTAAAAAAGGTGAGCTTGGCTGGCCATGTTTTTACAGATATCTTGTTATACTCTCTGGTCACAACTTAATTCAAGAGACTGGACAATTTTCTCAGTGGGACGAATCATATTTCTATCCTGGGATTTTTTTCTTAAGCTTTAAACTTTAAAATAACACGCAGATACAAAAGAAGTATCAAACAAATGCATAGCTTAGTAAATAATAATAAGGCAAACACCTCTATACCCCTTCCCCCCACCCAGATCAAATAACAGAACTTTTTTGGCCAACTGGGAAGCCCCTTCATTGGTGCAGCCCCAACAGAGATCCTGACATTTATATTTGTCACTTCCTTGAACTTCTTTCTTATATTATCAATAAACTGTTCAGTTCTGGATACTATGGTGTAGTCTTGCCCATTTAAAAAAAAATCGTAGATGTCTCTTGGGTCTCTAAGTGCCTTTTATCCTACAGGTTGCTCTTTGGGATGGATATTGTGGAGGCTCCCCCAGTTAACCCAGGACTGAAGGACTCATGCACCCATCTACCAGGGGGACTGTGGAGGACACTTGTAGGCTGATCCTGCCTCTTTGTGTCCATACCTTTGTATAATCGCCTTCTACCGACTGCAGACAGGACTAACTTGTTTCTAACCACTGAAATATGGTGAAGGTAATGCAATGGCTCTTCTGTGATTTTGTTGCATTATGTAAGGCTCTGTCTTGTTAGCAGCAGACTCTCTATAGAGAACCTTCTTGCTGGTTTGATGAAGTAAGTGACCGCCACTGGGGAAACCCACATGGCAAGAAATTAGGGGTGGTTGCTAGGTCATTGACTCCTTTCCTGGGGCCAATCTGCTTCCACTGACTGGTTGAGCAAAACCTGATTCAGCTTGGCCCCATCTGTCAATCTGAGTAACCGTGGAGGGGAACCCAGCTCCCATACTTTTCTGTGGGATCAGCTGTGTGTCTATTATAACCAAGTGGGTAGCTCGGCCTCCCCTCTGCCCAATCCTGCTTCTCTCACTGTCTTACAGATGTGGTTCCTTAGTTCACTCTCCAGTAAACCTTCTACATGCAAATCTCCATCTCAGAGTCTGTTTCCAGGGAATCCCAGAAGCCCTGTCTTTTCCTTGCAGTTCATCTTTTGAAGAACTCAGCCTGTTTGACCTGCAAAGTCTCCCTCCATCTGGATTTTGCTGATTGAAACTCCTGGGGCAGGTCAGCATGTTTCTCTGCCCTTTGTTTTTCCTGTGAATTACCAGCTGGAGGCAGGGGATGGCTCAGGCTCAGGGGGTGAGATCATCAGTTCAGTAATGGGTGGGGGGAGGCTGGTGGGGGCATCAGCCCTGCCTGCTACACTCCCAATCTGGCTTCACATGTCAAGTGCTTGCCTTTCTTATGCATGTATATGTATATATGTGCATGTATTATATGTGTGTGTGTATAAATATAATTTTATATCTATAAATTCTACATACATGTAAAGCACATATACGTTTTTCTATGCATTCATGTACATATGTATATTTACAATGTGTATATATTGTGCATTAGGATATTTGTACATTTATAAATCTAGGCCTTTTAATTTTGGTGCTTTTCTCATCCCACTTTTGGTCTCTTTAAACATAGCTGGGGAATAGGTGGGCAGTCAGGTACAGACTTGAAGAAGGAGCAAGGCAGATGTTTGGCTTCTGGGAACAGGTTCTGGAGATTTCAGTGACTTCTCCTTGGAAGATACTCCTGTAAGAATCACTACATTTAGGGCTGGGGGTGGGCTGTGGGTGGGGGTTCCACAAAGAGGGATGAGGGGACAGAGTGGTTCCTTGAGAAGGTGTAGCCCCACTACCAGTAATTCTAGAATCAAAAGGGGCATGAAGTGGTCATTTATAGGCATAGGTCACTTGTAAGTGAAATTTTAAGAGGCAATTGCTTGTTTTGGAAATTTGTGGTATCTCATATTCTGAGGCTTAAAACACAAGATATTTTTTGGGTTGTGGTGTGGGGTAAATGTGAGGACAGCAGGAGCAGCTGAGTGATGGAGTAATTAATGTCTCCAGGTCAATTTCATCTTCAAGATTTGCGGTTCTGTGGTTTCTCTTTGATTTTTTTTCTTTCTGTAGTAAAACTTGTTATAGAAGTGATGGAGATATATGGACCCTTTTATGAGGACTTCAAGTCCATGAAAAGCACCATTGAGTCTTTTGACGGTTTACATTATTTGGTTCAAATGTGTATTTTAAATTTTTGTGGTGAGAAATTGTACATATTTGCCTTTTTAAAGAGATGTTGTATGGATGCTTGTGACATCTTAAGCCCCCTAAAGCTGTTTTAATATTTGGGTATATTAATAAGTTATCTATAACTTGCTGTGTATAGAATTCGATGCTCCCTGTCCAAATGGGTGAAAAGAAAAGAAAAAAACAAACAAACCAACAGGCAAAGGCATTGCTTTTCTTGTTTTCTACTTTTTAAGAATTGTCAAAACCTCTTTGTTTCCTTTCCCAGAGTGGACCCTGCAGGCAGACAGCATAGGATAATTTTAGAAATGGGTGATACATAGGAGGCCCAAATCGGAGAGGTCATGACCTATGGCTTCTATAAGTGAAGAGTTTCTATTTTGGGAGAGCAGTGTTTGTGATGTTCCCTGATTATCTGCAGATCTGACAGCACTGGGTGTCACAATTGGCCTCCAACCTCATTTTCCTACGGGTTTACTTGAGATAAAAGACACAAGCAAGGTCCTTCTGTTGGCGTTTTTCTCTTTCTGCACTTCTGCCTTCTTGTTTCTCCCAGATTCTGACTTATTTTAGGAACTTTGGATAATATCATGTGCGCATATATATAGTCCCTAGTCACTGCTGAAAATTTCTAGCTTTTTTTTTTTTTCCCATTTGATGCAAATCCTGATTTTTGAATTTCCAGAGAGAACCTTCCTTTGAATCATAAGGATCTCGATAAAGGGCATTGTCTTTGTAATTTCTTTTCCCTTCAGGCTCCGTAGCTCCAGAGTTTTAACTTTTTAGCTGTTGGGCAGGAGCAAAAGTCAATAGGCTTTTAATGTTGGGATCTAGTTGAAATTATTATCTTTCATCATTTAAGAAATGTGAACAGCCAACATGTTTTAATCCAGCAAGAAGCAGGTAGAGTGTGCACTTTTAAGGGCTCTTGGGAAGAGGTGACATTTTAAACAAATAAGTGAATGAACCTAGAAGATGGTAGCTTCCAGACTCTCAGTAGAGGTTCCAAGAAGTTAACTTTTAATCATGTGCTATGAAATAACTTCTTCCCAAAGAATGGGTCCATTTAAGCTACAGGATGGCTCTTTTTCCCACGACCAGAAAACACTACACAATGTTTCTGATCACATGGCTTTATAAATATGTTTTACAGTTAAGTGTGTGGGACTGGAATTGGGTGGGTAACATTTTCTTACTTTAAAACTGTCGAGGCATAGAACTCGTTTTCTCCTGTGGTTTAAGAAGTGTTCTGAGATACCAATTTACTCCCTTTTCTCAAAGCAAGTGTGCTCATCAGAGAAGAGCTTGTAGTTCACAGGAACCAGCTGTTGGGAATAAAAGTCCAAGTCAGAATCTCTAAGCCCACAGGGACTGGCAAACTTTTTTCTGGAAAAGGCTAGAGAATAAATATTTTATTTATTATTTAAATTTATTTTTTGTTTTTGCAGGCTAAGAGGCAAAATTGTAGGTACTTATACAACAAGAGAGAAAACATTTTTCACAATTTTTTATTGACAAAATTAAAAACATAATAATCATTATCACTGTACAATTCTTAAAAAAGATTTATTTATTTATTTTAGAGAGAGAGAGTGAGAGAGCATGAGTGGGGAGGAGGGGCAGAGAGAGAGAGAGAGAGAGAATCTAAAGCAGACGCCCCGCTGAGCACGGGGCTTGATCCCATGACCCTGAGATCATGACCCGAGCTGAAACCAGGAGTGGGATGCTCAACTGACTGAGCGCCCCACTGTGTACAATTTTTGTCTACCTATGAGAAGGTCTACTGATGAGAAGAATGAGATTTTTTTGGGGGGTGAAGGGAAGGGCACAATGTTTCACTTAATTGGGATTCAAAGTTAGTTGTCCACCATGGAATCAATTGTAAATGTTTGTCTGTAAAAGCCACTCTTAGCTGGTGGGCCATAAGCAAGCAGATGGCCAATGGGATTTGGCCTGCAGGCCATGTGCTAGAACCCATATTAACCACTGCTCTCTACGTGTTGTGTTTGGGTTTATTTCTGCTTCCTGCAGAGACATCACAAAAGTAGAGAAATACCTTTGTGCAAGGATGTGTATGTATGAATCCAACGTAGTAGTTTATCTCCCCCCCCCTTTTTTTTAAGAAGTATAGAGCACTCTGCACATGCTCACAGTGGTAGGTTCTAGCTTCCTTTCTCTTCCAGCAAGTGCGTCAGTCCCAGATGCCATTTTGCTAGGCGTGGCCTCTGGCTGTCAATAATCCTAAATTGCCTTTCTTAACGTTTTAAGTTGCCTGCCACGTGCCGGGTGGTGGGCATAGAGTGGGGAGGAGGGGGGACGGGTACCCACTCTTGGACACTTGCATTTGAGTGGACAGCTGACATTGGCTGGATGGGTGCTGGTGAGCCGCGACCAGGCGGAGCACTCCATGCTCGTATTTGAATTTATTTATTTATTTATTTATTAAGATTTTATTTATTTATTTGACAGAGAGAGACACAGCGAGGGAGGGAACACAAGCAGGGGGAGTGGGAGAGGAAGAAGCAGGCTTCCTGCCGAGCAGGGAGCCGGATGCGGGGCTCGTCCCAGGACCCTGGGACCATGACCTGAGCCGAAGGCAGATGCTTAACAACTGAGCCACCCAGGCGCCCCTCGTCATCGAATTTAGTTCCCACACTGACCCCTTGACATTCTATTTTTATCCTCAGTTCATAGATTGGAAGCAGAATCCTAGATAATATCAAATAATAACTGGGTCCTTAACTACAGGCAAGACTCGACTCTCAGGGCTTTATGGGGCTTGTCTCATTTAAGTGCAGTGGTTCCATTGTCCTCATTTTATAGATGTGAAAACTGATGCATAAAGAGAGAAGCAGATGACCCAGGCAGTCTCTGCTCCAGCACTGGGTACTTCACCTTGTGCTTTTTTAATCTTAGAAAGTCTACGTTTCTTGCCCGAGACTGCACGGGTCGTACATGGCCACACTGAGATTTGAGTTTCAGGTGTCAGACTCCAGAAATCCTTTCAGTCACTGCTGGACCCAGCGGCCCCCCATCTTCTGGTTTGTCGCCGGGATTGATCCCTCATTCATGAAGGATGCGGTTCCAAGGTAAAGGATGGATGTGGGGCTAGTTTACCACGTGAGAAACACAAGAAGAAAGGAGATAGAGCCCTGTTCTCACAGCGTCTCCCCATCCACAGAGGGGAGAGAGTCACACAGGATGGGTGCACCGTCGGGTCATGCGTTTGAACCAGGGAGGCCCGGCTGAACTGCTCATTTCCTCATCGATCTTGGGCAAATCACATATTCTTTTTAATCCTCGATTTCCCCTTCTGTAAAATGGCAGCTAATAAAACTTTCTTGGAAGGGAAACGAAGGAGAGAACATATTTAAAATATTCTTGTCTTCTGTGATAGGTAGTTTTCTGAATGAGCTTGGCCAGGCTACAGCGCCCAGTGATTTAATCAAACATTAATCGAGGTATTGGTGTGAAGATATTTTCTAGATGTGGTTAACATCTACAATCAGTTGACTATCTATAAAGGAGATCATCCTTGATAATGTGGGTGGGCTTCTTCTAATCAGGTGAAGACCATGAGAGCAAAAGCTGAGATTTCCCCAAAGAAATTCTACCTCAAGACTGCAACCTAGAAATCCTGCCTGAGTTTTCAGCCTGCCCACGGCCTGTAGAGTAAATTCTGGAGAATGCTGACTGATACATTCTCGGATGGGCACTTCATCCACGATCACTAGATAGATAACTGTAGCTCTAGGTATCCTAAGCCCTGTAGAAAATCCTTGGCTTCTTGGTGATACAAATCATTGAAGTATCCATATTTTAATTTCATTTCATTTACACATTTGAGGCCTGCAAAATAAAAGCACTTCTACCTTTGAATTTCATTCCAATTACCAAATGTATTCGCAACACAATCTTCTTTGAGCAGTGTTGCTGTGGTAAAAATACAGATATGGTTCCATCATCATAAAGCCTGGCTGATTAAAGGAAAATGGCATGGTGAATTGAATGATGTTTTAACTGCTATATCTAATTACAAAGAAGAACATGTTACCAAAATTTGAACGCGTTTTATAATAAAACACAAGGGCAATTAACAATCAAACAAACAACTGCTTTCTTGACAGGCAGATGACACAGAACAGGACTAAAGAAAATGCAGAAAGGTTTTGCTTGACGAGGAAAGACGAGATGTTCCTTCAAATTGTAAGGTAAGATCCAAGGAGCATATGACTTTGTGATTATAAGGGCCAGGGAGGGACTCAGGAAACACTGGAATTGCTGTGCTTGGTTCTGCATTATTGAGGCAAAGTCCTATTTATTTTAAAATAGGGAGAAAACAAGTATTTTATAAGTTCTCAGAAATCTTGATGTGAAAGACACTTGTTTTCCCACATGTAATCAATCTTACTTGGAGATCAATTAGTACTTATCTTTTAAAAATGCCCATTCAAATATATATATTTCCTTACCATATTATCCTTTAGATATTTTGTTTTATATTCAGAATTTCATAGTCTGACCTCCTGACTATCCCACTAGGATCTGTGTGGCTAACGAAGTTAACATCCGTAAATTACCATGAGCTCTAAGGATGACAAGTCCTGGAAAAGTTAAGAATTTCCGAATCAGGCAGGGAGATGGAAGATGTTCTTTTTCTCCTGGCCATACGGCTGCTACTTTCCCCGACATTATTCTTACTAGATCAGAGAATGGACTAGTGGTTTGATCATTGTCCACCCAGGGGGATGGACCCTTTATATTTAATCTTTGGTCTCTGGGCACAGAGAGTGCATCTGATGGCTCACAGTCAGGCATGATTTTCTCGGCTAGAGGTCCTGGTTTGCAAATTACAGCATGCATAAGAATCACGCAAAGAGCTTGCTACAAATGCAAAAGCCTGAGCCATACCTCTAGAGATCCCGAATTAGGAGTTGGGGGTGAAATTCAGAAATTTTCATTTCTAACAAGCACCTTAGGTGACCCAGAGGCGGGTAGTTCCTAAACCACATTTTAAGAAATACTCATCTGCAACAGAGTGATCCACCTCTCCTTAAAAAAAAAATCAACAGGGGCGCCTGGGTGGCTCAGTCAGTTGAGTGTCTGCCTTCAGCTCGGGTCATGATCCCAGAGTCCTGGGATCGAGTCCCACATCGGGCTCCCCGCTCGGCACGGAGTCTGCTTCTGCCTCTGCCTCTCACTCATGTGCTCTCTCTCTCCCTCAAATAAATAAAATCTTAAAAAACAAAAACAAAAACAAACCCCCCCCCAAAACAAAAAACCCCTTGAAACCCCTAGTAGTACATGTGTGGACACCTAGCTCTACATTTATTTATTTATAAATACATTTTTTAAATTTATAAATGATCTACTGCTCTATTTTTTTTACAGATGCACATTCTGTATGTTGTACAATACACAAGAATGGAAGTTAAACATTTTAGGTTGCTCTCAAGAAGAAAAAATATTTTATACATTTGAGAACCTTCTTTTATTCATTCTTGTGTATGCTCTTTGCTCTCACTAGAATTTTATTAGTATATTTAGCTTAGTTATCACTAATTATATCTTAATAAGAGCAGTGTGATCCAACATGCTCTGTTATTTTGAAAATACGGGTTAAATATATTCTGAAACAGGTATTTGAAGATCTGTCTCAAAGTTCAATTTACTTTGATCTTTGGTTATCACAGATTCCATAGCTGGAAAGAATACCTTTCAAAGATGCACAGATTCAAATGAAAGATGTGCATCCATGGCAGGGCTTGCTAAAGTATGATACTTACAAATTTGATCCATTGATCATGCAACATTTTTATTGAAATTTGGCTGGTAAATTTCCATTGTCTCTGATGTCATTTAGTTATTTTTCCAAGTTAATCAGAATATGCTGAATTTTCATATTTCCTTTTTGAAGTTTTATTTATTTAAGTAATCTCTACACCCATCGTGGGGTTCAAGCTCACAACCCCTAGATCAAGAGACCCACGCTCCTCCGACTGAGCCAGCCAGGCGCCCTGAATTTTTATATTTCTAAAAAAATTTTTTTAAACCCTGAAAATTCCTTATTTGGATGATTTCAAAACAGGTTAGAAAGTTCTTTTCCAGGCTTGAGTGCACAGAATTTTTACAGTGATAGACATTTTTTTCTTTCACGAGTCATGAAACAACAACAATATTTCTAAGCTTCAATTTTCAAATGCCTGAAATTCATAGCTTGAACTATTCTCTAAAAGCAATATGATTTTTCAGTTATTATTAAACTACCACCTTTATTGTGAGGGGAAAGGTAAAATTTAAATATATAGATAGAGAGAAATGTAAAGATAGACATGTAGAGATATCTCGTATAGATCTGCTAGGTAGCATACAACTGAGAATGACCAGTCCTTACAGAAAATGTTGGCAAATTTGGAACACTGGTATTGTAGTAAAAGAAAAATATGTCCCTCTTTTTTTAAGTTGAGAAACGTTCAAAATTATTTTCTTAAGTGATGGCCAAGGAACGTCTATGGTACGAAAGCTTTTCATGAGTCCTCCATCTCATGACAACGCACGATGAACATCCTTTTATAGGAAAGTCCTATTTTTTGGAAAAGTAAGAACCTCAACGGCCTCCTGAAGAAATGTGTGCATTTCTGGCTTTCACTGCTTTGTTGCAATAGATCTGAGTGGGGTATGAGTTTCAAGTGCGAGGATATCTCTATAATCTTAGCCCAGAATTGTTTGTGCCAGACAAATACTTTTTGTCTTTCATTATTATGCAAGAAACCTCAAAAGCGACTTCAAAGCATTTTCCATTAAGTTTCAGAGAAATTTTGTAAAGCTCTGATTGAGTTTTCTGTGGCTTTAAAAATGGCTGAAAAAACAGTCGTTTGGATTTCATGTTCTTTTTTTTTTTTTTTAAAGAATTTATTTATTTATTTGACAGAGAGAGAGACAGCGAGAGAGGGAACACAAGCAGGGGGAGTGGGAGAGGGAGAAGCAGGCTTCCTGCCGAGCAGGAAGCCCGATGTGGGACTTGATCCCAGGACCCTGGGATCATGACCTGAGCCAAAGGCAGACGCTTAATGACTGAGCCACCCAGGCGCCCAGATTTCATGTTCTTGATGCTTAGATTTTAAATGCCTTGCTAATCAGGATGACTTGCAACCCATCCTTAAATAATATCTTGGCACATGTCCCATACACTTAGAGCGAGGTCTAAAAACTCAGACTTCGAAGAGGTATGATAAAGTCTTATTTTTCTGGTCATCTTTTGGTCAGATCTGATTAGAATTGTCGTTGTTTTTACCGATGCGGGTCCAAAGAGCAAGTATTAGGGTTGGGAGACGTCTCTGCTTTGCCTTTTTTTTTTTTTTTTTAATTGCTCACTTGTATTTGGATTATTTTATTACTTTCAACACAAGGTTTCCTTGCCAGACTCTATTTAATTCGCTTGTTCGTTTTGTTACTTGGCTTAGTTACAACCAAGTAATATCGCTCCTGAAACAGTTTAGCCTGGCACGTGTAAAATGCAGAATTTTCTGGTACACGGCACGTGAATGTTGGCGAGCAAGTGTCGCTGTCAGTCAGGCCTCATCGCGTTAGGAAGGTTCTGCTCTTCCCTTAGGTCACGCCAGGTACTATGGATCCAGTGGTGGAGGGCAGAGTGAGGGCACAAGTCATACACGTGAGATATTAAGAAAGCATGACTTATCTTTTTTATGATTACAAAATACAAGTAGGATGTCTGAAACTGTCTTCCTCCACTCCAGGAATCACGTCGAGCATCCCCTGGGGTGGGAACGGCCACTCTTTAGAGACAGCTATAGAGGGTGACCGTGAAGAGTGCCCACAGGGGCAGGACAGATGGAGGCAGAAGTCCGACCCTCCCCTGGGGCTGGGAGGCCATGCTGAGGGACATAGTATAAAGCACCATTCTCACTCCACATGAGCTGTGTGTGTGTGTGCACACATGTGCATGTGTTCCTGCCTGCATGCTTCCACCACGAGAATCACACTGATAGAGGAAGCAGTGCCTTCCACATTGCTTACCATGTTGCAGACTATTCTAAATTACCCAAGTAAGAAAATGCCCCCTAAGAGTTTATATTTGCATTGCCTTCACTGGGATTTCAAGACAACACATCGAACACACGGAGAAAGGGACTGTTAAAGCTTTACTACAGATGGCAGTTTATATGCCCTTCATCTTTCCCAAACATCTGGGACCATATATTCCATGAATGCGGGATCACATGTCTTGTTCCCTGCACTTTCCCACCGCCCAGAGATGAGCGCCAGCAGGCATCAGGTAAATATCGGTTGATTGGGTGAATGAACGAATGAATGAATAAGCATCACACTCCTGACCTCACAGGATGTTCTTACCATGGCTTTCCCTTTGCACTGTTAACTTGTGTATTTACTTCATCTTGCCTTTCGTGCACGTGTGTAAGCTGCTCTGACTCCGATAGCGTGAAGATGGTTTACGTTATTATCATGACAGGTATCCCTCACTGAGTGCTTGTGTGCTACCGGGGGCTAGGTGTTTTGCTAAGAACTCCACAGACACGTATTTCCTTGATTCTCACATAGCCCCACCAGGGAGGAATGATGACTTCCATTTTCTAGCACAAAGGAGGCTTGGAAAAGTTAAGTAAGTTCCATAAAGTGACCCTGAGATGAAGTTGAAGTTCTGGGATTTTAATTCTGATTTTCCTTCTCCTGGAGCCTATGCTCTTTGTGTTTCCAGCTGACCGACACTGAGATTACTTAGACACTGTGGGACGTGGGGATAAAACAGTAAGAGTTTCGATTGCTTTGCAAGTCCGTGTTTTTCTAACAGTATGTCTTCTTGGACTCATTATTTTGAAATGTCCTTTAAGATTTTATCTACACTTGGGCCAACTTGTATAGGGCACATTTTATATAGGCGACCTAGGTTATATATGGCCTGATATTATCGCTTGAAATTTGATATATCTGTGAAAACACAGCATTTAATTTTTTCAAAGGAAATATTTCAAAAATCAGTCTTGGTTATGTATAGTTAGTATCTTCCTCATGTGGGAAAACAAAAATTTGTCCTTAATTGAATATGTGAATCAAACGGTGACCCCACAGACTTGGCAGGAAGCAATCACAAAGCTGGACCATTCAGAAGAATGTGACGTGGTATTTTATCTGGGGATGTCTATTTCAGAGCATGTTTGGTTGGATATCCCAAATCTGAGTGTGAAAAATATTTTTTAGCTTCTGAGCATCAGCTTTTTTTTTAACGGGATCGTTTTTAGTGTTACAAGAGCTTCATGGAAAGGATTTGTGTTTTTCTCTCCCGAACATCTCCCATTCATCCCAATGTTCCTCAATATAAATAACTTCCTTCTCATTTTGGAAAAAAGAACCTCAGGTCTTCTGTTTACCCTTCCCCACCTCTTCAAAATGTGAGATCATCTATAAACTTGAAGAGTCACTGTGGAAATTATTCACCCTCGCAGAAGTCCATGGGAATAAGCCCAGCCGCATTCCAGGTACATTACATGTGGGCGAATTACCACAACCCTGACGCTCCACTTGTTCTGCACCTTCCATCACAGCTGTGTGTCATCAGCATAGCAGCTGTCCCAACCTCTCACACTCTCCCTGAACCCAGTGAGACACACCTCCACCCAGGCTTAGGTGATTTCAAGGCATCACTCAGTTTCTGGTTTTTAGATAAAACACCAGGGCATAAGACAACTTTATAATCTCTCTAGTAGGTTCTGTCTGGAGGATTTAAAGATGAAAAGGAACTGGTTTTTATTGTGTAATTGTGTTTAAAAACATAAAGGACATACCAAAACTTGTACTATTAACATAACTTGAAAACTGAAGTTGTTGGACTTGTCCCTCATTTTCATACTGGATTTCTTGGATAGATAGGGGGCATGTGATCCAGAAACTGATAAATTGAGGCAAAGTTGAAAAAGAAAGTTACCTAATTCTCTCTATAAAACCCTGTGAGTGATTTAAAAAAAAAAAATGAGTCTCACTGGAGCTACGTTTTCAAGAACATGTCTTCTGTGAAATTTGCTCGAGGCTGAATCCATGCTCACTTACTTTAAAGAGTTAAGGACTTGAAATAGCGCTGTTTTCTTATGTTAAGGTTCATGTGACTTATCACATGAAAAGCAGGAAGGATAGAGATGAGTTTCGTTGGGGAACCCCCATTTCCCTCATTGTTCCTTAAAACACGTTTCAGAGGGCTAGAGGGGCAAATCACCATACATAGAAATGGTTGAATTCTTGCTCGGAATTCCTTGGGAATTAGCAGTCCGTAGACCAAGGCTCTGGCCTGAAATGTCATGGTTGGACCATGACTTCCGATGGAGCTGCTGCTGATGGCCAGTTTCTTGTTTTTCTTTCTGCACTGCATACATATGCCCAGAGGCTGTTTGTAATGGGAGAATTTTAAGATATTCAAAAATTTGAAACACTCCACACATACAAAATTCTTTCTGAATGTGTCAGCCTAAGGTTCTTTTCCCAAATTCACATAAAATAGAGCAGCATAATAGCCATCTCTTTGTAATAGTCTATCTTACATTCAATTTTTATTGATCTTTACCTACCACACTAAGTAACATGAAGAGAGCAATATAAATTGGCCATCTGAGTTTAAGTGGCTCCGGAATTATCTTTTGATGTTTATCTCTTTGAAATAAATGCACCTCACGTTTAATTTCAAAGCAAACAAGCAGAGTCTAAAGAAATAATGCAAATTTGTATGCCTTGACATGTACATTTTAAAAAGGGTTTATACAATATGAATTAACTTTCTTTGTATATAGAAGAAATAGAGACTCTTCAAAGAGCAAGCATCTGATCTTTAAGAAGTGAGTTCATTGAGGTTAAATTGTGCTCAGGGAGTTTAAGGTAAAAAAAGAAAGAAAAAGGAGATTATACATCTCCTTATGGCAGGAAGAAGCTCATTTCCAGGGTAGAAACTTCTGAAACCCATAAAATACGTTCCAGATTCAAGACTTGATGAGTTCATGCATCATATCTGGACACTTCACTTCTGCTGTAGAGAAAGTCTTGGGACCAGTTCCCTTTCATTTATTGAGTAGGGATAAAAATACCCAAAGTATATGTGAGAGACAAATTTTAAAAATTAAAGTAGTTATAATTTTGTTTTATTTGACACTAATGATTTCCTTTTATGCATCCAATCTTTCAGACATTGAAATGCCAAAACTCATATGTGCGACAAAATCAGAAACACAGAGCACTGATGAATTTCTGCTAAGCCCCAAGAAAACGTTCATTAAAATTTAAGAAGGTAGAGATATCTGAACCAGGGGTTCCTAAGCTTTTTTGTGCCATGAACCCTTGGGCACTCTGGTAAATGAGCTGGGTCTCAGAACATTGTTTCTATATGCAAAAAAACAAAACACATGGGATTCCAAGAAACCCCAATTATACTGAATTGTCATGTTGATCAAAATATGTAAAAAAAATACCACCCACCCAAATTTGTGAGGTAGTAATACCTGTGTCTATTAGTGCGTCAAACAACAATAACTGCTGTCATTTTGAAGTAGAAATGAGCATAAGTGATACTTTGAGATCTCTGCAAGGTTATAATGTGATGTGAAAATACCTATGATTTCTATTGCTGGCAAGGTCACAGAAGCTGCTAATAATGCTATAGTTTGTCAAAGGAAACACGAGATTTCAGTTAGAGGTTAGTGAAATTGAAGCTATAATTTTTTTCCATTCAACTTCACAGACTTCCCTGGGATCTGTTGGAAGAGTCCCTTAAGGATCTGTGGACCCCAGGTTAGAAAGCCCTGCTCTAAATCTAAAACATAAGGGTTTGACCATGAATGTATTGTTTCATGGGTTTGGCTTTGGTCAAGATTTAGCCTAATATTTTGGTCATCTTAACAAATGAGTAGAGTTCATCACATGGTTATTTACTGCAAGGATGTCAAAAGCAAAAAAACCAACCACTGCCGAAGGGATTATTTGTTTGGCTTGAGGTTATTTCTTTAAAGGTACAAGGACATCTCTTTTTTTTAAAGGCCTGAACCCCATTTAAAGTTTCCTCCATTTTGCCCATAATTATATTTGTCCAACAGCACCATTTCATTTGTCTTGTATTTTTAACTTTTAATGTGTACACATCTGTTCAAGTAAGTTGTTGCAAATTCTTCAAGGGAAGGAATAGGTCTTTTTTTTTTCTTTGGTATTTAGAAAATTTGTAACAGATATGCACAAAGCAGAGACTTACTATTTGCAAATTGAAAGAAATGACAGGCTATAAAATACAAGTATTCATACTGCACCATTTGAAAAATCTTTCCCTTGAGAAGTTGGAAGTTATTTGGGCTTTTACCTTATTCATCTTTTTACTCGTTTGAGAAATGAATTAGAGAAAGAGGAAGATGACAAATGGAATGGGTACGGATAAGTTATTCCATAGAGAATTTGAGAACCTCATGAAACCTTCTCGTTGTAGATTAAGAATAGATTATTTTACCCAGCTACCTGCCAGATTAATGCCCCATCTTCACTATATGGCCACCCAGGATCTAATTTAAACCCCCTAAGACAGGGACCTACTTCTTAAAATAGTTAATTCATTTTTTTGGGTAAGCATCCCATTGTTAGGAAGATTCCTCAGAATGAGGGATATTTGTCCTTCCTTTGCGCTTAGGAAATCTTCTTGAGAGAATAGGTTGCAGAGTACCAGGAAGCAAGAATTTTTCCCTGAAGGGCTTTGTTTGAGGGCTGGAGAAAAGAGAAAAAGACATTGATTCTCACTGTAGCCACAACTAACGTGATAGCAACAAAATAACTTTTCATGTTCCCATGTGACTGAGCCATCATCTTTTGAAAAAAACTCTTGAGGAGTCTATCATGTGACACATCTGGAGTCAGGCGTAATAGATAGATATGCATCCTAGTTTTAACTTCATGAACGTGTGGAAGTTCCTAAGTGCTTTTTAAGCTTAAGTCTTCTTCTGAAACATGGCAATAGTAATATCAATCTCACAGAATTTCCAATGAAAATTAAATAAGACCACACAAGAGAATCATCAGTTCAGGGCTTAGTTTATTAGCAGGAATGCTTTCAGCTGCAGAACAGAAAGATCCAAGTCAAAACAGCTCAAACAATGCGAAGGGGCTTGTTATCCCACATATAAGAGGTTTGGAAGCAGGGATATTTTAGGGTTTGACTTACATGGTTCAATCATGTCATCAGAGACCCAGGGTTTTTTGTTTCTGTGTTTGTTTTTAATATTTCCACTTAGACTTCTTCACTGTGTTACTTGTATCTTCAGACTCGTCAAGATGTTCAAGCAGCTTCAAGCATCATGTTATTATGCGATAAACCCCACTGCAGATCTTCTCTTGCATCTGGTTGGTCAAGACACATCACATGCCCATTTCACAAGCCAATCATTGGAAAGAGGGGTGGGATTAATATGATTGGCTTAAATTAAGGTATTACTTCTTGGGCCTGGGGAGGATCCCTCCCACTCTTTTCCAGAAGATGGCTACCTGAATACTGAGTAAAGTTCAGGTTCTACTAACAGAGAGAAAGTGGAAGAGTGGATGCTTGGAGATAACCAAAAGTGCATGCCATATTATCCTTCACATACCACATTATTATAAAATCAAAGAATATAAAGGATTATATGCCGTGACAATAACATGACTCCCACCAATCCTTTACTGTATGTGATCTCGGACAGGTCACACAGCCTCTTGAGACTCAGTTTTTCCATCTGCAAAATGGAGTTGTACAAATATGCCTATTCCTCAGGGTCATAAAAAAATAATGTATGTGGAAGTCATTTATCAAAGGAGCTCTCTTCAATATTTACTTAAACCTATAAATAGACTATATTATGATGATATTATGATGACCTTTTTTTTATGATGAAGAATATAATTATTCAGCTTTTCACTTTCAAAGCTGGCAACTGAACCTAGCTCTCTTGTGGTTTCTCATCTGATCTTTAAAAAAAAAACCAAAAAACAAAAAACTTTTATAATTCTGTACTACAATAAATATGCAGAAAAGTGCATAAAGTACAAAGGGAAAGCTGAGCAAGTTGAATATTATTGTAATCCCTATCCAGGTCAAGAAATAACACTACAAAATGCCCCAGAAGCCCCATGTTGTCATAGAATTTTTAAATATATATATATTTTTATATGTATATATTTAATATATATATTTTTAGCAGCATCAATATAATTTTTTGTATCAAGGAGTTTGACACTGGGCCATACCTATCTCCCACTATTTTATGCTTTTGTATTGACCAGTATTTTCTCAATTCTCCCACGGTACAAACGTTACTTGTGTGTGTGTTGGGCACCATGCCAGGCATAGTTCTGTCTTTTCATGAAGACACTCCTAATTGTAGCATTCTTCCCATGATTGGAAGATCAGACTTTCGTTAATGTGACTTCTTCTGCTAAACCCCAAGGATCAGGATTTCACATTGTTGTGAACCTGAGCAACTCTTGCCTGAAATTTACAGAGTGATCAAGCTCTAAGTTTCTTTTGTTTTGTTTTTTTTAATCACAAAGATTTGTCAATTGTTGACAAAGAAATTTTTTAGAAGATTCATTTTTTTTCCAGTATACTTTTTTCATTTCTCTTTCTCTTTTTTTTTTCTCATGGATATCGCCTCCAAATTTTACGTTGTGCTTTTACATTTGTTGCTTTATAAATAATTAAGTAGCTTAGCAGTGATTGGATTTGAGGACTTCATTTCCAATCAAGATGGAATAATAGGGATTGGATTTACTTTCCCACCGGAAACAACTAAAACACTGGACAATGAAATGACAGCAGTCAAGATATTGGACATTGGGCAACCAAAGCCAATAATCCCTAATAGATAAGGAACAAATGAGGTGATCCTTAGTATTGCCCTAGTTTATTTCCTTTAGGAAGGTGCCTACTGCAGTACCCAAAGTGGAGCATAGGAAGATGTACACAGTCTCTCTGAGTTGCGGAGACATCTGGGGTAGACAAGGCAGCTGGAGTGGGCAGGGCAGAGCACCAAAAAGGAGAGAGCTATACAGTGACAGAATGCCAGAGATTAGCATCAAGTCTCCCCTAAATATTCATTTGCGTGCTGATTAGCACATGTGTACGAGGAAAGTCCTCAAAGCTGGAAAAGAACTGCTCCAGAGGAGTAGAGGGAATGGTGCCTGAAGGTTGTCACCCAGGGCCAGGGGTCGTGCCTGTTTCCAAGAGCCAGAGTGGAAAATCTCGTAATTCATGGGCTATCAGAGCACTAAGGGTTGTCTTACCTCAGTATCAGGGAAGGGAAAACCTAGACTAAACACTGCTCTGGTTCTGCCTAACTAAGCAAGATCTGGAAGGCTTTCACCATTTTCAAGTAATATGACGGTGTCACTGAATAAAGTTCAAGAATATTTATAGGAATACACACATAACTAGCACCCCCCAAGGTGAAAAACTTACCAGGCATGCAAAGAAGCAGGCAAATACTATCAATAATGGGGGGTGAAACAATTGAGAGTGACCCAGAAATGACACAGATAATTGAATTACTAGACAAGGACATTAAAATCATTATTATTGCTGTATTTCATATATTCAAGAAACCGGAAGAAAGATTGAATATGCTACACAGAGACGTGGAAGACATACAAATGATCCAAATCAATTTGCTAGAGGTAAACGCCATAGCGTCTGAGATTTAAAAAAATATATATGGGGTGGGGGACACCTGGGCGGCTCAATCAGTTAAGCATCTGCCTTTGGCTCAGATCTCAGGTCATGATCTCAGGGTCCTGGGATCAAGTCCCGCATCGGGTTCCTTGCTCAGCGAGAAGCCTGCTTCTTGCCCTGCTTGTGCGTGCGCTTTCTCTCTCTCTGGCAAATAAATAAATAAATAAATTCTTAAAAAAAGCACATGGAGTGGGATTAACTATAGATTAGACATTGCAGAAGAAAAGATTAACAAATGAGAAAACAGCAATATAAAACCATTCAAAATGATAAACAGAGAAAGATGACTAAGAAAAGTAAGGACAGAATGTAAGTGAGCTGTAGGATAATTTCAAGTGGACGAGTATACATGAAATTGTTGTGTCCATAGGCAAGGATATGGGATGGGGGAGGGGAAGAAAGTATATTTGAGAAGAAATGATGACTGGAAACTTTCTAAATTTGACGAAAAGTATAAATTCATAGTTATGAAAAGATCAACAAATCACAAGCACAAGAAACATGAAGTAAATGATATCAAAACACATTATAATCAATTTGCTTACAGCCAGTGATAAAGAGATAAATATTAAAAGTGGATAAAATATTAAAAGTAACCATTGAGCTTGACATTTTTCTGTTTTCCCCATCTCATATCACACAGGCACACACACATCTCTCTTTCTCTCACACACACACTCACACACACACATTCAGTTATTTGAGTTCTTTCTGTCCCCAGAATTGGTTTGATTAAAACTAAGCATTTGCTTTGTGTAACTACAGAAGGACAATTTTTATTTTAAAAGTTAATTCATTTGATCTGATTTAGAAAGAGCATATCCCCTTAACCATAGGAATTTACACTCCAATGAAACAGCTGTTTCCATGTTCTTGCCTGGGAACCAGGCCACCAGTAAATGTTTCACATGCACGTACAATGCCTTCAAGCTCTTGATGATTATCTACAGCAATTAGGATGCTATGACATCTGGTGTCTCCTTGATTACATCTTTCATGAAAGTTCTAAGTGTTAAGAAATAAAATGGTGAGGATGAGCAGCCTCCTTCATGGGGAACTAAGGGCCCTTCTTTAGATCAGACAACCATTTAGAAGGAGGATGGTCATTTTCCACCATGGATGATATGAGGCAGCATGGTAGATTCACAGAATGGCTCCTAGAGATCAACCTCCTTCCTCCTCTACAATTACAAGGGAATAACAGAAACGCCAGGGGTGTTTGATGACTTGCTTTGTTTCCACATTGGAAATCACTGACTCCTAGACATTCTGATTTAATCAAATTCCAATTGGACCAAATAATGTGATCATCTCCTTCCTATTGGTTCCAATGGAGCTTGGGCTCCAAATGTTATCGCCAGGATGGACATTTCAACATTTGACCTTGATCATCTGAAGCCCAAAGTCCCCAACAATGGCCCCAAGTAATCAATTCTGAGATTTTCAGACCACTTTTAGAACTTTGGTTATCCTCAGTCCCCATTCTCTTTATATTCTTTCATGATTTATCTTTCTACTTCTTCTCCCTTTCTGTCTACACTTTTGCAATATCTCTGTTTATAAAGCCAAATAACATTCCACAAGTTACCTATAATGTGAAAGTGACATCTTACCATTGAACAATAACACATGCCTTTCATAGTTTTGTTGCTTTATGGTTTCTTACTGAGGCTGTATATCTGCTAGGTAGTTTGAGTGCCAACGTTTCAACCCGGCAAGATTACCCATCAGACGGGCGCCTGGGTGGCTCAGTTGGTTAAGCGACTGCCTTCGGCTCAGGTCATGATCCTGGAGTCCCGGGATCGAGTCTCGCATCGGGCTCCCTGCTCGGCAGGGAGTCTGCTTCTCCCTCTGACCCTCCTCCCTCTCATGCTCTCTGTCTCTCATTCTCTCTCTCTCAAATAAATAAATAAAAAAAATCTTAAAAAAAAAAAAAGATTACCCATTAGACAAGAATGCCACACAGCCTATGCTCACGTCTAATGGTATAAAATTCAATGCAAATTAGGATGAGATATTGGAATGTCTACACTATGTGAAACCACAACAAAGCATTTGTGCTATTTGGTATCTTTGATCACAAAAGCACTATTTACATGCATCTCATCCAAAGAGATTAAAAGTCTCATTATACTAGAAATGTTAATGTTCAACTGTCTTCTAAACTCTTTTTTTTAAGAAGATTTTACTTTTATTTATTTGTCAGAGAGTGAGAAAGAGCGAGCGCTGGGGGAGGGGCCTTGTTTCTCATACAGAACAGTGACAAAAACTGAAAATATAGGTATGAATATATTTGAAAAATGTTGAGAACAACAAAAATCTGTTGTTGATGACAGCACCAAAAAAGTTAATCAGGATTTCTACGGAAAGTTAAAAAATACATATTTATTAGTTTTTAGCTTAGTCTATGATTCAAACCCTTTGAACATCCAGGAGCTGTCATATAGATCCTGAAAGATTTTCACAAATAAATTTTGATACAAGAACATCTGCAACCAGTTCTTGATTTTTTTTTTTTTTTTTTTTTTACTTCGCTTTAGCTATCAGGTTCTTTCTCAAAGTCCAGGTCATATCTTATTTTATTGAAATAATGTAAATTATACTGCCTTCTTGAGTACTGTTCCTTTCATCCGAGAATGTTCCTTCACTACCAGACTTCTAAGTCTTCTAAGATCTGTCATCAGTATTCTTATAACCAGATTTCCAGAGGTTTCTACTACTTCAGTCCTTTATAGCAATGTTTTTGGAGTTTAGGGTTTTTGTTTTGTTTTGAGTTAGCCTATTTTTTTTTGTAAAAGCCAATGTTTCTGTAACACCTTCAAGAAGGCTTCCCTTCTATTTCACCTGATCATGGTTTCTTTCTTTTTTTTTTTTTTTTGACAGAGAGACACAGCGAGAGAGGGAACACAAGCAGGGGGAGTGGGAGAGGGAGAAGCAGGCCTCCCGCCAAGCAGGGAGCCCGATGTGGGACTCGATCCCAGGACCCTGGGATCATGACCTGAGCTGAAGGCAGTCGCTCAACCAACTGAGCCACCCAGGCGTCCCTGATCATGGTTTCTTAAGTATAGTTAAGATGAAAACACTACAAGCCAATGAAGAGGCAAGGCGCGCCGTGTATTGAGTAACCACCACGGCAGAGGCATCATGCCGGACAATTTACATAAATAATTGCACATAATCTTCACAACTGCCCTACCAAGTGAGTGTTATTATCCCCATTTTATGGATGAGAAAGCTGGGGTTCAGAGGGATTAAGAGCCTCTCCCTGGGGCATGTCTTGATTCAAATCCTGGTGTGTCCTTTGGTGATTACAAAGCCAGATTCTTCTTTTCTATGGTTCAGTGCCTCCCCAATTTTCTTTAATTCCAGAGATATTTCTTGAAGGGCCATTTTAACTCCAGTCTATAATAAGTGTGCTGGTGGTAACAACAAGATTATCTACTTTTATATCTTCCAAAGTCCCTCGTACAACCCTCTTGAATAATGAAGACTTAATGAGTTAATGTTGAATAAAGTGCATCAAGGGAGGTCTTTCATCCTTATAAACTTGGCCTCAGTTACATTAAGCATTTTGTCAGTATTGCTCTTTTCCTTGATCAATTCTTACAGACTAATGGTTTATCCCTAAGTTTTTCTATGATGAGTTACAATGAGTTAACTTATTCACTGTTTCTTAGCCTTGTGATCATGTGTTGATGGTTGCCAGAGGCCATCAAGGATATGCCCAACTTCATTTGATTTTCTGTTATGTGTAGCAAAAGCATAAAAAATTCCTGAAACACCTTATAGACACCAGTCCTTTTAGTACAAAGTTTCTCAACAGTGGCACCTTAGCCTTTTAGGCTGGAAAACTCTGTTTTCCTGCTGTCCTGTGCATTGCGGGATGTTTAGCAGGATCCCTGGCCTTTACCCACAAGATGCCAGTCACACATGTGACAACCCAAAATGTCTCTAGACATTGCCAGATGGCCCCTGGTGAGCAAAATCACTCCTGGGGGGGGGGGGGGAACCACTGCTTTAGCATATTACAAACATGTACTAACAGAAGGGGAAAAATAGCAAAGACTTCCATCTCTACAACAAAATTTCTATTCAAAGACATCTTTTAGAGATGCCTGAATATGTCAGTGTTTAAGAAGGGGGTTCATTTGATTAAATTTGGACCATGAAATTAGGTCAAAAGCCATCTTTTCCTTAACTTTATATGGTATTCACTGGGTTGCAAATTAGGTGAATTTTTCTCCACCTTAAGCACTTCTATTTGAATCACCTGTTCTGTGACACAAAAGAAAACCTGGGATTTTTTGGTTTTTGCTTTCCCCCCTCAGTCGTGTATTTCAGTCTTACTGGGATGACTTGGGAATATAGTTATTACTGACGGACGGTCAGGAATGCCTGGGTCAAAGTGGCTGTGATTTCTCTAAGCTGCTTTGCCTTTTCCTGAGTTAATGTAACTTAAAAAAAATTCATTATCCCATTTTATTTGTCAACTGGAAGCTTTTTCTACTTGACGTGGAAAAGGTACTTTGCCAAACTGAATGGTTAATTATCCAAAGGGGAAACACCTTCCCCACACTGAAATCTAGAATGCAAAACAATTAGTATCTATGTTTTCACTAAGCTGTCAAAGAAATCTATTCTTTCGTCCTCAATTTGGCAAACCCTTGATTTTCTGGTGACGTCTGCTTTCTGACTGCATACAATTGATCGTGGCTTCAGAGCAGAAATCCTATCCCTTCACTGTGGTTGTTCCCAATGTTACAGGCTCTGATAATAAGACTGTCTTCACAATTAGAGGATTATTCAGTTACCTTGCATTTCTCATTCTTCAGACATTCACCAAACTTTAAATATAAATAACGTATCTTTGGGTAATAGTTTAAACTTCGGGCAACACTATCTTATCTGGTCTTCACAACAAGTTCTTGTGGGGTAGATATTTTTATTGTCATGTCAAAGAGTAAAAATAAAAAGAGGCTTAAATGATAGGCCCATGGAGCCACAGTGGGTATGTATTTTTTTTAAGAAGTATTGACCTACCTACAGTGTGTCAAGCAAAAGTTGAGGCCAATGGTGCCTAATACAAATAGAATATAAGCAACATAAGTAATTTAAAATTTTCCAGTGGCCACATTAAAAAAACAAACCAACCAGAAATGCTTCAACAAGCGGTGTTGGGAAAATTGGACAGCTACATGCAGAAGAATGAAACTGGACCACTTTCTTAAACCATACCCAAAAATAAACTCAAAATGATGAAAGACCTAAATGTGAGACCTGAAACCATAAAGCTCCTACAGGAACACACAGGCAATAATTTCTTTGACTTTGGCTGTAGAAACATTTTTCTAGACGTGTCTCCTCAAGCAAGAGAAACAAAAGCAAAATTAAACTATGGGACTACACCAAAATAAAAAGCTTTTGCACAGTGAAGGAAACCATCGGCACAAAACAAAGGCAACCCACTGAATAGGAGGACATTTGCAAATAACAAGGAGTTAATATCCAAAATACATAAAGAACTTCTATGACTCAACACCAAGAAAGCCCAAATAATCTGATTTTAAAAAGCAGAGAACTAGGTAAAATTAATTTAAATCATGCTTTATTTAACCATATGTATTGAAAAGAATATCATTGCAACAAGTAATCCATGTAAAAATTATTCGTGAGCTATATTTCATTCATTTCTTTCTACAAAGTCTTCACAGTTCCGTTTCGCAGATTATAGCACATTCCAGATGGAGGAGCCAACATCTGAGCGCTCAGTTCATCAGTGTGTGGCTTGTGTGTAGTTTTGGTCACACACCTTTAGACATCAAGGATGTGAGGTATCTAAGACAAGTTCTCTCGTGACATGAAACCCACCTTCCAGGGCAAGAGTCAAATAATGAGCAATAGCACATAAGGAATAGAAGAAGTAAAGCCATGTCTTCTGACTCAAGCTCATAAACATTTTTTTCGGGACATCTGATGAGTTGCCCAGGTTTTCAGATGGCGGACATCAGAGTTGGGGTTGTCCTGGGAAAGCCACCTGAGGAGAAGTGGCAGTGAAAGGCTGTGGTGAGCAGGAGGGGGTCTCAGGGCATGGGCTGGGTGGGCAGGCTTGGGTTCTGTGAGGACATGGTCGAGCCTGAGACCTCCGGGAGGTGACAGGTGGAAACAGGAAAGGATGTTCCAGCAGAGAACACGCTGTTGAAGGCCACAGAGGGAGAGAGGCCCTGAGGTTGAGGCCCGGAGCCCGGGGGGGTCAGGGCCACAGAGGGGAGAGCCACGATGAACGGACACTTTCTTGGAGAGCTGGCTGAGAGCGGTGGGCTCCCCCGAGCCCCGACATCTGCCCACCAGACCACCGGCTCTCCGCGTTCACCCTGTTGTTCATGATCTCAGTTAAGTGCTTTCGAAAGGGAGGGCAGAGGCTGCCTAGGGCATGGCTTCATTTCTCATTCAAAGCTTTAAAAAGGGCTCTTTCATTGTCTCTGAAGGTGAAGATGCTGAATTAGGGAACAAATGCAGACCTTGCTCTTCTGTTTATGCCCTTAGGATGCTCAGTCCTCTTTATCATCTCTTTCCTGCAGTGTTGGGTTTGTCCCATTTCTCCCTTTCTCTTGGAACAGTGCTGCTGGCTGGCATGTCCTCTGGCCCTAACTGCCGCCCGCACTGACCTGCTGCCCACAGCGCCTGCCTGACCTCACTGCCCCTGCCTTATCCCAGCCAGGACCCCACTGCACCCTCACCACCAGCAGGGAGGGGTGGGGCTCAGCCAAACTCAGGGAATTGTGTGGCAGTCCTGCTGGTTACACCCCTTTGCTCCTTCCTCAGTTTCCCCTTGCAGGTCCTTCACTTGATGGGGTCTGCCCCCCTACAGCTGAGGCTTAGACTCTCATACTTGTTTAGTTCCCAGCAAAGCTTGAGCCAAGAGCACGAAATACTTGATGGTCAGGCCCTTCCAATGGACATGAAGAAACTTGGAATAGAAGACTCAGATTGAACGTGAGACAGGGGAGAGATGAGGTCCCGCTAAGCCTCCCTCCTGTCCTGATACGGAGCGTGTGGTTGAGACCTACTTTGAACTCACGCTGAAATAGTCACTCTGGTATAGCCTAGGAAGTACATTTTTTACAAGGCCTTGTGAAGCCCACATCTTTTCTTCTAGGGGGAGATTGTCAACATCTAGCAGAGCCTTTGGGTACTCCTGCCACACACCAAGTCACACCTCCCGGGCTGAGTGGTTTTGCCAGAGACGGGGCTGGGCAGACAGCAAGCAGCTCAGCGCCTCGGCTGGTGGAGCTGGCCTGCTCCCCACTCCCTGCAGTGGGAATGGCCCGGCTGGTTGGGCTCCTCCCAGGGCACACTTACAAGGAGGCTTCCCTTCAGGCACATCTGTGTCCAATTAGGAGCAGGACTACTTCCAAGTTCAGGAAGGTGCCAGGGTTCCTGAAGGGTCTTCAGGTTTGTTCCCCCAACTTGTTTACACCGCTTAGCTACCAGGCTGCAGTATTTTCAAGGGTGCAGAGAAGAGCCATTGCATGCAGATTTCTGGCATGAAAAACAGAGCATTCTTTATACATGCTGCAGGAGCTGATCACTCTCGGGTAGAGTGGATATGTGTGCTTTGTATGCACCCTGGAAGGGTATATCTGTGCTAGCAGGTCACCTGGATTCCACCACCAGGGACTCCCTCTCTTTATGTTTCCGTAGCAAGTTCTTTTTGGAAAGGCTTACCAAACAACAACAGCAACAACAACAACAACCCTTGTACTTATTCAGGAATTAAAAATACTACAACACGGTTGATACTCATTATCCAGATTCAAACCATGTGAAAGTTTAGAGTAGAAAGTGAAAGACCCCATTTACTTGAACCCTTCCATTTTCTGGAAGTAACCACCGTTACCAGTTCAAATGAGCCCTTCCCATTTCCTTTCCTTTGAATGCGCTAGAAGGTCCACAGAGAATATGCATATCTTTTTCCGTATACACATCCAAAGCACCATCCATATCTTCTTAACCTGGGTGAAAGCATGAGGCCTATAGTATCCTTGTAATAAATGTTGTTATGTGACCTGCTTATTTTACTCTATAACATACCTTGAAGTGATACCCGCCCTTTTGATAGTTCTATAGTATTCTGTTGCATGCATGAGCTATCGTTTCTCTAGTCATACCTTTATTGTTGAGCATCTATTCTGCTCCCTCCCCCGCCCCTTTTGCTACCTTAACTACAATACCGCAGTAAGTATAAACATCCTGGCACACCTACCTTTATGACGTTAAGTAATCATTATATTTTTTTTGAAAATTTTTTATTAACCAAAGACACATGCAACTCCCGATCAGTCTTGCTGATCAGTATGAGATCACCATACTATTATTGCATTGAGCTGAAGTAATTCTGGTCAAAAGCTTAGGAATGTGATTATGTAATTAGCCTGTTCAGCCTAATCTGGGAGACATATTTGATATCTGTTAGACTCTTTGAAATGCTGAAAATAGTCTTCAGACCTTCCCCCGACCCCATGCCACCTCATTACATTACTGCCTTCGAGAACATGAAAGATCTGACCTTGATTGTGAGTGTATTTGACACACTCATGTAACTCACAGAGAAATGAAAAATTCAACTGGTTGTATTTTTGGCCTGCAAAATTTAAAATGAAAAGCATAAACAATTTGACTGACTTTCTTAATGGAAGTGTCTAATTTGCCTAACTGAATTCACTCATTTGATAAGCTTAATCAGCTTTCTCTTTGCACTTTGTAAATACTGACTCTATGGACTTAACTACCTATGCCAAATATATTACTGATTTTATGATTTTTAATCATAAATTTTGTGGTAACCCAGTAATTTTTATCTTTCAGAACTTTTATGGAAGTGCTTTGTAAATTATAATTTTATTGGAAGCTTAATAATTCTGACACAGCAGAAATAACTCTGTAATTTGAATCCTATTAACAGACATGGGTTCAAATTCAGTGTACATCATGATTAGTTGCATGGTCTTGGGAAGGTCACTTGGGATCTTTGAACCTTGCGTTCCTCGCATATGAGTAGTGGGTAGTAATGATACCTACTTTAACCACAAGAATCGTGAGGATTAAATCAGATAATGTCTCTAAAATAGCTAGGTTATGCTTGACATATTAGAGGTTTAATATTATTATTAAGCTATTATTGTTATTATTAGCTGATAAATAGACCATGTGTTTATATATTTTTTAAAGATTTACATATTTTATTTGGGAGAGAGAGAGAGAGAACGATAGGGGGAAGGACAGAGGGAGAGAATCTTCAAGCAGACTCCCCACTTAGCCTGACCGGTACTCGATCTCACGACGCTGAGATGATAACCTGAGCCAAAACCAAGAGTCGATGCTTAACCGACCGAGCCACCCAGGCATCCCATGTGTTTATATTTTTACAAAAGATATGACTAAAATTAGAAGATGCCTCCATTGGTATAATAAGAAGTCTTCCTATGAGAGTTTGAAACTCCCTTTCAAGTTTCCCTGAGAGAATAAAGTGGCTCTTATTACAGTCACTTTTTCCACGGCAAAACAGACACTGTGAGATTAAGCGAGCTCCCCTGGTGATGGAGAATGTCAGGTGTGGGTCTGGACCTGCCCTACTAGGGGGATGACCTCAATACTTAGCCATTAGGCACACTTTAAAGGATAGTGCCCCTTTAAAACTCCCTTTAAAAAATCGAAATTGGGAAGCAAGATTGATGGCCCTGTGATCGCTGGGAGCAATCTCTATATAGAGATAGTATACTTAGAGGGATATGGTTTGACCCACAGTGCATCTGCATCTTTCAAATCCCTAGCTGTGCTCTAACTAGAGGCTGATATATTTCAGAAGTCTTTCAGGAAGAATATAATTTTTATTCTTCAAGTGTGATCACTTTAACCCACATTTTTGATCTTTCACATCAAATCTTGCTCACATGTCTCGAATGATTAAAATCAAACCTGTCTTTCGCTTCTAAAAAAAGTAGATTTTAAAATAAGTTTGTGAACCTGCAGTAATCAAGGAACGATACAAGCACATGCAAACACCTGTGTGTGCCTAGTTCTCAAGCCTGAGTTCTAGCCCACTGTTTTACAAATAATAGGTGTTAAAGACAGGTCAATTGAAAGAATTAGGCTCATGGGATTCCAATGGCACCGGGTCTTTTGTGTGCAACATCCTGGGACTCAATCTCTGTAAGGTAGTTCTGAGCGTTGACCCCCTTAGTTCTAAGCTTTAGAATGAGTGTGGGGTGAATATATATGGAGGAAGAACAGCCTAGGGCAGATAGATAATTGTAGACACATCGTTTGTTTACAATGCTTTTTTTCTTTCTCATTTTGGACTCGGAATCACATCTCATTGGCTAAAGGTTTCTTGTCACCCTCCCCAGAATGCTCCACATTAGAAATCCCCATGTATAAGACCTTCATGAGATGTATTCCTAAACCTCTTTTCAAGGTTTTATGAAGTAGTGCCCAAGAGGACCAGTCCAGTGTAGACTGGACTGTGTGTGGGTTTCTAGGGTCCCTACTCAGTATGCCTCAAGGCAACTGGGGACAGCACCCCAATTAAAATGGAACATCATGTTAACTTGCACTCTACTGTTTGGGTTGGCTGCACATGGGGATATTTTTAGGACCAGAACAAATATGTCACCCTTCCTTGTCGGGTAGATTGTGTCTTAAGGAAAGTCTATAATTATTCCTTTAAACTTAAAAGCAGGAAATATTTCCAAAAACTAGCCAGTAACCAGAACACTATCATCCAACTATTGTTGTGTTTGTATAATTTAAAGAAACACTGGTTACATATTACTTAAAATTTCAGGGATTTGGGCACCACCCAAATGCAGAACAGATTAATTCCATGGTTTCTATATGCATTTGCACAAATTAAAATGTAAGTCCTCACTTGGTGTTTTTTGTACCTCTCCCTTCAATTAGTTCTATATGCAGAGCTGGTCAGACAAGAGTTTTCAGGAATAGCCAGGTTCTCCTGCATATTGTTACTGTACACTTGAATCCCTTTATGTTCTGTATGCCATCGTGACGGGACTGATGTGCGAATTCTAAGTTACCCCATGCTGTTTCAGTTTGCTCCAGTGATAAGTCTTGTATACTGAAACCCACAAAATCATGAGAAATCTTTCTGTAGGAATCTTCTTTCATACTATTGAAGAGTGAGCATAAACTTCCCATGGACAATGGTAGATTTCCCATCCAAACAGCGAAGAAATGATTCTTACCTTTAATCTCTTCTAAAGGAAAGCCAGTTCTTGGTTAGAATATTTTAAATGTTAATTTTAACAACCTTTAAAGAAGTTATTGATCTCACAAAGCTTTTCAACCCTAGCTAAATAATGAACCCAAGAAATCAACTCCAATGGTCTGAATTTATAGTGAGGAATTAAAGCTTCCAGATTGTTCTCCTGTCAGTTACCTGTTTCTGTAACTGGACCATGCCTAGTGATACCTGTGTATATATATATATGACAGCCCTAAAGCTCTGGCTTGTGCTAAGTCAGGGACCTGGGAGCAATAGTGAGCTTCTGGTCTAAAGTAAGATTCAAGGGCAATTTTCTTTGTAGTCTTGACAAAGGTGACTAGATAGAGCAAATCCCTCATCAATAAGAGCATAAAAGCAGGGAATAAATTGTGCCTTAGTCTCTTTCCTCTCTCTGCTTCCTCTCTTTTCTCTCCTCTCCCCTTCCCTCTTTCCCTTCCTTCTTTTCATCCTTTAGAAAACATGCACAGAGAAGCTCATAATACCTAAACATTCTTCTTAATAATTATAAAACAAATATTCAGGCACTCTTCACTCAGGATGCAAGACAATGTTGCTAGTGCCCCAAGCCCCTGGCAAGTCCCTTTTCTAAGTAATCTCCTCCATCCTTGCTAAAGATAACCACTATCCTATTATGGTATCCTATTATGGGATTATGCTACCCACATACCTATTACAGCACTTATTTCCTCGCTTTTATTTTTAGTTTTGCTACCTAATTATGCATGCTTAAAGAAAGAATACAGTTTAATTTTGTTGAGAGTAAAGTTTAATTTTGCCTGGTTTGGAACTTTACACAAATGGAATCACATAGAATGTGTTCTGTTCAATCTGTCTTATTTGATCAATCGTATATAGTTACATTTTTTTATTTGGAAACAATTGAAAATTTTTGAAAAATTGCAAAAATAAAATAGTGCAAAGACCTCCTATTCGCATGTTATCCAGATTTACCTATAGTTTACATTTTACCTTATTTGCTTTGTTATTTATGTGTGTTCTCTCTCCCCGTAAATATGTAATTTTTCTGAACCATTTAGGAGTGAGTTATATACATGATGGCACTTTATCCATAAATATTTTAGTGTGTATTTCTTAAGAATGGGGATATTCTCATATGTAATCACAGCATAGTGATCAACTTTATAGATTTACATTGATCCGATACAATCTACTGTCCACAGTCCAATTTTGTTAGTTGACTAATAACCCTCTGTAACATTTTTTTCCCTTCCAGGGAAGGTTTCTGTCTAATATAGGACCCAGTTTAAGGTCACTTGTTGCATTTAGTTGTCATATCTCTTTACCTTCCTTTAACTTGGAATATTTCCTCATCCTCTCTTCTTTTTTTATATGATAACAACTTTTGTAATACACACATTTCCCTGCTCCCTTTTATATGGAACATTCCTAATTTTGTGTTTGTCCAATTCGACATTATTTCTTAAGATTCATCCCTATTGTATTTTTGGTATGTTTTTCATTTTTGTTGCTAAGTCACGTGTGTGACATTGTAAACATATGGATGCAAATGTAGCAGTTAATAATTATTTCATATGCTTGCTTATATCTTTTATTAAAGAGAGCAATTAACTGAGTTGTTTTGGTATTGCATCATTGAGTGTTGAGAAAAGCCTCGCCAGCCCATTTACCAAATTGCACCCCAGTTTACCTGGTGGAAGCCACCTGGTGCCTGAATAATGACCTGGGAGAAATAAATGGCCTCTTCAGAGTTAGGATTGCAAACTCGAAGCCACAAAATGATTGTAATCACATTCCTAGGACTTTGGCTTTAAATATCTGTTCTGAAAAGAAACAAAATTATCAGTCACTGAAGCCATTGAACTAGGATCAGGGGGTATTAGGATGTACAGTTAATTGGAAAATGACTAGTGATGGATAAACCTCAGAAACTTTAATATTCAGGGATGCTTATGTGAGACTTTTAAAAATACTTTTAATCAAATGGACTCAAATCCTTTTGGTTAAACCCTTTTCCTCAATTACTAGTTCTCTTTCTACTCAAACCAGCCAGAATTCATATGTTATTTGCCTTGCCTCCATCAAGATCTACTTTCTCCTGTGTAAGAGTGATCGTCTTTGTGATACTTCACTTTGAAGTGAGTACAGGGTTGCAGTACATGACGACTTTTACGATAATAACCTTGCATTTGAGCCAAAAGAATTCCAAGAACTAAGTTTGTTCCAGGAAGTGGTTTTAACCTTCATTCTTCCATGTTCCAGTTCTGTATTTATCAGAACTTGCTCTTAAAAAGGTAGATGTTTGTACATTTCATATGCACATTTCCAACTTCCCGGGAAACTAGTCTCCTTCCTAATTCTTTTCCATAGGATTCAAATATTGGGATCATAGGCAGTATTTCCTTCTTTCTAGACTAGATTCATCTCACGAAGAAAGTGATCACCGATGGTTGCAAACAAAGATTGTCACTGTGCTCAGTAATTCTGGTCTGATCCTTTAAACAGCGGCTTGGGGTAGAATTTTGATTACCTTTAGAGATCTGCAATTGCTGGAAAGAAATAACATATATAACTTTCTTTTGCAGTAGGGTGGAGGAAGAACTAGAAAAAAATCGTATTTGAAGATAGCAGGCAAGCAGGCAAAAGGGTTTCTGTGTCCACAGATGACTCACTTTGAGAATAATAAGATGTAGGTTTGAACAATGCAGCTATACAAAGGTATCGGGTTTCAAGAAAGTAAATTTTGGGGAATTAAGAAATCCGGTGAATAAGGTGCAATAAGAGGAAGTATAAAATTCGCGAGCATGAAAGCAGTGGAGCAATCTTTTAAGACACCATAATTAAAGCTCAAAGAACCGCAGTCCTTCTGAAAAAACAAGAATGTGGGACTTAACAAAAATAGCATGTGTATAACCCGCCAGAGAATGCGGCGAGAGCTGTGTGAAGCTCTGAGAGAGAGAAACAAATCATTGCAGAGCAATTGTCCTGCTTTCTAAATGGAAATGATGGGGCAGCTGGAGGGAAAAATATACAGAAAATGAATACAGAGAGTTATCTGAAACCCTTGCTAAAAAAAAAAAGGAAATGGACAGAAACAATCAAAATTGGTTATTTTTAGTCTCCATTGATGATAAAACAATTTTTATCCAAAATAAAAGAGGAATTACAAAAAGCAAAAACAGAACGATATGCTTGAGAGAAGAAAAGATTTCCATAGCTGAAATGATGGCGTTTGAACAACCAGTTTAGCTCTTTAAAGGGGAAAGTACACGGACAACTGGTAACGATTAAACTGTAGTTTAATAAATAAATTGTGAGATTTCGAGATTTGGTTAGATGGATGATTCAAGTGCAGAGGCCGTGAAGTAGAGGATTTGGAGAGACGTTCAGGAAGATTACTTTGGTCCAGAGAAACAAACGGTTTGGGTCTAAAAGAGACCCAAGAGTAGAATCAGCATGGAGCAGCCCCTAGGAAAGGAAGCAGGAAGTGGGACATTTTCCCTTGTGATTGAAGAAAATAGAGGAGAGAATGTTCAGGTAACCAGGGAGACATGTCAGTGGAATATCAGACCTTTTTTTCCTTGATGATGAGGTTAATCTCACTCTTACATGTGTGGCCTCCTCACCTCTGGTTAGATGCTACCCAACTAAAAGCTCTCCCTGATGCTGGCCCTCCGAGATACGACCGGCTGTCAGAGGAAGTGAGGCAGTGGGTGGTAGAATCTCTGAAGGCCGGGAGGAATATTAGGTAATATCGAGTTCAACCCTCTCCTAGGCAGACGCTGAAACTCAGACCAAGAAAAGGAGCAATCTACGAAAGATCAAAATTTGGTGAGTGTCCACCATGTAACCTGCCCTTTTAACATGGACTCCCCCCACCTCACCATTTTGGGGAACTCCTTCCTTGTGGATAATTTTTCTGGAAGGAATCTACCTCCCTTTTTTTGTGTGTGTGTGTGGCTCTGTGGCCAAAGAAGACAAATGACCTGGGCTTGGCCAACTAGTTTCTGGGAAGATTGGCTCTGAAAGAAGAATGCAAAGATGTAGGACACTTAGGAGTCATGGTCACATCAGTAGGACCTTGTATGGACCAGGCAGTTCTTGTCACAAGATTTTTGTTGTGGTTCCAGTTGCCAGGTCTTTAGATTCCCCTGGTGTTCGTTCATTTTTCAAGTTGGGTGTTCTGGCCTATTGAGATTTTGCATCCTTAATGTCCTTCCAGTGATATTCTTTTTTGCTTACCATAACCAGAGCCTGTTGCATCCATGAACCATGTTTGGTATCCCAAGTCCAAGTAAATCGGATAAATAAGTTGGGTAGATACAAACTGCCTCTTAGTTCATTTTGCTTCCCATGACTTATTTCTTTTCAGCAACATCAGCATCTCTCTCCACCCTGTCCACCATTACCATTGGAGGTGGGGGGGTGTTGCAGGAAAAGCAGAACTGTGAGGTAATGAGCAAAGCTATATACATGCGGATGGATTATTTGATGGAAAAATGAACAACTCTTGTTTTTTGCTGTTGGTTCATTGTGAACAAAAGAGAGATATTCCTCCTTTTCAGTGTTTAGAGGGTAGCCATGTCTTTGTCAGATGGAAGGAATTCTTTTGCCCTAAGAGAGAATAGAGATTTGCCTTTGGATTATTCAAGAAAGAAGGGGGTACCAAAAGGCAGGGGAGAGGCTGATGGGTTCCCTAAAGGTAGGCACCCGAGTCCTGCTTTAACACCACGCTCTGGGAATAGCAGCCCCTTTGATAAGACCTCACTGATACTGAGTGACCGAACACCAAGTGCTCAAGTGTTAGCTTTGGCAACTCCAGATCACAAAAAGTTGTCTTACACCTGAATATTGGGAAACAAATTCATACTTATTACCTATTTCATAATGCTAAGCATCCAAATGAAGACCAACTTTAGACAAGTAGTTGAGTTTGTAAGATGTGAAATTTTGGAATGCAAAGTGAGCAGAATTTACCCCTTTTGTTTTGGAAGTTTGATGTGGTAGGATGTAGCAAGTCTGGCCCTGACCTTTGCTGAGAAAACATTAAAGAACAAATGATGGAAGGAAAGTTGGCAAAACTGAGTAGGAACTTGGAGTAGAATAAGGGTAGTTGCTATTGGGAAGTCTCTTTTCACACAAATATATCAGAAAGCCTTATTTTAATATCATTTGGAATTTTTACAACATTTCATACCCTCATATGTGACACTCAGTCTTCATTCAATCCCCATAAACACTTACTGAGTCAAGCACAGTGGTAGGCACTCTTAAATTTATTTTCTTCTTGGAGTCTTGTAGTGAATGCCTCTTGCAGTATGACAGCCATTTTATCCTCATCTTAAATTGAGAAGGTTAAACTGATAACAGTCCCAGGAGTTGCGTATTTTCCTCAGCTAGTAAGTGGCAGAGCCGGTGAAACCTGAATCTTCAGACGCTGAGTCCAGTGTTTACCAACTTCCCCATCCCTGCCACCCAACAGATTGTCACTCTGACTCAATAACTGAGATTTCCAAAGCAGGTTTGGGAAATCAGGCAGATTTGGAAATTTGGCCAAAGTACCTCGAAGCAGAAAAGGCGGGGAGATATGGGAAGGGTCCAAGAGCAGATTACTAGTTTGTGGTGGGAATAATGGGACAAGAATGGTGATGATACTTCACATTTATTGAGAAATGAGTTTAGCTCTTTACCTGAAATATCTTATCTAAGCCTTGTAACAAACTCATTTCCCCCACTTTTCAGAAGAGAAAACTGAGCCTGAGATGGGTTAGGTAACTAATCCTGGCTCCCATAGCTAGCAAGTGCCAGATTCAGGATCATGACCTTGTTCTGCTTGGCTCCCATGGAAAGAAGCTGTGGTGTGTTGATTTTAAGAGATTGTTTACTGAATCTTGGATCCAACTAAAATAGAATGTCTTCACTAGCCAGATTGATGGCGGTTAATGAGGAAGACCAATCAGAGACATAAAGGGATCACATTATCTCTGCACGTCTGAGGTGGTGAGCAGGTCTGAGATCCTGCAGTTCTGGGAGCTGTTTGAAACAGTGAGGTGTATGGTCTCCAAGTATGACAATGAACCTTTTCCTTTGAAACTAGTTTTTAGGCCAAATGAATTTAGTTGCCAGAAGCAGGAATGGCAGCTTCTTGAAGTACAAGTTCTCATGGGAAAATGGAGTTTTAGTAAGGACATTCCTGCCCACCTTCACAAGACAAGAATGGTAGGAGGGACAGCCATGATCATCAAGCCCATTTCCTTTATTGTCCAGATGAGGCCAGGGTGTTTTAGTGGTTTATTCTGGGTCTCACTGATCAGTGGAGGCAAGGCTGAGACTAGAGCCAGGACTTCAGACTCCATAATCATGTGTTCCACCATACCACACTGTGTCTGCATTCTAATTTGACTTCTCTCTGTGTCCTGTAGACCAAGACTTGAGGCCATGGACTTGGTTATGCTTTCTCTTGGCATTATTTCCTAGTATGTGAACTATGCTAACTGTGCATTTGAAATAAACTGACCACTAGGATCTGTTGACAATGTGCACCCAAAATAGACTTGAGCAATGAAATTAATGCTGTACAAAATCCTTAGTCTGTTCAGGAATGCTTCCCTACAAACTCTTTGGAAAATAATCCTCTTAAAAAAATTCGATTCAGTCATCACCATTCCAGTTTGGAGAATTCTTTATCTATTAGTGTTTTTACAGGGCATAAATTAAAAATGCATATAACAACATTTATTATTTTCCCATGCCATTGAATGAGAAATTAACAGAGTCAAGGGATGAAAACATTGAGGTAACATGATATAAACCTACTTTTTCAAAGAATGAATATAGCTGCATAAAGTACTGTATTTGGAAATGCAGGAATCCATACTCACGTAGACAAAGAAAGAGCATAAAAAAATTAGGAGTTTGTGGGGTGAGGGAAATGAGTTGGGAAAGAAACCAATGAATGAAAAATGAGTAACCAGTTAGGACAAAGAAAATAACTCACATTCGTAGAAGGAGCTTTGAAATGTTCCTGAAATGGAGCTTTTCTGGTCTGTCTACCTTTAGCCCCTTTAGCTGGTATTTCAAAATGATTTATGCTAGAAAGTAATTGTATCTGGTGACAGGCTTTCTTTGTGGTTCCGTACTAGCCTGGTAAGGTTATGCTTATGACGGCTGGTAATGTCACTCCCTACATCTTCTGCACTGCCAAGCTCTAAATTACTGGAGGAGCCTTCCTGATGGACCATGGAAGGAGCTGCTGGAGCTTCTGAGGCTTAGTGAGTGACACTGATACATGGAGTCTTCGTGGCCTACAAGAAGAACCGATCACATTGGAAATGAGCCTCGTAAAAGACCCTCAGAAAGACAATCTGTGTAAATTGCCCTTTAGGCAATGAGCAGGAAGGACACAAGTGTGGGAGGACTTTCTAGCCATTCTTCCTCCAGTCTTTGGATTCATGGAATGCAGAGTCACCTAGAAAAGCCAAGGGAAGCCTTCTTTCTCTCAACATTTACCAAATGTAAAAGGAAAATGAAGGTACTTGAGTGAAGGGAGCCCTGTAACCCTCTTCACTGTTTCTTGCCTATTCTTCCAGAAAGGCTTGTGCAAACACAAGTGAATATATACAACTATATCTATGCACATAATTAAATTTCTGTTTATACTTGTTCTTTTCTGTTTACCCAAATGAGATTATAGAATATATATTTCTTGTGACTTAATCTTAGCAGATTCTTCTAAAACAACATATATACATCTAATCATTTTAACAGAGGCTCAATATTCTATGGAGTTATCATTTCTTGATGCAAATTAACATTGATTCTAGTTTTTTGTTGTACATACAACTATTTTTTCAAGAGACCATATCCATTGGATTTGTTGGTTCAAATGTATGTATTTTAAAAGTTTTGATAAGATATTGCTAAACTGTCTTCCAAAAATGTTGCATTACTTTGTATGTTCACCAACAATTGATGAAAAAGCCTGTTTCTGCAATACCACCAGGCATATGAGGTTTTAAATAAACTTTTAAGTATTTGAAAAATTTCAGTTTTGTAGTTGAGAAAATGAGTCCCCTTATTTTTGATTTGCATATATTTAATTATGTGTGACATTAAGGTTCTTTTCATATATTTATTAGCTATTTGTATATCATTTTCTGTGAACTACCTATTGATGGTATTTGCTGATTTTTCTATTGGCTGTTCATTCTTCTTTATTGATTTGTTAAAGCCCTATGTATATGATGGCAAATCTTGTCTATTTCTGCTTATTTTTGTTTTTTGCTCTATTTATCTACATATATACACACGTGTGTATGTTTTTTCCCATAGATGTTTTAATCTTTTTCTTTATGTCCTCTAGGTTTCGTGGAATGCTAGAAAGTTTTTAAGATTAGGGAATTTTAAAACTGGATTTAAACACAGTTCAATTTTATTTGGTCTCTTTCAAGTTTCCCTAAAACGAAGGGTCTGTGGGCTTCTCCAACCAATGCCAATTTTATTTTATTTTCATATGACAAAGTTCTAGAAGTAAACCACTACAGAGGTGCAGAGTGAAAACACCCATCTCTTTTGAGAATGATGATTAGATTCAGTAAGGAAAGGATGCCTCCCCTCTTCTACAAAAGAGAATTCCTCTGTTCTGGGGAGAAAAGACTTGAGCTCAAAGCTTAACATGCTTACCCTTTACAAAGGAAGGGTCAGCGAAGCACCATCTAAACTTGAGCAAAGTGTCAGTGTTCTCTGAAGGAAGGATGCCTGGCTCACAGAGCGGGGTAAAGGAGGGACAGCACTATTATTCAGGGTGAAGGGGTTCTCAGTCATACTTGAAATTTACATCCCAGGAAAATATAGTTTATACGGAGTAGACTTATATAATTACATTTTTTTCCCATAAGAATTAATATAAAAAGTTTAAGTGTGTCCTGACTACCACCAGGCAACAAACACACATACTCATCACACTACTCAAACTCATCAAAAAACATTAAAATTTATATATTGAGAAATATTGAGATTTTTATAATCTTTCTGACCTTAACATAGTTGATTCTGAGCTTGCTGAGAGAGTTAGTAGGATATGCTAAAATGCTAGACCAAAAACAAGGGCTGAATAAGCTATTATATAGACTAAGGGTCATGGAAGACCATCCATTCCACCACCAGTATTTCTACATCTACATCCAAATATTGGTACATAAGGAGAAGTCAAAGATGGTTGTGGCATAAAAGTCCTTGCTCAGTGTCTCTTCACCCTTCTTGGAGAGCTTAAGCAGGGCTTCCACAATAAAATTTTTTTTTTTTTTTTTTTTTTTTTAAGAGAGAGAGGAAGCGAGGGGTGCCTGGGTGGCTCAGTCATTAAGCGTCTGCTTTCAGCTCAGGTCACGATCCCAGGGTCCTGGGATCGAGCCCCGCATTGGGCTCCCTGCTCAGCGGGAAGCCTGCTTCTCCCTCTCCCACTCCCCCGCTTGTGTTCCCTCTCTCGCTGTCTCTTTCTCTGTCAAATAAATAAATAAAATCTTAAAAAAAAAAAATCCTAAAAGAAAAAAAAAAGAGAGCGAGAGAGAGCACACGAGGGGGTTGGGGGGAGGGGCAGAGAGAGAGCGAGAAGCAGACTCCCCGCCGAGCAGGGAGCCCGATGCAGGGAGCCCGATGCAGGGCTCGATCCTAGACCCCGGGATCACGACCCGAGCCAAAGACAGATGCTTAACCACCTGAGCCACCAGGTGCCCCGACAAATCCTGCTGTTGGAAACCACATGCTTTCCCTTCAAAGCCAGGACTGTTGTGATCCTTACCGAAAGGCCGAAGCTCACTGCAAAATTTGTCCTATGTAATGAAATGACGTGGCTACCAATCAACTGGTAGAAGGTTGTTTCTGAATGGTAGGTCAGAGGAAGTGTCCTTTTTTTATATCTAGTTTGTGTTGTAGGCATTCCTACTATCCTTTTCCCAATTGGGTTCATTTTCTGTAGCAGAGGACATCCAAGGTGGTTGTGATGGCGAAGGAACCACTGCCAGGGCTGCAATCAAGAGCCTAGACATTCCAGGAGCCTGAGAGTGTGCTGAAGCCTAGCGGACATGTGAGGTCCTGCGGGCCAAAGAGATGAGGGGGTTACAACCAGCTGGAGTGGGGGAAGATGAAGGAGAAGGACAAGTGACCTGCAGTGGCCAAGACTGGTTTGTCATTTGTCAGTATTACTGACTGACACTATGGTAAGGAAGGGCAAAGAGGAAGGAAGTTCCAGGAGCTCTGCCCTGAAGAGGTTGTGTTTTGTCCTTTCAACACGGAAAGTGGAACCAAAGGTATTAAAACAGAAACCGGAGGGACAATTTGTGAAGGAGGAGAGTGATGAGTGATGTTTCAGGGACCAGAAGTAGTATGGGTGGGATTTGCTGGCTCCTCTCTTTCTCTTGCCCTTTCTCCTTTTGTCTTTATTCCTGTGGTTTTCCAGATCTTTCCCTCTTTCTAATCCTTTGGCTTTTTCATGTTCTCTGGGAAATCTAGTTTTCTTCCACATCCATTGATTAATGGCTGTCTTATGGCATAAAATCATGGCTACTTTTGGTAGATAATGACTCAATTTCAGTTTTTCTTAAAAATGAGAAAACTCACTAAAGTTAATTCTAAGTTGCTTCTTGTAACACCCTGGTTTTTTGCCCCATTTTTCCCCATCTCCATTAGAGAGACCTCTTAACCCAAATTGCCAGCTCAGTCCCAGTCTTCAGTACTTGTCATAGAGGGCAAGTCAGTGTCCCCCATCTACACCCAAGTGAATCAACAACCAGTCATCCCTGCTCTACCTCTGGGATGCTGGGCTTGTTCCTGGGCTACTCTCTGCCTTATTCTTGAATCCTACCATGTAGCCCCGGTCATGTATCTGAGTTCTAGTCACATCCCCTTATGCCCAATTCCTGTTTGTAATACTCTGCCTAATTCTCTAGGCCTTGTGGGAGAAGAGCCTTACTTTGTTTTTGCCAGAATTAAAGAAGTGACTGTGATCCCAGCAGGATTTTGTAGTAGACTGGTTATCCATTATCATCCACTTTAAAAACCATGTTGTTGGCTTGGTTGTGTCCCCACCTCCATTGTCTAGTTCTGGCTCCCAGAACCCCCTGGCTCTCCCTCAACCCCTTGCTGCTAATCCATTTGTTCCAGGTCATGTCACAAGATACCACAATGTTGACTTATATTTGACCTTCAGGTAACTTTTTTTTCTTTTGGGCTGGTAGCCTACAAAACAAGAATTCCTCTCACTGCATCTAACGCGTTTAAAATATGAGTGAATCAAAGCATTGTCCTCTTCATCCAAAATGACTGACCAATTTGCCACAGGCTGCCTTTACCCATATGACTTTCAGGTACACACAGGGCACATAGGGGTGAGGTGGCCATTTTCGTAAGGGCGGGAGCTTGGGGAAGTGAGGGAGGTGGTTTGTTGAATGTTAAACTCAAGGCCTCAAGGTTTCTCTCAGGTCATTTGCTGGGAAATTAGCTACTTTATAAAGTTATCCCTTTTATATGGGTTTCCCTTTACTGTTGTAATTTGAAAGTGCAAGAGTCACCTTTGTTTAGCAGAAGGCAAACAATTCCACTAAGCACAGTAAGGCATCTTTATTCATGTGTCCCATTGATTCATGATAATGAAAAGATGGAACCCCTTCTTCCAACAGTGGCTTAAGAGGATCTTCCAGAATTAGCCATGTGTAGGAATCCTTGACAAATTAAGCCAGCCAAATACAAGTTAGCTACATCGAAGAGTGCATAATCTATATTATTCCACTGAAAATACGGTTATAGAAAACATTTCCAATTAACATATCAATGCTGAATTGTTTTCTTCTTTTTATATTTCATTAATAGAATGATGGAACAAGGAACAGGCCTCTTCATTTATCTAGTACAGTGCTTTCATATTCTAGAAGAGGTGGATTCCAAAGAGATTACATGAATTGTTTAAGGTTACTCAACTTGTCATACCGTTGGATCCAGATCCCTGATATCCTGGTTCTCCTACTGCGGTCACACTCTTTCTGATTTCATCCCAGGTTAACATGTCCCAAAGGATAGGAGTTGTTCTCGATGCTGGCTACATATTTAGAACCATCAGAGAAACTTTTACAAAATACAGTTGTCTGGGCCCTGCATTCATTGATTCTCACTTCTACTTGGCCTCGAGTGAGCCTTGAACAGGAGAAGTCCTTTATGAAAACTGCCCCCCTGTGATGGCCATTTATAGCTGGGATTGAAACTCATTGGCATTACAGAATAGGCAATTCAGAAATTCTGTGCATTTCTCTCCTAAACTTTGTGATTCTTCCTGGTAGAGACCACAGACACTCTCTGTTAAACTTTGTACCATACAATCTCCCATTAATCTTATTTTATTTTTGACTAATTTTTCTTTAAAAATTTTAAGTACTTAGAAAAATAAATGGAATATTAATTTACAAAAACATCTGTTTGCACCACCCAGCATTAACACTTGTTAACATGTAATCAGATGCGCTGAGTCTTTTTCATTATTAATAACTGAAATGAAATTCTGCAGACAAAGTTGAAGTATACTCTTTGGGGCTCTCGTTTTATTTCCAGGTTTTCCTCTATTATGGATTAAGGTCAAAGAACAGATAAACCATGTACTAGTTCCCTTCTGCCCTCTTCCTCCCTAGAACGCAGAGGATGGGCCTATTTGCTATAGGGAAAATGCTCACTAAGCTATCAAAGAGCTTTAAGATCCTCTCGATGATACTGTTATGGGTATGCAGCACGCCAGCTGAGTCAGGATAGTAAATATCTCATCTGCATTTTGGAAGGAGAAAAGGAGCTTAGTGAGAAGTTTATGGAGGTCGGTTTTCACGCTCAAAAAAGGACTTGAGAATCACAGACCACAGACATGTATTTAGGAATGCAAAAATCCAATAGCTGAAGATATGCAGAGCTATTATTTTTCTTGGCTGAGACTGATAATTTTCCTCTTTTCCCCATAAATTAGGGTTTAAAAATGTTGTTGCTACCGCTTATTTCTCTTGGCATGTTAAATGACTGAGTTTCTTTGTTCCCACTGCTTTTTCTGTGGACCCTCTTGAGCTCCTTCTCTTGAGTAAATAATCTAGTTTTTCTGTGGCTTGTGTAGCAGCTTAGCACTCCTTTGGTAATTCTTTTCCTCTGGCTATGGGCTCTGTTGACCATATTTGTAGTATAGTATGCTCCCCTTCTCTAGTTTCCGAAATTAACGGCATTTTGTTTTATTGTTCTCCAATGGACAACGGTCCTTTCCCTGTCTGCTCTTCAGTAAGCACCTTGACCTAGACTTCTGTTCTGATTTCACACTCTGTCCATTTATAGTCAGGCAATGATTCAGCCAAATGCAGTGATTCCCCTGGTACGCTCTGCGTGGGGTATGTTTCTGCTGAATGGCATCATGTTCTATGCTCTACTTTTTTTAATCATTAAAAAAAAAAACCCAGAAACGAGAAAAGACAGGTGAAGACTTCAATCCTTAACACATTTCAGTTGTCTCTAGTTTTCATTTCAAGTCTAAGATCACTCTCTCTCTCTCCTCCACCCTTCTCTCTCTCGACATCTTGTCTTTTATCATTATGTTCCAGTACCACCCCAAATGAACTTGGGCTAAAGCTAAGTGTTTTCCCCTTCTAAGTCTTTCCATTTAGCACTTGCTGCATACCCCATAGCTGTCAAATCAAATTTTTGCCAAGAAAGAACAGCCCTGGAAGATCCAAGGAACTTCTACAAGCAGATGCGTGTGTTTGATAGGTTAATGTCAAGTATGCCAAACCATTCAAAGAAGAGGAAGGAGACCATGGGTGTGCAGTACCTTGAAATGCCACATCCACCCACTTAAGAAGTTGTAATATTGAAAACACAGTGACTGCCCACCATTCTGCTCACAGAAGTGATTTGCTGTTTTTTTCAAAGCCTTTTGAATTTCAAAGGGAGAGTTTGGGGATACCTGGGTGGCTCAGTCAGTTAAGCGTCTGCCTTCGACTCAGGTCATGATCTCAGGGTCCTGGGATCGAGTCCGGCATCGGGCTCCTTGCTCAGCGGGGAGCCTGTTTCTTCCTCTACTTGTGCTTTCTTTCTCTCTTTCTCTGACAAATAATTAAATTAAAATTAAAAATAAAAGGGAGAGCTTGTCTCTCTGATTTGCAGTTTGAAGAGGGTGGCCACATAAACATGAGGAAGAAGGCAAGACTTGAAGCCTGAGGGTGAGCTGTTTTCCTAATGCTTGGGAAGCATTTAGCTTTCTAGGGAGGTTCAGGGAAGCTGAGAACTCTACCCATCCAGGCGAACCCCTTCCTCTCTCCACCTGGAACATGCCAGTGATATAAAGTTATGAGTCTTTAGGTCTCCCCATATGTCTGTGGTGTGCCTCTCAGAAACATATCATAGGCTGCTAAATTGGGGTTATCCTTCCTTAGGCTGGGCTGGTTCTAGTAGAGGGTCCTGATGGATGAGGAGAATAGATTACGCCCATATTTGCTTTATGTTGTTCAATCTTGTTTTGAATTCCAACTTTTAAAATAGCTTACAAATGGCTTATAGTCATTAATGTTGTTTTCCTTTTAAAAAGTTCCATTGCATACTAATGAGAAGTTTAATGCTAACAGAAGCTACATTGCCATGCAAGCAGGAGTTTGCCATATGCTTAACTCCTGTTTCACACAAGCACAAAGTTTGCAGAATGCAGAGTTGCCACAAATATCCAAGTGCAGAATTAGGTCCCATGTACAAGTATGTGAGTGAAGAATTTGGCTCATGCATATACCCTTGGAAAAAATTTTCCCATAGTTTTCTTTTCTCTGAGGTATTGAATGGGCCAACACTTGTCCTCATGTTTCAAACATTTCAGCCCCCCTGAAACATTTTGATTGCCTCTTACATTGACTAGAATTGCACAATACTATGTTCCAAATGATATCTTTTTCACTGGCTTCATATAATTTCAGAAGAAATCCTCTGCTTCATACCCTATGCCCTTTATGTATATGGCTTCTATTTTTACTTTGCTTCTTCCTCTGTTTTCCTTCTACCATTTCATCCAACATGTTTTGAATTTGTGTAGTTGCTTATATTTGAGGCAATCATACTTGAAACCAACAATGCTTACTTTATTTAAAAAATATTTGTCTTGATACAGTTCCCAATTTTGGGACCTGGCACATCAAACTCAATAGAAAGAATGCAAGCTTTGGGAAGATGGAATAAACCCCTGATGTAATCGGCAGAGTTGGTGTGCTGATTCCACCCTGGTAGAATTAGGATCTTTATTTTATTATCTTTGAAACTCAACAATAACGGAAACAGAAGAGGGATTGAGCCCCACATCGGGCTCCCTGCTCAGTGGGGAGCCTGCTTCTCCCTCTGCCTCTACCCCTGCTTGGGCTCTCTCTCGCTCTGTCAAATAAATAAATAAAAAATCTTAAAAAAAAAAGGAAAAAGAATAACTGAAACAGAAGAGTACTCTTTCGAAAGTAATAGCTAATTTTTTTTAACGTGAATGAGAAGATTTGAGAATAAACACTCATGGTCGCTTTATTCCTTGTTCTTTTCATTTCACCCAATCATTAAATAGGCGCCAATGTAACCTAAGATATGACAGGTGTGTGTGTGTGTGTGTGTGTGTGTGTTTGCATTTTAAAGTACTCACATTTTTACTGGTTAACAGCATGCCTTGCTCAGGAAATCGGAAGACCTAGATTCTAGATCTATGCCTTAGACCCAGAAGTCACCATACCCTATGGGGTAGGGAGATACCCATGACACTTGGCTTCATCTCATTGACAAAGTAGAATCAGACACCTAGTTTCTCTGGCACAACTTGACTTCCCAGGGAAAATCCAGTTTCACGAGTCTACTTTCAGCTAAGACTCTACTGTAATTCTCATTAGTTTATGATATGTAGACTTTAAGCTTGTCTATTAACTCTATTAGCTATTATGTAAATTCGCTTTTGCCTCCAGCTTTTCCCTGCCTGGCTCATGCGCTCAGAACTAGCCCTCAGCTTTGTTTGACGAACCTTCTCCTGCGATCATTTCATATACCTCCGTCTTGATCCTTGATTCCCTGATTAAGTGGCAGGAAGGCCCGTCTCTTTTGCTTAGTGGTGGCTGCATCTATGTTTTTGACGAGCTTCATGCCTGAACACTTACTGGCAATGGTCAGACTCTCCTGTCTTAACTCAGTAGCTGGGTCTCTGGAAAAGAGCTCTTATTCCTCTTCCATCCCCCTGGCTTGAATTCTGATACTTCCATAATCAAATGGAGTTTTATCTTTGTTCTTTGCTTATCTTGAATTGCCCCACAGCAGATCTCAGACAAGGATTTGGGTATAAAAGTTAACTGGGGAGATGATCTCAGGCTGCACAGAGAGGGAGTTAGGAAGTGGGACAGGGAGGACAGGAAAATAAAAAAGGGTACATTAAGAATTAAAGCCACGGCTGTGGGGAGATCCAGTTCTTGGGCGGGGGTGAAGGGGTATGGGGACCCTCTGAGTGACTGTGGAGAAGGAACTTCAAGATTATCCAGCTAATGAGGTGCAAAGTTGGGGGTATTTATCCACTCACGATCCCTCATGTTTTGAGGTTTGCACTTAGCTAGGTGTTAACTCCTGACATTTCCAACCTGCCCTGTTGTTCTCTCCTCTGGTCAGATAAAGTGTGCTGACAGATGGAAGCAGGTGTTTGAGGTAAAATGCTGTCAGCCTAATAAAGAAGGGTCCACCAAGCTGCAGGTGACCTCTAGGGTGGACTATATCAGATATGGGTAAGGTACTGGTAACATCCATTGCACTAATTCTCAATATTCCTGCTTAAAAGAACCCATTAGAAGGAACTGTTGCCAGGAATTAGGAAGTGCTAATGATGGAGAATTTATTTCTTTGGGGGAGAGGGGGTTATCTTTCTGGATCCTTCTTTCCCATCAGAGGCAACATCTGAGGTTCCTGAGAGGTAACTGAATAGCCTTTTGCCCTGTGGGTGAGAGACAAGTAATAGAGAAAGCATTGAAAGCCAAGCAAGAGTCTAGAAAGGGTGTTGCAAAATGAGTAGCATTAGATGTGCCCCCTCCTACCCCCAAAGTTCTGGCTATTCGGAATTATTCTGTAATTTAGATCTATGAGAATTACTTGTGTTTTCTAAATATAAGTGTTGGGTAAATCTCTCAGGCCATTTTTTTTTTTTTTAAAGATTTATCTAGGGGCACCTGGGTGGCTCAGTCGGTTAAGCGGCTGCCTTCGGCTCAGGTCATGATCCCAGGGTCCTGGGATCGAGCCCCACGTTGGGCTCCCTGCTCGGTGGAGAGTCTGCTTCTCCCTCTCCCTCTGCCTGCCTCTCTGCCTACTTGTACTCTCTCTCTATCTCTCTGTCAAATAAATAAATAAAATCTTAAAAAAAAAAAAGATTTCTCTATTTATTTAGTGGGGGAGGGAGAGGCAGAGGGAGAGAGAGAGAACATCCTCAAGCAGACTCTCCGCTGAGCATGGAGCCCAACGCAGGGCTCGACATGGGGCTTGATCCCAGGACCCTGAGATCATGAGCCGAAATCAAGAGTCAGATGCTTAACCAACTGAGCCACCCAGGCGCCCCTCAGGCCAAACATTTTTATAAATGATGGGTCAAGTCCACTTTATTGCTGTTTGTGGTTCTCTTAACTCATATGTATGTTAACTGGCTTGATGAAAGAAACAGTTTGCTTATGTCCTAAGCACAAAGACCTGCTCAGAGACTGAACCTGACATTCAGCTGAGCTGGACTCCTGTGAACACAGCAGAAAAATGAACAAAGACCCATATCAACTCTGTTTCTAATTCTGAGTTGGGGGAAGTATGGGTAATCTAAATGAAACTCACATATGCATAGTTTATTTGTCGATATGGTTGTATAAGAGATTTGTAATGAGTTGTATATGCTTAATTTGAATGCTTGGTAAATTTTGGTTATACGCTTATGCATATGGTATGTGCATTAAGCCATTCCAAGGGTTGCCTTCGGTTACAAAGTCTCAGCTTAAGAAGTCTGGCAGGGCCGACCCTGCTACACATCTGGTTGTTTCTTTGTTCCCGGGCAGTGACTAATTTTGATCAGATCTCCTTGCACCTCCTACCTTCCAAGTAAACAGAAGATGGATTCCAGAATATAAATCCCAACATTGATATTTATAGAGAGAAATTTAAAATTCCTCTACAAGCCAAAGGATCTCAGCATTCTGTGCTGGTAATGAACTTTCGGAAGATTAAGAAATAGAGGTTTCTGGAAGAAAAGTGATTTAGCCAAGGTCATAGAGATAATGGCTTATCTTTCACTTGTGTATAATTTTGGTGATGCAGTTGCTTTGTTGATAACAGACGATCACAGTTTTGATTAATGCTAGTGTCTGGCCTCATGTCCAGTTAAGACTCATTTATGGATTCCTTTCAACATGGTAGAAGCTATTGTAGTCATAAATTTCCTCAACTGTGGCAGCTACTGTGCAAGGCAGTAGTAAAAATTCTAACATCAGTCTCTCTCTTTTTTTTTTCCTGAAGATTTCAGTACTTTATGGACTTTTACACCATTCTTTACAAGTTGAACTGAGGCCATATGGCGGTAGCTTTTGCTAGAAAGCAGCCAGTGACAAGAAGAGCTTTAATTGATGCCCATTAAGGAAAAATACTGGAAGAAACAGAAGATTAAGAGCTGTTTCACTTTCAATCCTAACCAGGCAATGCCAAGAAAGAATGACCACGTTTGCAATTGGCAAGAAGAAATATGAGGCTAAAAGTCATAGTAAACACTCTTTCTTTCTTTCTCCCCAAAGAGTACCAACACATTTTTAATTCTCAACAGATACATTATACCTAGAGCTAAACAAGGCACAGATTTATCTTTCTGGGAATAAGTATGTATTAACTCTGTAGCAGTTTGGAGAAGGATTGAATCATTTATTTCATGGTCAGTAATAAACAAAAACACACAGAGAGAAAATTATTCCCCTGTACATCATAGACCTCTCACTGTCTGTTTTTGTTTAATAACTATCAATGTTTATAACTATCAAAGTTTTCTGACTTCTTGTCAGAGAAGATGGCTGCATTGTAGTTACAATTTATCCAAACAAATATAATAGATTTCTTTGATGCCATGGTGGTGTTTTTCAGAAATGGATTCCTTAATGGATTATAGGCTCCTCTTTTCCTTTGTAATGTTCAAAAGGCTGAACAAAGTATTTAAAATACAACATGCTAATAACAAACACCACATCCCATAAAGTAAGCAAGAAAACAAAGGACCTCATATTAGGGTACAGAAATATGTTGATGACTTTAATTCAGCAAGGAAAGATAAAATAAATATAGAGCTGTAACTGATGATTTAATCTAATTCATCTTTAAAATCCATGCAATAGTCAAGAGTTGGAGACACCTGCCACCAGGATGCTGAAATCTGAGAAAATGTTACTTGCCCTTGATGGCAATTGGAGGTAATTTAATTGCAATTACTGCACAAAATCTGTTGAATGACATTCTAATAAACTCTGCTGAGGTAAATATCATATTATTACAAATATAATTTCTGATTTTCCCTGCTTGAAGTAGATGAATGACAGAATGAAATGCCATTTCCTAAACATCTAAACAGCAGCTATAATCATAACTGTTTATAACGTCTTTAGTCTGTTTTCTGATCTGTGGCTCAGAAGTCAGAAAGCCATAAACCGGGGTCTGTTTACATGACTGAAAAATACATTTCTCTCCCCAGAAGGAAGGGAGGAAACACATTTTTCCAGCTCTTTGACTGTGGAATCAATGGAATGAGAAGATGAACACCAGAATGGAAGTTTATGTTCAAGGTTGAATCTGAATGTTGGCTCATCAGGTGTTAGATTGAAAGCCAAACTAAGAGATGAAACTGAACTTCATCTTAGAGTTCCTTTCAGTCAAAAAACATTTAATGGATAATGGACCATAAAATGGGCATCCATTTTATGGATACTGACATATTTAGAATTTATCTGAATTCACTTGAGTCGTCAATCACAAGGAAACTCTGAATTTAATTTTTTGGAAATCACACCAGGCTCTACTTTTCAAGCTGAAGATGAGGGAAATGTAACGGAGGAGTGGGAAGTGGGTAGGAGAGCATGATTGGTTTCCTACCTTGATCAAATTAACTTGGTGACTCTAGAAAACACCTATGAAAGCACAGAAATGGGCCAGTCTCTAAGAAGTATTTACTATGGAATAACATGGGATTTCTGTCTACAGAAATCTGTAAACAGCTGCACCATTAGACCACTGTTTTGGCTAAAAGCAAATGGGTAGCTTAAATAACAGATACTTATTGTCTCACAGTTCTGGAAGCTAGAAATCCAAGACCAAGGTACAGGCAGGATTAAATAACAGATACTTATTGTCTCACAGTTCTGGAAGCTAGAAATCCAAGACCAAGGTACAGGCAGGATTATTTCTTCTGAGGCTTCTCTCCTTGTCTTGTAGACCACTGTCGTAACTATGTCTTGACATGGTCTTATATCTGTGTCTGTTTGTGTTCTACTTTCCTCTTCTTATGAAGCATCAGTCAAATTGGATTAGAGCCCACTCAAAGACCTCATATTAGCTTAGTTTTCTCTTTAAAAATCCTATCTCCAAATACAGTCACATTCTGAGGTACTGCGTGTTCAACATGTGGACTTTGGTATATGAATATTTAGGGGCACAATTCAGACCACAGGAGATGGGTTGTGTGACATTTGGAAGTTTCACTGAGGCTCTCTGATAATGCTATGAAATAATTTGGTTGCCTGAATAATGATACTTTGTGTTGTGGGTATATTGAGACAGGTAAGTGGAGAACTAAGGTAGAAATTTAATCAAAAGATTTTCTATTCACAGAAATGGTTATTTTGACCTTGGTCCCTAGATTTTCCCCTGAACACACAGCCCTGTCCTTTGGGTGGCTCCAGAAGGAGGAAGTAGCATGACAGAGTCGTCACAGGCTCTTGTGCCACCTATGGAATGAATAAGATGTGTCCTCAGTATCATGGAAAGTCTTGTCTTGTCATGAATTGTCACCACTGGGAAAACTTTACCCTTCCCGACTGTGAGTTTCTAAGAAGGGGAAGTGGCCAGTGCTCCGAGTCCACTTCTGTTTTTCCATGCCTAGCCAACTGCCAAGCCATCAGCCTTTGGGTTGTTGCTTAGAATGTTTCTTTATTAACTAAGGCACACGTCTTTTAAGAGAAAGCTCCCTGTTGACCCTGCTTGCCTCCCACTAACTGTGCTACTGGACCAAAGTGGGTCCAAAGTGGGTCCGAAGTGGGTTCCTTCGTGAGCTGTAGATAGAGACCACATCAGGTGGAGATGCCTCGCAAAATTGGACAAATAAAGAGAACATTGGGAATAATTTCCAAAGTCATGACTCTCGGAACAGGGTTGAGCAGATTCCTTTTTACTGGGGCTTTGGATGAATATTCAGTGGGGGATTTTAACATAATGAAGACGAGGTAATTGGCACTTTCTGATTCACCTACAGAGGGATCCTCCTCAAATATTTCTTTTCCTATTCCAGCAATTTGTTAGTTTCTAAAAGATAAAATTGACAGGCAAGAAGCTTCTAGGATTCTCCTGAGTTTAGGAGTTTAGGGGATCAATCCTGAGTTTAGAGGGCCAAGGAATCTCACTGGGGACCACTCTTCCATCAAATCATTTGTATCAAATATATGCATTTAGCCACAGACATTGCCAGTCAAATCTATAGTTTGCAGATGAGACTGGCTTAAATAGTCCAATCGGTGGATTCTCTTAGTAGTAATATCTTCCCCACTAGTTCTCCATTCCTTAAAACCTAATGGAGTTTCTAGCTCTGGACCATGCCCTCAGGACACTATGAAGCAGTGCTTCTAAGTGCTTATTTTAGGATTTACATTAAGGTGACTTTTAAGTCACTTATGTAATATACTTAAAATACTTCTTCCCGTAGTGAGGGTTAGCAGCAATACAGATGTGGGAAACATGAAGGTTATCCAATCTAAATATGTTTGACTTACCTTGTGTAACTTGAACTTGAATAGCTCTTCACAGTGTGTAGGACTTAGGGTTGGTAAGTAACTTTCACATTACTTGTTTTGAGATTCATAGCATCCATATAGTTGGGATGAAGAATTTTACAGATGAAGGCATTTTGCTTCAGAAGTTAAATGATTTGTCTAAAGCAATATATCATTGAGTGGAGGGATCATGGCTCCAAGTTCAGTGTTCTTTCTATTACCTTCTACTTTCAGAGAACTAAGTCAGTCCTTTGAACCTGATTTACTGTGTAGGAGGGCATTTTTCTTTGACTAATCACAATAATTGACACAATGTGCTAAAGAAGACTGACTTAGCCTTGTGTTCCTCATAAAATAGGAAAAAAAATCATTAGAGGTCTTTCATCTTCATTTGTAAACTTTGAAGATAATTTCTGTGCCTATTTCTCAGGGTACCTGTAGAAGAATGATACCACGATACTCATGTTTTGAAGAAATGAATTCTTTTCCCCTTTCTTTTTGTTTGGGTATATATATATATATATTTATATTTATATTTATATTTATATTTATATTTAATATGGTTGGGAATAAATAATCATGCTCAAAAGGGGAAAAAATAGTTTTTTGTTTTTTTTTTTGGCAGGGGGAAAGCTCAGAAAACCCCGGAGGAAGAAAAATGTATTGGAAAGATTCCTCCATAAGAAGTATTTACTCCTCAAAAGTTATAGAATGGTTTAAGATTTGTCAAAATCATGCTTTATTATTCATTCATTTAATAGTTTCCTTGCCCTATTTCTTTTTTCTTCATAAGCTTTCCTTTCCAGATTTTCTGTAGCTCTTTTTTAGAAGCACCCTACATTTGGTATTAGGTTTATTTTCAATCGTTTGACTTAGGTGCATCTGATAGGACTTGTCTATATGAGGTGGACTTGAGATGAGAACCTAGCCATTCTAGTACAGGGTCCAAGCTCATATTGAGATCTGCCTGATTTAGATGTTCACCTATACCTGACATTTCCCTGATTTCTAAGATTATTTTCTTTTCTGAGATTTTTAGTCATGTGGACAGTATCTTTGATAGCATCCTAAGAGGCATCAAGTACTAAGCTGTCTCAGTATTGTATGTGCTCTTCTCCTCTTCATTTTTTTTTTTTTGGTTGCATGATATTTAAAAGTCAGTGTACTCACATTGTTTAGGTTGAAATTGACAGAAATCCAGTTCAAAATAACTAAAGCAAAAATAAGAATTTATTAGTTCATGGAGCTAGGATGCCTGAGATCAGGTGGATCTTACTTCAGGCAGGGTTTGAGCTGGGAGTTCAAATAATTGAAGTTCATTCACTTTCTCTTTCTCTCCCATCTCAGCTGTGTTTACTTCAGGTTGACTTCTGTTCTAGTTACTATTGCCATAAAACAAACTACTCTGAACTTTCCACGACATTCATGGTATTCTGTGGGTCAGGAATCAGAAAGGGCACAGCAGGGATGACTTCTCTGCTATATAATGTCTGGGGCCACAACTGGAGAGAATCTGGGGTTCTGGGGCCTGGAATCATCTACAGGTTCATTGACTCACATGAATGGTGACTGGTGCTAGTGGTTGCTGGGACCTTTGCTGGAGCTGTTGGCCGGAACACTGGCATGGATCTTCTCCCTGTAGCTGCTTGGCTGGGTTCCATGAGCAAGCATCCCAAGAAAACCAGGTCAACCTGATTTGTCTTTTATGTCCTAGTCTCAGAAGTCACATAGTGCCACTTCTGCCATTTTCCAGATTCAAGAGAAGGGAACGTAGATCCCATTGCTTCAGAGAGACATGTTGAGGAACAGTATGAGATGGGAGACATTCTTGTGATCATCTTTGAAAAAATATGATCATCCATGGCTTTCTTCTCAGCTTGGCTCTGCCCACATTGGGGTAAGGAAGGTCCACAGGAATTCCAGCCATACATGGTTCTTATTGCTGGGAGTCTCTGAAGGATAAAGACTCTATCTCCCAGTGTCATTATCAATCCCCCCAAAAGGCTCCAGCCTGGATCACATAGCTCCCAGTGACAGAGAAGAAGGGCCACATGACGGCTAGTAGATGCTGACAAGGCTACAGCAAGCCAGGGGTAGTCAGTTCCCAAAAGGAAAACAGTATTAGAAGGAACAAGGGATACTGGCAGACAAAAACAACCAATGTTCACTACAATTGGCTTCTTTTCTTTTTTCTTTTTTCTTTTCTTTTCTTTTCTTTCTCTTCTCTTCTCTTCTCTTCTTTCTCTTCTCTTCTTTCTCTTCTCTTCTCTTCTCTTCTTTCTCTTCTCTTCTCTTCTCTTCTCTTCTTCTCTTCTCTTCTTTCTCTTCTCTTCTCTTCTCTTCTCTTCTCT